>NC_137152.1:46361584-46749157 GCF_951394435.1 Stenella coeruleoalba | reverse complement strand
GGTTGATTCCATGTCTTGGCTATTATAAACAGCACTGCAATGAACATTGGAGTGCATGTATCCTTTCAAACTATGGTTTTCTCTGGATATATGACCAGGAGTGGGATTGCTGGATCATATGGTAGCTCTATTATTAGTTTTTAAAGGAACCACCATACTGTTATCCATAGTGGCTGTATCAATTTACATTCTCACCAACAGTGTAGGAGGGTTCCCTTTTCTCTACACCCTCTCCAGCATTTATTGTTTGTAGACTTCTTGGTGATGACCATTCTGCCTGGTGTGAGATAATATCTCGTAGTTTTTTGTTTTTGTTTTTGTTTTGGTACGTTGGCCTCTCACTGTTGTGGCCTCTCCCGCTGCAGAGCACAGGCTCCGGACGCGCAGGCTCAGCGGCCATGGCTCACAGGCCCAACCGCTCTGCGGCACGTGGGATCTTCCCGGACCGGGGCATGAACCTGTGTCCCCTGCATTGGCAGGCAGACTCTCAACCACTGCGCCACCAGGGAAGCCCTCTCGTAGTTTTGATTTGCATTTCTCTAATAACTAGCAATGTTGAGCATCTTTTCATGTGCCTATTGGCCATCTATATGTCTTCTTTGGAGAAATGTTTATCTAGGTCTTCTGCCCATTTTTTGATTTGGTTGTTTGTTTTTTTGATATTGAGCTGCATGAGCTGTTTGTAAATTTTGGAGATTAATTCCTTGTTGGTCACATCATTTGCAAATACTTTCTCCCATTCTGTGGGTTGTCTTTTCATTTTGTTTATGGTTTCCTTTGATGTGCAAAAGCTTTTAAGTTTAATTAGGTCTCATTTGTTTTATTTTTTTTAAATTTTCATTACTCAAGGAGAGAGATTGAAAAAGATACTGCTACAATTT
The DNA here is from genome assembly GCF_951394435.1 of Stenella coeruleoalba. NCBI lineage: Eukaryota > Metazoa > Chordata > Mammalia > Artiodactyla > Delphinidae > Stenella > Stenella coeruleoalba. Next base: position 46,748,276 of record NC_137152.1, on the reverse strand, counting down.
ATGTCAAAGTGTGTTCTGCCTATGTTTTCCTCTAAGAGTTTTATAGTAACTCATCTTACATTTGGGTCTTTAATCCATTTTGAGTTTATTTTTGTGTATGGTGTTAGAGAATGTTCTAATTTATAAACTTATCTAAGGAGGCAAAAGACCTGTACTTCGAAAATTATAAGATGCTGATGAAAGAAATTGAAGATCACAAAGACAGTCTGGAAGATGATACACCATGTTCTTGGATTGGAAGAATCAATATTCTCAGAATGACTAAACTACCTGAGGCAATCTACAGATTCAGTGCAATCCCTATCAAATTACCAAAGGCATATTTCACAGAACTAGAACAAAAAATTTTTAATTTGTACAGAGACACAAAAGACTCCAAAAAGCCAAAGCAATCTTGTAAAAGAAAAATGCACCTGGAGGAATCAGGCTCCCTGACTTCAGACTATACTACAAAGCTACAGTAATCAAAACAGTATTTTATTGGCACAAAACCAGAAATATAGATTAATGGAGCAGGATAGAAAGCCCAGAAATAAACCCACACACCTATGGTCAATTAATCTACAGCAAAGAAGGCAAGACTATACAATGGAAAAAAGATGGTCTCTTTAATTGTTTTTTTAAATTATTGTTGTTAATCTCTTTTTGTGCCTAATCTATAAATGAAACTTTGTCATAGGTATGTATGCATAGGAGAAAAACATAGTATATATAGGATTTGGTACTATCCACAGTCTCAGGGATCCACTGGGGTTCTTCGAATGTACCCCCCTCACAGATAACAGGGGAACTACTCTAATGATCTTCAATTACACAAAACAATATGGATAAATCTCAAGAGCATAAAGTGAAGCAAAAGGTGTCAAGACATAAAAGAGTATATACTATATGATTCCATTTATAAAAAGTATAGAAATAAGACAATATAACCTTTGTTGTTAGAAGTAAGAATCATGACTGGGGGACTGGGGTCAGGAGTGACAAACGGAGACTGGAAGGCCAACCCAGGATAGCTTCTAGAGGGCTAGTCAGGTTCTCTTTCTTGACCTGGGTGTTGATTACATGAGTGTGTTTAGTTTGTGAAAAGTCATTGAGCTATACATGAGTAACATGTATATATTATTATTCAAGAAAAAGTTTTTAAAAATCTATAGCTGGGTTTTTCTTACCCTTATTTTGATAAATGAAATTAAGAATCCTATAAGTGGGGAAAAATATGGGGAAAAGATAATGAGTTCAATCTTCGGTACTGTGAGTTTCAGATATCTATGAAATGCTAAAACAATGGTATACTGTAGACATTCGTTGAATGAGCTGGTTTCTCAGAAGAATGATTTATACCAGAGCTTCATGGAAACAAAAAGGGGACTTGTTCTTACTCTCTTTTTAAAAATACACTTCGCAGAACCAGCACAGAAAGTCAATTAATTATCCCTTTAACATCAACACTTGCCTCTGAGCAAATCTCCTTTTTCTTCTGTTCCTCATGCGTGATTCTGCAGCAGTGTTTTCCTGACGACAAGTGTTCCTAGTTTCAAGGGGCTGGCTATTTTTAACTATTATGTACATACTCTCATAGCATACAGCTATTCTAAATTCTTCATGCACTGAGACAGACACTAGCTAGCTGTTCACCATAGCCATTTCCTCTTTGCCCTGGGCACACAGTGAGATTACCATTCCCAGGTTTCCTTGTAGTTAGACATGGACATGAGCTTTGGTTCTAAAGAGTACAGAGTGAGTTGAAGTGATGGGTGCCACTTCCAGATCTGACCCATCAAAATCTCTCATATGTAATCCTCTATGCTCTTCTTCCTTCTGCCAGCCTGAAGCAGACGAGTATGGCAACCTTGGAAGTCATGTGATGAAGATGGAAGAATCACAAATGGAAGTGTCCTAAGTCCTTGAATGTCTTCTAGCAGAGAGCCACTCACTGAACAGAAATACCTATTTTAAACTTTATGAGATGAAGAAATAAACTTCAGATGCCACCTTCTCTAACTAGTCTTTCCAGATATTCCCACATGAAGAGAACTCTACATATACCTTCTGCCTCACGTTCTGACAGCACTTTATTTGTACCTGTGTTACACTGTGCCTTTTATTTTGATCAAGTGTATTATTTTCTACCAGACTAGAAGTTCTGAGTGACAAGAATTAACCTTTTAGTTTCCAATTGAGAAGTTAAAGTATTTCTAAGAAGTTTTACTCAGGCACTCAATACTTGTAGAATTAATGAAATAAATAAATGCATGTTGGATGAATTCATTCATACATGGACAGATGGATATGAGTGACAAGGTAAGGAGGAGATGCCTGAGATTTGAAGCCTGGCAAAAATGGAGAAAGCTGGTAAGTATTAATGAAAATAAGAAAATTAGAGAAGGGGAAACCAATCTTTGGGTGTTCATTCATACATTCATTCCCCCCATTCATCCTTCCACTCATCTCATCCTCCCTCAATGAAAACAAACTGAGCAACTCTGGTAATATAATAAGATAGCATTGCTCTATGCACTTTTCATGGAATAACTTATTAAGTCTTCATAACAACCCTATTATGTGGGCACTATTATTTCATTCATTTTACAGACGAGAGAAACTTAACTAAGTAGCTTCTCAAAGCCACATAAGTAGCAGTGAGGAAGAAACTCAGACACAGACAATCCCAGTCTAGAGTCCAAGTGCTCAACCACTATGCTATAGCAACATGCCAACCATGAGTTTCCTCATGGAACTACAGAGAAGAGTAAGGAAACAGCCTTCTTTAAAACTTCATCATGTAATAAACTAGTAATCTCACTATGATGGCTAGTGTGACATATACTGTAGTGGAGATGCATAAAGTGCTGTGAGGGGGGTGGAGCAGCAAAGGAACCTTGGGATATTTCATCCAGAAGGTGACAATTAAGCTGGGCCTGGAAGATGAGCAGCATAGGTCTGTACAAGTTGAATGGGGATACTGGAGAGAGTCAAGAAGACAGATTACCAGGAGCCAAGACACATGGAGAAAGTGTTCCCAGGAGGCAAAGTATCTGGATGCTTGCAGTTGGGAGGGACTGAAAAGAAACAAAACTTTAAAGGAAGTTTGCATCCAGAGCATAAAGTGCCTTGATTTCAAGATAAAGGATTGCTCTTTGGCTGGTAGGCAATTAAAAGTCACTCAAGAGTTTTTATGTTTATTGTTTTTATTTATGTGTCTTTTTATTTTTTAACATATTTATTGGAGTATAATTGCTTTACAATGCTGTGTTAGTTTCTGCTTTATAACAAAGTGAATCAGTTATACATATACATATGTTCCCATATATCTTGCGTCTCCTTCCCTCTCACCCTCCCTATCCCATGCCTCTAGGTGGTTACAAAGCACATAGCTGATCTCCCTGTGCTATGTGGCTGCTTCCCACTAGCTATCTATTTCACGTTTGGAAGTGTATATGTGTCCATGACACTCTTTCACTTTGTCACAGCTTACCTTTCCCCCTCTCCATATCCTCCAGTCCATGCTCTAGTAGGTCCCTGTTTTATTCCCATATTACACCTAGGTACTTCATGAACTTTTATATATTCTTTTATTTTTAGATTACATATATATGTGTTAGCATATGGTATTTGTTTTTCTCTTTCTGACTTACTTCACTCTGTATGACAAACTCTAGGAACATACATATTGATAATTACCTTTAAAATAAAAGGAATAAATCCTCCCACCAAAAGACACAGACTGTCTAAATGGATACAAAAACAAGACCCATATAGATGCTGTCTACAACAGACCCACTTCAGACCTAGGGACACATACAGACTGAAAGTGAGCAGATGGAAAAAGATATTCCATGCAAATGGAAATCAAAAGAAAGTTGGAGTAGCAGTTCTCACATCAGACAAAATAGACTTTAAAATAAAGACTATTATAAGAGAAAGAGAAGGACACTAAATAATGATCAAAGGATCAATCATAGAAGAAGGTATAACAATTGTAAATGTTTATGCACCCAACATAGGAGCACCTCAATACATAAGGCAAATACTAACAGCCATAAAAAGGAAAATTGACAGTAACACAATCATAGTAGGTGACTTTAACACCCTAATTTCACCAATGGACAGATCATCCAAAATAAAAATAAATAAGGAAACACAAGCTTTAAATGATACGTTAAACAAGGTGGACTTAATTGATATTTATAAGACATTCCATCCAAAAACAACAGATTTTCCTCAAGTGCTCATGGAACATTCTCCAGGAGAGATCATACCTTGGGTCACAAATCAAACCTTGGTAAATTTAAGAAAATTGAAATCATATCAAGTATCTTTTCTGACCGCAATGCTATGAGACTAGATATCAATTACAGGAAAAGTTCTGTAAAAAATACAAACACATGGAGGCTAAACAATACACTACTTAATAAGTAAGAGATCACTGAAGAAATCAAAGAGGAAATAACAAAATACTTAGAAACAAATGACAATGGAGACACGACCACCAAAAACCTATGGGATGCAGCAAAAGCAGTTCTAAGAGGGAAGGTTATAGCAATACAATCCTACCTTAAGAAACAGGAAACATCTCAAATAAACAACCTAACCTTGCAGCTAAAGCAATTAGAGAAAGAAGAACAAAAAAGCCAAAGTTAGCAGAAGGAAAAAAATCATAAAGATCACATCAGAAATAAATGAAAAAGAAATGAAGGAAATGATAGCCAAGATCAATAAAACTAAAATCTGGTTCTTAGAGAAGATAAACAAAATTGATAAACCATTAGCCAGATTTATCAAGAAAAAAATGGAGAAGACTCAAATCAATAGAATTAGAATTGAAAAAGGAGAAGTAAGAACTGGCACTGCAGAAATACAAAAGATCATGAGACATTACTACAAGCAACTCTATGTCAATAAAATGGACAACCTGTTAGAAATGGACAAATTCTTAGAAATGCACAACCTGCTAAGAATGAATTAAGAAGAATTAGAAAATATGAACAGACCAATCACAAGCACTGAAATTGAAACTGTGATTAAAATCTTCCAACAAAAGCCTAGGACCAGATGGATTCACAGGTGAATTCTATGAAAAATTTAGAGAAGAGCTAACACCTATCATTCTCAAACACTTCCAAAATACAGCAGAGAGAGGAACACTCCCAAACTCATTATATGAGGTCACCATCACCAAACTACAAAAAACAGACAAAGATGTCAAAAACAAAGAAAACCACAGTCAAATATCACTGATGAACATAGATGCAAAAATCTGCAACAAAATACTAGCAAACAGAATGCAACAGCACATTGAAAGGATCATACACCATGATCAAGTGAGATTTATTCCAGGAATGCAACGATTCTTCAATATACGCAAATCAATCAACGTGATACACCATATTAACAAATGGAACGAGAAAAACCATACAATCGTCTCAATAGATGCAGAGAAAGCTTTAGACAAAATTCAACACCCATTTATGATAAAAACCCTAAGAAAGTAGGCATAGAAGGAAATGTCCTCAACATAATAAAGGCCATATATGACAAGCCCACAGCAAACATCATCCTCAATGGTGAAAAACTGAAAGCATTTCCACTAAGATCAGGAACAAGTCAAGGTTGCCCACTCTCACCACTCTTATTCAACATAGTTTTGGAAGTTTTAGCCACAGGAATCAGAGAAGAAAAAGAAATAAAAGGAATCCAAATCGGAAAAAAAGAAGTAAAGTTGTCACTGTTTGCAGATGACATGATACTATACATAGGGAATCCTAAAGATGCTACCAGAAAACTACTAGAGCTAATCAATGAATATGGTAAAGTAGCAGAATACAAAATTAATGTACATAAATCTCTTGCATTACTATACACTAATGATGAAAAAATCTGAAAGTGAAATTAAGGAAACACTTCCATTTACCATTGCAACAAAACGAATAAAATATCTAGGAATAAACCTACCTAAGGAGACAAAAGACCTGTATGCAGAAAATTATAAGACACTGACGAAAGAAATTAATGATGATACAAATAGATAGAGAGATATACCATGTTCTTGGATTGGAAGAATCAACATTGTGAAAATGATTCTACTACCCAAAGCAATCTATAGATTCAATGCAATCCCTATCAAACTACCACTGGCATTTTTCGTAGAACTAGAACAAAATATTTCACTATTTGTATGGAAACACAAAAGACCCCGAATAGCCAAAGCAAACTTGAGAACGAAAAATGGAGCTGGAGGAATCTGGCTCCCTGACTTCAGACTATACTACAAAGCTATGGTAATAAAGACAGTATGTTACTGGCACAAAAACAGAAATATAGATCAATGGAACAGGATAGAAAGCCCAGAGATAAACCCACGCACATATGGTCACCTTATATTTGATAAAGGAGGTAAGAATATATAGTGGAGAAGAGACAGTCTCTTTGATATGTTGTGCTGGGAAAACTGGACGGGTACATGTAAAAGTATGAAGTTAGATCACTCCCTAACCCCATACACAAAAATAAGCTCAAAATGTATTAAAGACCTAAATTTAAGGCCAGACACTGTCAAACTCTTAGAGGAAATAATAGGCAGAACGCTCTATGACATAAATCACAGCAAGATCCTTTTTGACCCAACTCCTAGAGAAATGGAAATAAAAGCAAAAATAAACAAATGGTACCTAATGAAACTTGAAAGCTTTTGCACAGCAAAGGAAACCATAAAGAAGACCAAACGACAACCTCAGAATGGGAGAAAATATTTGCAAATGAAGCAACTGACAAAGCAAGTGACAACTGACAAATAGTCTTCAAAATTTACAAGCAGCTCATGCAACTCAATAACAAATAAACAAACAACCCAATCCAAAAATGGGCAGAAGACCTAAATAGACACTTCTGCAAAGAAGATATACAGATTGGCCACAAACACATGAAAGAATGCTCAACATCATTAATCATTAGAGAAATGCAAATCCAAACTACTATGAGATATCATCTCACACTGGTCAGAATGGCCATCATCAAAATATCTAGAAACAATATATGCTGGAGAGGGTGTGGAGAAAAGGGAACACTCTTGCACTGTTGGTGTGAAAGTAAATGGATACTGCCACTATGGAGGACAATATGGAGCCTGCTTAAAAACTAAATTTAGAATTACCATACAACCCAGCAATCCCACTACTGCACATATACCCTGAGAAAACCATAATTCAAAGAGAATCATGTACCAAAATGTTCATTGCAGCTCTATTTACAATAGCCAGTACATGGAAGCCACCTAAGTGTCCATCAAGAGATGAATGGATAAAGAAGATGTGGCACATATATACAATGGAATATTACTCAGCCATAAAAGGAATGAAACTGAGATATTTGTAGTGAGGTGGATGGATCTAGAGTCTGTCATACAGAGTGAAGTCAGAAAGACAAAAACAAATACCGTATGCTAACACATATATATGGAGTCTAAAAAAAAAAAAGGTCATGAAGAATCTAAGGGCAAGATGGAAATAAAGAAACAGGCCTACCAGAGAATGGACTTGAGGGTACGGGGTGGGGGAAGGGTAAACTGGGACAAAGTGAGAGAGTGGCATGGACATATATACACTACCAAATGTAAAATAGATAGCTAGTGGGTAGCAGCCCCATAGCACAGGGAGATCAGCTTGGTGCTTTATGACCACCTAGAGGGGTGAGATAGGGAGCGTGGGAGGGAGGCAGATGCAAGATGGAAGAGATATGGGGACATATGTATATGTATAACTGATTCACTTTGTTATAAGGCAGAAACTAACACACCATTGTAAAGCAATTATCCTCCAATAAAGTTGTTAAAATAAAAGAATGAGCTATATAACACAATGGTATTTCTGTAAATTTGAAAAGCATCCATACAAAAATACAATGAATATTTTGCAACATACAAATAAAAAAGTACACAAAAATATACGTCTGAATTGTTGCCTGTGGGAGAGGAGGAAAAGGGAACTGGGGTAAGAAAGGAAAGAAGGAAGAGAGGGAAGGAGGGAAGAAAAGAGGAAAGGAAGGAAGAATAGGTTTAACTCGCAAGCAACTGGCAGAGCTTTCTGGCAGATACACAGTAGATAGACGGTATTCTTTAGATGTCAGTTTTCTCAACTAATCCCTTCTTTCTTTGTCCCAAGTTCCTAATTCTGAGGAATTTTCTTAATCAGAAAACTGTTAAAATAAGAAATAAACCAATAATGAACTATGCAACAATGTAAGTGGCTTGGCTTTCCATTTCAACAACGTGAGCATGTAGGTGAGTAGATGGACTGGTGTGTTTACCCACCTTCTGTAGACACTGAGTACCTTAAGACACAATCATCGTGGCAGAGCAAGGAGAGCCAGATGCCCCCTTCCTGCCCTCCTTTCGACATGTGTGACTGTTCATGTTTAACGTGACTCAGATTGGAACCTGTACCTCTTTTTGGTAGATCATTCCTTAGCCCACTTCTGTTCCTCTAGTAATTGGAATTTTCTTCCTCAAAACTTTAAGCTTGAGAGACACCAGGGACGGGTTTTTCTGAACCAGTATTTTCTTTCTCTGGGATTCAACACAATCATCAATCAATATTTACTAACTGCTTCCCTCCCCCAACAAAGGCAAGTTCTTCTAGTGGGTTCACAAAGTAGCTTACCAAATAAAATAGGGGACACCCAGTTCAATTTGAATTTCAGAGACACAACAAATAACTTTTTAAGTATGTCCCAAAGATTTCAGGGGACATATTAAAAAAATTATTCATTGTGGATCTGAAATTCAAGTTGAACTGGAAATTCTCTATTTTTATCTGCTAAATTGACAGTTCTACCCTAAAATGAGGACACAGGGGTTAGAAAACTTGGTCTATTGAGGGTTACTGAAGCACACCCTAGGGGGATACCAGGATGGGGCTAAATTCAGGGGCCTAAATATTCCACATTTAAAAATTTTGTTTTGTTTTTCATTGGATATACAATTGAAAGTAGAATAAAACAGTTTAGTCCTATGAATGAACTATAGTCTTTCCACATGAGACATATCTGGTAAGAGAGGCAGTGTAAAATAAGGAGAAAACAATGGCTACACATCAGAAAAGTCTAATTTTAATTCCAGCTCTACCTCTAGCTAAATCTGTGGAATTGGGCCACTGTGTGGTCCTCAGTCTCTTCATCTGCAGAATAGGAGTGGAAACCTCAATGATTTCTAGTGATTCCTTCTGCTTCAGCCCTCAATGGTATTCATTATATTGTGTTTACCTAATTTAGTGAAGAGAGTTTTGTTGCTCTTAATCCATGCAGAAACAATAAAACTAACACAAATGAAGATTTCTTCCTCTTCCCATATTCCAGTAAAAATTCCTCTGTGATGTATTATGGTTACAAAAATTAAACCAGAAGTTCAGGCTCGATAAGGAGGCCAAAGATTGCAAATGTCCTGTTACCAAAATAGAACCAAAGCAGAAGCCTTGCTGTAAACAGTATTGCCTTTAGGCAGACAGGGAGGAATTTGGTCAGGGGTGATCTTAACACGGCTTAACTGGGTTGCTGCAGTGTAGAACGGAATCTTTGTGCTTCCAAACAAGCTACCTATCTGTAAAATGGGACTAACTAATTCCTCCTACTTCCCTTGTGGAATTGTCTTGAAGGCTGACTGAGATAACGTCTGTGAAATTCTATACTTGATGAGGTTGTTTCATACTCTCCAAATTCTATCTCAAATGTCTTACACAGAAAGTAAATGCTTATTAAGAAGGCTAATTACAAGTTTGACTTTGAAGCCCATGTATTTCCAGAGTATATATATTATTTTATTTTTTTCAGAGTATGTATTTTAATTAACAAGGTTTGAAGAGCAAGAGGTGGATCTGCCTATGTTAAAAAAAAAACATAATAAACTATCCTAGTATTACTAGCCTCAATTATTCTGTGTATCCCCTAAACTATGTAATACAATTTGGTGAGAAAAAAATTTCCATCCAGAATATTTAAAATCAGAAATGTCATGTCATTTATACAGATCAATTTTAGTGATCTGGAAAATTAATATATTCACAATAAATTCTTCTATGACTTGTTTTTTTATGTTTTTAATAGCAGTAAAGATAGATCATAATTTGGCCAATTATTGCTCTATGGCTAGAAGCATGAAAAATATGTAAATTTAACCAAATTTTGATCATTACCTCTCCCAAAGTATTTTACTATAGCCTAAAGATTCTGAATTTAAAGATTTTTCTTGTGCCCCAATTTTAATTTTCAATCCTATTAAGTCCAAAGGGAAGTAGAGAACAAAGATGTCCAAGAGGGCAGATAGGATGTCACATCTACCTGAGGTCCATTCATTATCAACTACTAACTATGTTTCTTGTACCAGAACTTGGTCACATAGAGCATACAAATTGGTGAGCTGTACCCTTCCCAGTACAGATTTAAGTGAATATAAGTAAAGACTTCTTTCTGAGGTTACATCACTTATGCTGAAACCATTTCACCTCAGAGCACAACATCGATAAATACTGTAAGATATGTGCTAAAGTGTCCCCCAATTTCTTCAGATCTTGTTTCTTTTGCCTCAGATCACAGCAATGCATCAATTATACTGAAAAAGAAATCAGGAGTGTGTTGTACTCATGCGTTTGTTTCTACATTAAGTCACGTCTAGTGCTCAGGAAGCATATCACATGCTCTGAAAAGTCTATATTAGGTGCCAAAACCTCCTGCCATATAGAAGCCTCCTGTCTCAGCAGCTTCTTCTGGCATCATGAAATACAATGGGGATAATCCACCACTGGATTATGTATGACAGTCTTGCTTTCATTTTTTATTGACGTGATTGAATAAACTTGGTCATACAGTTCTACTACTGATTCTGTCTCATTAATTTCTATTCCTGAGGTGGTCTATAAGCATCAGAATATCATTTAAAACAAAACATAAGGTAATGGCTTCTTCAAACTCAGGAAACTTGTGAAAAATAAACATTAACCATTTGTTGTGGTAATGAGGTGAATGAAAGTGTGCCAACTTGGTTGGAATCCTGACTCTGCCATTTTTTAGAGTTACTTTATCTCTTTAAGCCTCCATTCCTCTATGTACAGAATAAAATTTAAAATATTTATTGGGCAACTACTATATGTTCTAACCACTTGGGGATCCATCAGTGAATAAAGCAAAAATCCCTGTCCTCACTGAGCTTACAGTACAGGGAGAATATATCAAAATAAGCCAATGAAGCACAAACTATGACATTACTCCAGCAGTTTACTTCTTATAAAAATAGGATTTTGGATATTTTTACATTACAATAAAACAGACAATTTTTTATATCAAATATGAGATAAAATAAAACTTTAAAAGGAAAAAGAAAATTAGAAAATTATCACTTAGCAGCTATCACAGTAATAATCGTTCATACAAAACTTACCAACACATGCTAAAACTAGTAGGTGACAGTCTGAAAAGAAAAGAACATTTATATAGTCTCAAATATTTTCCCACGAGATACTTCTTAATTAAAAAGAATTAACTGGAAAGAGCTGAATCAACACCCATTTTCAGGAAAGAGAATGTAACCTAGGCCTTAGCCAATTAGTGCATTACCATTACTCTGGCTACAGGATTTTTACATTGGAGAAGGATAACAGAACCCACCTTAACCAAGGGATCAAAGATAACATCTCTAGTGTTGGGAAAAGTAGGTATTACATACCTTCTGATACAAGGCACAAAAACATCTTCTGTGGTACTCCTGTCAAAAAGGCAAAACCTGAATTTAATAATGAGAAAACACTAGGGAAACCCAAATCAAAGCATATTCTACAAAAAATTGAATAGTACTCTTCACAAATGTCAAGGACATGCCAAAAATAGAAATACTGTAGAACTGTTTCAGATTTTAAAAGACTACAGAGACATGACAACTAAATTCAGCATGTGATTCAAAATTGGATCAAAGACCAAGAAAAATACATTCTTTCACTCTGATGGATAATAGGAGGACAACTGGTGAAATTACAAGATTTGTAGACCAAATAATAATACTGTATTAATGTTAATTTTCTAATTGTGACCATTACACTATGGTTATGTAAAAGAATGCCCTTGCATTTAGGAAATACTCACTGAAGTGTGCAGTGATAAAGTATCTGTGTCTGTAATTTATCTCAGATGGTTCAGAGAAATAAAAAATATATATATATGTGTATATCTATATATCTATATCTATCTATCTATCTATCTATCTATATATATATAGAGAGAGAGAGAGAGAGATGGTGAGAGACAGAGAGGGGAATTAAATGATAAAGCAAATACTTTAAAATAGAAATATTCGAGGAATATAAGTGAAGGCATATGGGAATTCTTTCTACTATATTTTGAATTTTAGTGTTGGTACGATCTGGCAGTGACCAACCTAACCAATTGATCCAAATTAGCATCACTAATAGTGGGACAAGCTGATATTTTATGCCCCCTGAAGTGATGAAATATGAAATATACATCACCTATGATGTATTCCTGCCAAAAATGTTTTACCTCAATCTAATTAAGCTTTTACACGTAGTTTCCAATTAATAGAAAATAAAGGGATAGAGGAATGAGTTAAATGACACCAAGTGAAAATAATCAGAGAAACTCAGAATGCAGAACATTCTATAAGACAACTAGCCTGGACTCACCATAATGTAAAATATCAGGGGAAAAATAAGATAGTGGGGAAAGGAGGGTGTGTGTGTGTGATTATTCCAGGTTAAAAGAGTCTAAGAGAGATAACAACCAAAGGCACTATGTGATCCTAGATTGGATCCTGTTTCTAAAAAATATTTTTAAAAGCTCCAAAAAAATGTTTTTTGAGACAATTGGGAAAATTTAAATCTGGCCTTAATATTGGATGATATGAAATTACTGCTAATTTTCTTATGATTCATAATGCGTATGTAGGAGATTGTCCTTATCTTTAAGAGATGTCTACTGAAAAATTTAGAGATGAGGTACTATGATGTCTACAACGTACTTTTAAAGGGTGAAGAAAATTTTATGGAGTGAGAAAGAGAGAGAGTAAATAGAGCAGCATGTTAATAATCATTGAATATAAATAAAGAGTATATGGGTGTTTATTTTACTATTGTTTCAACTTTATACATAACATTTTCTATAAAAATGCTGGGAGAAAATAAAATAATAATGCTTTTACCTTCATAATATATTCCTATTAGTTTTCTTCTAGAGGTTTAAAAATTTGAAAATGAACAAAGAAATGAAAAGATAAAAGCACATCGTTGCTTACAAGTTTTGTTCTAAACTCTCTAAATTTAAAAATATTAATACAATATATCTCAGGGTTGTGTTTGTAACATAGATGAAGGAGAGTTGACCAGCTACAGTGATTCCACCAGTGAGCAACAAGGTAGGGAAAAGGACATAACTGTGGCTGCCCCAAAATTTAACTCCCTCCAAACCTCGGGGTGACTGTGAGATCTTCCAATCTGAGACTGTTTCCAGGTCTGAGATACATAGGTGAAGTGGATGCAAACTTTCTTTTCTAATTCCTTTCTGACAGGTGGAGTTGTTCTATTTCTAGACACAAATCCAGACCATTTCTGAAAGCCATCCATGTATGTTGAAGACTGATACCCTTAACTTCCAATGCTATTGAGAATTTGTGTGCCGTCCTGTATTTTCATAAGTATTCTTATGTTATTATGTGTATGGTATTATCACTGGGAGAAAAAGAAAGAGCATAACTGTATACACTGCCTTCTACGTGTGAACTAAATAACAGACTTATGGTGTCTAATCACCACAGGCTTTGAAAGAAATGATGTGATTAGTTGCTGATCACAACATGCATCTGTTATTTACATAGTGATTTGTGGACTGATGAGCTAGCAGCAAAGTCTATACTTTATGCAATTACTAACAACTAACATATCTTAGTAACTGAAATTTGAACCACGTTATTGGTGTGCATATCATAACCACACCTGTACTGCCACTTTAGCCTCTTTTTTATGTTCCTTGAACACCTAAGAAAAAGTGTTACGTCAAGGTCTTTTGCACTGGCTGTTCCCTCTGCCTGGAACACTCCTCCCCCAGATATCCACATATGCTCACTCTCTCGTATCCTTCAGGTCCGTGATCAAAGAACATCTTCTCAACATAGCCATCACTGATCTCCTCACATTTTTCTATCCCCTTATATTGATTTATTTTCCTCCATGGAATTTTTCACCCTTATTACATTAACTTTATTTTAAAATCTGTTCCAACCAAATGGAATGTATGCTCTACTGAGGGTAGGGGTTTTGTCTTCTTCCCTCATATATACCTAGTGCCTCAAACACAGTGAACCTAATAAGCACATAATAAACACTTTGAAATGAATGAATGATCAATCATCTAACACAGTTGGAAAACATCATACAATGCAACCACCTGAATCAGTGTTACTGGGCACTAAGAGAACCCAAGCAGGGAATAAAAACCAAACCATACACGTGAGTACTTGCACCTGACTAATCCATGGATTTTTGTTTTGTTTTCAGAAGGATAACCATAAAGTTTTAAACCAAGAAATGGCTCTAGCGAACCAGAAAAAAGCCATGAACAAAAGTTCAAATAGTCTACCAATAGTGCACTAGGATTAGTATATCATTTTTCTGTGTACCAATGAAAATCTACTTATATTTTTAGTAGCTATTAAGGAAGAGAGATGAAGTTTTAAAGAGAGGAAGTAGGCATTCATATTTCTGGGATAATTTGAATATTTCCACCTAAAGTAGGGTCTCTCTTTACATAAAATGCTTAGGAATATTTCTTCTAAGTTCATTTTTACATATTTTTCATATTCATAGCTAAGGTTCAAATGAGTGTAGCTTTCACAGAATCACTTCATTCAATGAAACACAAGCACCTAGTAATCATAGGAAAATCATTCCTGTTGATTTATAAATGCTGATAATAACAGGTGACAGGCAGGTGGTAAAGACTGTATGCATTATATATTTTATTTAATATTAATTTAAGAAATAATTTAAAAGCTTTTACAAGAGGTAATTATTAAATATATGTCACCTATTTTGATCATAATATAGTGCATAAAGGTATTTATTACTAACCCATAGTTTAATTAACCCCATGGGTTAATATTTCTTATCTTCTTAAGAGCAACAGAATAACATAATGAGATTATTCCTTGTATCTCAAGTGACCTATATGAACAAGACATCTTTAATATTTCATTATTAACTGTGTAATCACGTATATTAATACAGGTAAAGTTTGGTGTAGGGGCCTCCTAAATTCACTTCAAATCCCTGATTCTAGGATCACCAACATTTCTCTGCTTCCTCCAAAGTAGAACAAGATAAAACCAGGTTCTTTCTCACTACATCTCAGTGATTGAGAATGAAAATTCTTTGATGTGACCAATTCCATTATTCATCAAAGAGGAGGAGTGGAGCTGCCATCCTGTAACATTTCTGTGAAAATACATCAGTCCATGGGTTTCATAACCATCAGAAAGATCACTCAAGAAAACGTCTTTTATTAAAAGATATCATTAAGTCCTTGTAAATGTTCAACACAGGAGTTCTCAACTCATCATTTCTTGACCATTTCCTTCATTTGGCTTCATTAAGATGTTAGTTATAAAAGTAACGGACTTGAAGATAAGAAACCTAGGATGCAGACCTAAACCTGTCTCTTATCAACTATATGACCTTAGCAAATCCTTTAGCTTCTATGAGCCTTAGTTTCTTCACCTGTAAAATAGGATAGCACTTCTTCATCTGCCTCAGAGATTCATCAGGAAAATCAAATAGATGTCCATAAGATATGAATAGTGGGACTCTATACAGATGTGAACTACAAAAGGAGCCAATCTCACGATGAGAACCAGTATGCAAAATTAATAAAAAATATAGTCCTTGTTCAGGGTACTCAAAATATAATTAGCAAAATTTGAAATTGATGATGTGCTCATTAATTAATCTTTGCAAAAATTGATCAGCTCCCAGAGAAATAATCCATTTCCTGATCTTTGAAAATGGTTTATGTTTCATTTGAGACACAGGCTGAGTTTGAACTCCAAAGAAAACATGGCATAAGCATTAACATGAAAAAATGTTTAATCCCATACAAAGGGCACATTATACGGCTGATATAACCAGCTGCCCATGTCTGTTACCACTAGAAGCTGACACTTCCAATAATTCAGAAGGTGTAGGATGGTCATGAAGCCAAATTTCAACTGTCTTGCCCACTCATTGTTGGCTATTTCACTTGTTTTCCATGTGTGTGTGTTCCTCCCTTGGGAAAATCTTCTCATATTACAACGGTATCTCTGTGGTTGTACAATACACATTACAGATGTTCAGACAAACAGGAGAAAGCTGGATTTAGTTTTCATATCTGAAAAACGATCCAGACAAGTTTCATGGATCATTCTTTTAAGAATAGTTAAATATTGCCAACGATCAGAGCCCTAGTGAAGATGTGAGAGACTAATTATCCACTTCTAAGCCTTTTCTGTGGGTGCAGCACATGGTCAATTGGCAGAATTAGAAAATTTACACAAGTTTGTCCAAACGCCTAAGTTCATAACTCATCATCCCTGGATGAACATTTGTCATCTTTGACTAAGCAGCATCTATATGCCCTTCCTATATAGGAGCAGGGAGTAGGAAAGGGAATCACTATAGGGACAGGTAGGAACATGTTTCTACTATGAAACAAACATTTCTTCCCATCTGCCATCCCCATGTGCTGGGACATCAGACTGTGAGGCCTAGCCAATCAAAGAATAGAATGTCTACCTCTGGAACACTGGATCCCAGGGGAGTGATGGAAAGATGCAGAGTAATTTGGGAAATAATTAACAAAGGAAGGCGGAGCATCGCTAATCCAGAGACAAAGACCAAAAGTGTCCAGGGCCAGTGATGCCAGTAGTGTAGGCCTATGGAGACTCTTCCCAAGGCCGTACCCCAGTGCCAGTTCTCCAGGATTCCTATCCATCCTCTGAGTTTGATTCTCTAGCCTTTCAATGATTGTGCATCCAATATTCATGATAACCCAAATATGTTCCAGATGATCCATTAGAGAATTAGCCAGAAGTGTGCAAGGAGACACTGCAGATATAAATATATATGACATATTTTTTGCCTTGGAGAAGCACAATGTAGTGAGGCTGGTGAGGAACTAAAATTCAGTTCTGATCCCACTTCCTCCCCAATCCCCATCCTCTTTCTCCCAGTTTCCAGGTTCTATGATCAGTAGCTTTCTCTTGAAATATTTTGCTTTCTAATCCATTTTGTAGGTGTTTCTTGTCAGCCCCATAAGATTGTGAACATATTGGGCATGTAATCCCTGTAGGTTTTATTTTTAAATCATCATAGCATTCAGCCTGGTGTTTAGGATATGGGAGGTCCTTCTCACAGAAACATTTACTGACAATTGTCCTAAATATCCCTTGCATCAGAATAATGGAGCTTTGCTGCACTAGCCCACCTCTTAGAGAGAATATCAAATTCCAAACAATTCAATTATGTGAGCACCATACATGTCTTTTTGTTAGGTTCTCACTTTAGCACAGCTGATGAAAAGCCTCCATAATCTAATGACCTTTCACCCCATAAACACATCATACTGGCACCTATTCAATACAGGTCCTAAGCTATGAAATGCAGATGCAAAGATACATCATAGTCATTCCACTAAGGGGGTTCACAATCACATGGAAATCAAGACATTAATGATGTTCCCCATTCCCAATTTGAGAGGCAGGATTGTAATGGGGTTTATTCCTACTGTCAATACAGAGACAGAATGGGAAAGCTGAAAATGGGAAAGAGAAGTCATACGTACTGAGGAAATAGGAAAAAACCAAAAGCTTTTGAAAGGAGCTGAGCAGTTGCTGTGATTGAATGAAAGTCAGGTACCAAATCTGAGATAAACGAATCCTCAAAACCAAGCAGAGACCAAAAGCCTGGGACATGATGAATTGTGAGATTGGGATTGACATATATACACTAATATGTATAAAATGGATAACTAATAAGAACCTGCTATATAAAAAAAGTAAAATAAAATTCAAAAAAAATTAGAATTAATGCCACATAGGAAATTATTAGGTCAACTAAAAGCTGGCATATGGTTGGTTGTTTGGATAAAAATATTGTATCAATATTAAATTTCCTGAAGTTGAAGACTCTACTGTGTAAATGTAGGAGAATATTATAGTTTAGAGGAAATGCTCACTGAAATATTTGGGGGTGAAGGGCTTTATGCAAGTAACTTACTCTTGAATTGTTCAGAAAAATGTTATGTATATATATTATTTATGTGTGTATGTGTGAATACACGTCGATCTAGATGTATATGGGAGAGAAACCGCAAAAAATAAAGCAAATAGAGTAAAACAAAAACAAAAGCCTGGGACAAATTCCTGATCAGAGCTGGTAGGACTGGCTAAGACTAGGGCAAGGGCATTAGGATGGACAAGCGAGTAACAAATTC
Source organism: Stenella coeruleoalba (assembly GCF_951394435.1). Classification (NCBI taxonomy): domain Eukaryota; kingdom Metazoa; phylum Chordata; class Mammalia; order Artiodactyla; family Delphinidae; genus Stenella; species Stenella coeruleoalba. Next base: position 46,729,763 of record NC_137152.1, on the reverse strand, counting down.
CATGGGCAGCATATTGAGCTTGTGTAGTAGGGTGGATGGGTCACTGGTGCGTTAAGGTCATGGTTCTCTGAGTTCATCACCTGAAGTTAACTGTGGTAGCCAAAGCAAGCCTGAGACACTCTAGAAGAACAGTGGAAGAAACTGAACTTCAAAAGTGGGATTTCAGTTAAGAATTTGTCTGGTAGATAAAAGATGAACAGCCATTGGCAGAAGAAGAAAAGTATGAATAAAGCAAAGAGACTGGACAGAATATAATTTATCATGGACGGGGGAGGCATGATCTGTGGCTGAAATACAGGGGCAAAAAATTCTCAAGGAGGATTCAGGAGAAGTAGTTTGGGAGTAGACTGGGAAGGGTCTTGGAAGACATGTTAAAATTTTTGAACTTCATTCTGGAATCAACAGAAAGTCCACCTAGGGTTTTATGTAGCAGGTATTATGTTGCAGGTTGGGTTCCATGGGAAGCCGGTTCAGAGCACAGATTTGCATGCAGGGAGATTACTGGAGAGTGCCAGAAGCTCAGCACATACTGGGGCAGTGAAGGAAGTCACACTGGACAGAGGGAGAATTTGGGCTGAGATGCTATCACAACAAAGGCCTCAGCTGATCCCCAGGTGCTACTATGAACAAGCAATAAGTCAGTTACTGCTGGAAGGCCCAAAGATAGTGATAATCTGTGCTCTATTCATCACTACAAACAAAATTATGCAGCACACCAGGGTGAGCTCCCTCCATGTCCCAGGGACTCTGCTAAGACATGTTTCATATTGCACCTTTTTAAATCCCCCCAAATCATATATATCATTTCCATTCAACACACCAGACTATTAAGGAGAAGTAGATTCAGGTAAACTCAATGAGTAAAAATAATCTTGCTGTAACCACATAACAAAAGAATAAAAAAAATAACAACATAAATATTTCTGTGGCATAATTTTTGAAAGAATTATTTGGAATCTTGAGTAGAAGAAAAGGGATGGGAAGTTTGTGTTTTTCTTTGTGAGGTTTGTTTTGTTTTGTTTTACTGTTTGTGAGAGTGAGATGAAAAAAAACAAAGAAAATGTCTTTGCAAATCAACTGTTGCAACTGTCCCACCAGCTTTTTGTAAAACAAAACAAAACAGAAGGAAAAAAAAAGATGAAGAAGAAAGAAGGAATAAAAGGAACTAAATCAGTGTTTCAGAAAAGAGTCATAGTCCACGAGAATAGTATTATAGTCTAGGAGAGAAAAGAAATAGATATATCAAATTGCTATACTTCATTTTGCTTAGATTCTGCCCCTACAGATATACGTGCATGTGGGTGACCTGTATTGTGTCTTGCCACAGAATGTAATGATTATAACAATGACTAACATTTGTTGATCACTTATATTGTGCAGAGATCTTTACATTCATTTCCTCATTTAATCCTGTTAAATGATAAACAGTGGCATACTGAAATTTTTAAGAGTCTATTTGAGCAAAAATTGATCAAATTGGGTAGCGCCAAACTGGAAGTAGTTAGGAGCACTCCTCCAACAGAAGCCAGCGGCAGACATACAGCAAAAGTGCAAAAGAGGAAGGAAATTATTTGGATAGAGCTTAAAGCCTAGCTGGCTATTTGGAATTGGTTGTCCTTAGCATTTTGGTGTTGTAACCTTGAGGCTGTTACAGGCTTAGATTTTGATTTGCTGATGGCACCATGACATTAGAGCCACTTCTGTCTAATGGCCTCCTTGTTTAATTAATTTAACTATTCTCACAGCAACACTGTGGGGTATGTATATATTTTTAAAACCATTTTATCACCATGTATATGTTTTTTTCAACATTTGTACAGATGAGGAGACCAAGTCTCAGGGAGGTTAGAAATCTGGATCAGCAGCAAGTACCACTGGCTGCAGTGATACCTTTCTGACTGGAGAACCCACTAACTCAATCACTCTGCCAACATTCCTACAGAATTTATATTTACAAAACACCTACCCAGCCCTCAATTCACATGCCCATCATAACTGTGCATGTAGTATGTCAGTTAGCACTTTATAGATGAGACTCAGAGAACTTGAACAACTTGTCCTGATCACACAGCTGGTAAACAGGGAAACCAAGGCTTGAACTCCTGATAACAAACACTGGGCTTTTGCTACATAAACCCCATTGATGCTGTATTTAAGAAAAAAATACAAGTTTTTCAGTCAGATACTTTAAAGATACAAACATCAACTATGAATGCCTATTGGCAAAGGCAGATGATAATAAAAATGTTTGGCTGAAGGAATCATTTCTATGAGACAACAGTAATACAGATCCAAGAGCAACTTTGGGAAAAAGTTTCTGGCTGACAGAAGAGCAGATCAGTACGAAGTTTTTGGAATGCTATTCAGCAATATATACAGAGAGTTTTAAGTGTACAGACTCTTTGGCCCAATAATTTTATTTCTACTTTACAACAGCATCTGGCTAGCAGCACCAACCAGAGCTGCTGCCATTAAAATGCACATGAAGTCAGAGAAAAAGAGGAAAACCTCCATTAACACTGAAAATTAAGCCTGAGAGGAACAACCAGAAAACTTGGAAATCCCACTCTGTAGCATGGACATTGCTTTCTGAAGTGACAAAAATGCTGGTTTATACCTATGTGAGGACTAAAAGTCTAAGCAATCACATGTCAGGACATGCGAGAGGGTCTGATAGTGGCATGGTGCACCTGGGAGGGGAAGCACCCACTTGAAGACAGTAGGAGCTGTAGGCAGGAGGAGGAGTAAGAGAGCAATGTATGCTGGACTCTAGAATGTCATAATGGCTTCCATCAGTTCCAAGTGTCAAAGGGCCAGGTGGTGAGGGAGGAGAACATTCTACCCCAACCTAACAGAGCCTCTCTACTTAAAAGTCAAACCCATGTGGATCTTTCCTTATGAGGAGAATTCAAGGGAAAAGTCAGGCTAGTACTGCTGAAAAACTCTATAGAACAACAAAAAAAGAATATTAACCATGTAACTCAGAGAATAAGTCACTTCCTTAAAAAGAATTATGACAGGAACCAGAAGAAAATTTTAGAAAGCTATTTGATATCTTTTGTAGGATAAAGAAAAAAGACATGGTTGTTTTCAAATGAGGTGAGTGTTGTGGGGGCAGAGTGTGGAGGAGAAGCCACAAAAGAGAACAGGATGAAATGAAAAGAGAAAATAAGATGAAAGAAGAGGATCACCGAAAACAACAGAGCCATGGATACAGTGTACTGAGAAGGCAAAAACTGAGAGGCCAAGAATTTTATACCAAGTCAAAATGTCATTCATTTGTGAACACAAGAGACAGATATTCTCAGATTTGTAAGTCGTCAGAAAATATATATTTTTAAAAATATTTTTTGATGGATACAAACAGAGAAAGGGGGAGTGGGAGGAATTGGGAGATTGGGACTGACATATATACTCTATTGATACTATGTGTAAAATAGATAACGAATGAGAACCTACTGTGGAGCACAGGGAACTCTAACCCATGCTCTGTGGTGACCTAAATGGGAAGGAAATACAAAAAAGAGGGAATATATGTATACGTATAGATGATTCACTTTGCTGTATAGTAGAAACTAACAGAACATTGTAAAGCAAAATACTCCAATAAAAATTAATTTAAAAAAACATTTTTGGAGATATACAAAAACCAACAGAGAGATAAGAATACAAGAATGAAGAAGTCAGGGTATAAAAGGTCCAGTGCTAACTACTGAAATGTAGTAAACATAGAGCTCAGTTAAAAGGTGGTAAATATGGTTTTAAAACAAAATAATTATTTTTAAAAATATTAAAATTAAAAAATATAAGGCAAACTATATGATTATATTAAGTCCATGTAAGATGAGGAAAGGAAATTAGGGAGAAAGTACAGGGTGTTAAATTCTCAGTGTAAAATGTTTTGACTCCCCAGATGGCCCAGCTTTGGAGAAAAGAAAGTTCAGTGACTCCCAGGCTGTCATTTTAAGAATATGATACTAAGGTCTGGAAATAGGAAGGGCATGGTTCAGTGTCGTAAACCTACATCAGCTCCTGTGAAAATACAGCGCTTCCTTAATTTTCCACCTTCAGCTTAGTGTCACACTCAGTTGTTTTTTTTTTTATTAAACATCTTTATTGGGGTATAATTGCTTTACAATGGTGTGTTAGTTTCTGCTTTATAACAAAGTGAATCAGTTATACATATACATATGTTCCCATATCTCTTCCCTCTTGCGTCTCCCTCCCTCCCACCCTCCCTATCCCACCCCTCCAGGCTGTCACAAAGCACCAAGCCAATATCCCTGTGCCATGCGGCTGCTTCCCACTAGCTATCTACCTTACTACGTTTGTTAGTGTGTATATGCCCATGACTCTCTCTCGCCCTGTCACAGCTCACCCTTCCCCCTCCCCATAACCTCAAGCCGGTTCTCTAGGAGGTCTGCATTTTTATTCCTGCCTTACCCCTAGGTTCTTCATGACATTTTTTTTTCTTAAATTCCATATATATGTGTTAGCATACGGTATTTGTCTTTTTCTTTCTGACTTACTTCACTCTGTATGACAGACTCTAGGTCTATCCACCTCATTACAAATAGCTCAATTTCATTTCTTTTTATGGCTGAGTAATATTCCATTGTATATATGTGCCACATCTTCTTTATCTATTCATCTGATGATGCGCACTTACGTTGTTTCCATCTCCGGGCTATTGTAAATAGAGCTGCAATGAACATTTTGGTACATGACTCTTTTTGAATTTCGGTTTTCTCAGGGTATATGCCCAGTAGTGGGATTGCTGGGTCATATGGTAGTTCTATTTGTAGTTTTTTAAGGAACCTCCATACTGTTCTCCATAGTGGCTGAACCAATTCACATTCCCACCAGCAGTGCAAGAGTGTTCCCTTTTCTCCACACCCTCTCCAGCATTTATTGTTTCTAGATTTTTTGATGATGGCCATTCTGACTGGTGTGAGATGATATCTCATTGTAGTTTTGATTTGCATTTCTCTAATGATTAATGATGTTGAGCATTCTTTCATGTGTTTGTTGGCAGTCTGTATATCTTCTTTGGAGAAATGTCTATTTAGGTCTTCTGCCCATTTTTGGATAGGGTAGTTTGTTTTATTTTATTGAGCTGCATGAGCTTCTTGTAAATTTTGGAGATTAATCCTTTGTCGGTTGCTTCATTTGCAAATATTTTCTCCCATTCTGAGGGTTGTCTTTTGGTCTTGTTTATGGTTTCCTTTGCTGTGCAAAAGCTTTGAAGTTTCATTAGGTCCCACTTGTTTATTTTTGTTTTTATTTCCATTACTCTAGGAGGTGGGTCAGAAAGTATCTTGCTGTGATTTATGTCATAGAGTGTTCTGCCTATGTTTTCCTCTAAGAGTTTGATAGTTTCTGGCCTTATATTTAGGTCTTTAATCCATTTTGAGCTTATTTTTGTGTATGGTGTTAGGGAGTGATATAATCTCATACTTTTACAAGTAGCTGTCCAGTTTTCCCAGCACCACTTATTGTAGAGGCTGTCCTGTCTCCACTGTACATTCCTGCCACCTTTATCAAAGATAAGGTGTCCATATGTGCATGGGTTTATCTCTGGGCTTTCTATCCTGTTCCATTGATCTATCTTTCTGTTTTTTGTGCCAGTACCATACTGTCTTGATAACTGTAGCTTTGTAGTATAGTCTGAAGTCAGGGAGCCTGATTCCTCCAGTTCTTTTTTCATTCTCAAGATTGTTTTGGCAATTCGGGGTCTTTTGTGTTTCCATACAAATAGCAAAATATTTTGTGCTACTTCTGTGAAAAATGCCAGTGGTAGTTTGATAGGGATTGCATTGAATCTATAGATTGCTTTCGGTAATAGAGTCATTTTCACAATGTTGATTCTTCCAATCCAAGAACATGGTATATCTCTCCATCTATTTGTATCATCTTTAATTTCTTTCATCAGTGTCTTATAATTTTCTGCATACAGGTCTTTTGTCTCCTTAGGTAGGTTTATTCCTAGATATTTTATTCTTTTTGTTGCAATGGTAAATGGGAGTGTTTTCTTGATTTCACTTTCAGATTTTTCATCATTAGTATATAGGAATGCCAGAGATTTCTGTGCATTAATTTTGTATCCTGTTACTTTACCAAATTCATTGATTAGCTCTAGTAGTTTTCTGGTCGCATCTTTAGGATTCTCTATGTATAGTATCATGTCATCTGCAAACAGTGACAGCTTTACTTCTTCTTTTCCGATTTGGATTCCTTTTATTTCCTTTTCTTCTCTGATTGCTGTGGCTAAAACTTCCAAAACTATGTTGAATAAGAGTGGTGAGAGTGGCCAACCTTGTCTTGTTCCTGATCTTAGTGGAAATGCTTTCAGTTTTTCACCATTGAGGATGATGTTTGCTGTGGGCTTGTCATATATGGCCTTTATTATGTTGAGGAAACTTCCCTCTATGCCTACTTTTGGCAGGGTTTTTATCATAAGTGGGTGTTGAATTTTGTCAAAAGCTTTCTCTGCATCTATTGAGATGATCATATGGTTTTTCTCCTTCAATTTGTTACTATGCTTTATCACATTGATAGATTTGCATATATTGAAGAATCCTTGCATTCCTGGAATAAACCCCACTTGATCATGGTGTATGATCCTTTTAATGTGCTGTTGGATTCTGTTTGCTACTATTTTGTTGAGGATTTTTGCATCTATGTTCATCAGTGATATTGGCCTGTAGTTTTCTTTCTTTGTTATATCCTTGTCTGGTTTTGGTATCAAGGTGATGGTGGCCTCGTAAAATGAGTTGGGGAGTGTTCCTCCCTCTGCTATATCTTGGAAGAGTTTGAGAAGGATAGGTGATAGCTCTTCTCTAAATGTTTGATAGAATTCGCCTGTGAAGCCATGTGGTCCTGGGCTTTTGCTTGTTGGAAGATTTTTAATCACAGTTTCAATTTCAGTGCTTGTGATTGGTCTGTTCATATTTTCTATTTCTTCCTGATTCAGTCTTGGCAGGTTGTGCATTTCTAAGAATTTGTCCATTTCTTCCAGATTGTCCATTTTATTGGCATAGAGTTGCTTGTAGTAATCTCTCATGATCTCTTTTATTTCTGCAGTGTCAGTTGTTACCTCTCCTTTTTCATTTCTAATTCTATTGATTTGAGTCTTCTCCCTTTTTTTCTTGATGAGTCTGGCTAGTGGTTTATCTATTTTGTTTATCTTCTCAAAGAACCAGCTTTTAGTTTTATTGATCTTTGCTATTGTTTCCTTCATTTCTTTTTCATTTATTTCTGATCTGATTTTTATGATCTCTTTCCTTCTGCTAGCTTTGGGGTTTTTTTGTTCTTCTTTCTCTAATTGCTTGAGGTGCAAGGTTAGGTTGTTTATTCTAGATGTTTCCTGCTTCTTAAGTGGGCTTGTATTGCTATAAACTTCCCCTTTAGAACTGCTTTTGCTGCATCCCTCAAGTTTTGGGTCGTTGTGTCTCCATTGTCATTTGTTTCTAGGTATTTTTTGATTTCCTCTTTGATTTCTTCAGTGATCACTTCATTATTAAGTAGTGTATTGTTTAGCCTCCATCTGTTTGTAGTTTTTACGGATCTTTTCCTGTAATTGATATCTAGTCTCATGGCGTTGTGGTCAGAAAAGATACTTGATACAATTTCAATTTTCTTAAATTTACCAAGGCTTTATTTGTGACCCAAGATATGATCTATCCTGGAGAATGTTCCAAGAACACTTGAGAAAAAAGTGTATTCTGTTGTTTTTGGATGGAGTGTCCTATAAATATCAGTTAAGTCCATCTTGTTTAATGTATCATTTAAAGCTTGTGTTTCCTTATTTATTTTCATTTTGGATGATCTGTCCATGGGTGAAAGTGGAGTGTTTAAGTCCCCTAATATGAATGTGTTACTGTCGATTTCCCATTTTATGGCTGTTAGTATTTGCCTTATGTATTGAGGTGCTCCTATCTTGGGTGCATAAATATTTATAATTGTTATATCTTCTTCTTGGATCGATCCCTTGATCATTATGTAGTGTCCTTCTTTGTCTCTTTTAATAGTCCTTATTTCAAAATCTATTTTGTCTGATATAAGAATTGCTACTCTAGCTTTCTTTTGGTTTCCATTTGCATGGAATATCTTTTTCCATCCCCTTACTTTCAGTCTGTATGTGTCTCTAGGTCTGAAGTGGGTCTCTTGTAGACAGCATATATAAGGGTCTTATTTTTGTATCCATTCAGCTAATCTGTGTCTTTTGGTGGGAGCATTTAGTCCATTTACATTTAAGGTAATTATCGATATGTACCTTCCTATTCCCTTTTTCTAAATTGTTTTGGGTTCGTTATTATAGGTCTTTTCCTTCTCTTGTGTTTCTTGCCTAGAGAAGAGCGTTTAGCATTTTTTGTAAAGCTGGTTTGGTGGTGCTGAACTCTCTCAGCTTTTGCTTGTCTGTAAAGGTTTTAATTTCTCCATCAAATCTGAATGAGATCCTTGCTGGGTAGAGTAGTCTTGGCTGCAGGTTTTTCTCCTTCATCACTTTCAGTATGTCCTGCCACTCCCTTCTGGCTTGTAGGGTTTCTGCTGAGAAATCAGCTGTTAACCTTATGGGGATTCCCTTACGTGTTACTTGTTGGTTTTCCCTTGCTGCTTTTAATATGCTTTCTTTGTATTTAATTTTTGACAGTTTGATTAATATGTGTCTTGCCATATTTCTCCTTGGATTTATCCTGTATGGGACTCTCTGTGCTTCCTGGACTTGATTAACTATTTCCTTTCCCATATTAGGGAAGTTTTCAACTATAATCTCTTCAAATATTTTCTCAGTCCCTTTCTTTTTCTCTTCTTCTTCTGGAACCCCTATAATTCGAATGTTGGTGCGTTTAGTGTTGTCCCAGAGGTCTCTCAGACTGTCCTCAGTTCTTTTCCTTCTTTTTTCCTTATTCTGCTCTGCAGTAGTTATTTCCACTATTTTATCTTCCAGGTCACTTATCCGTTCTTCTGCCTCAGTTATTCTGCTATTGATCCCATCTAGAGTACTTTTAATTTCATTTATTGTGTTGTTCATCGTTGCTTCTTTCATCTTTACTTCTTCTAGGTCCTCGTTAACTGATTCTTGCATTTTGTCCATTCTATCTCCAAGATTTCAGATCATCCTTACTATCATTATTCTGAATTCATTTTCAGGTAGACTGCCTATTTCCTCTTCATTTGTTAAGTCTGGTGCATTTTTATCTTGCTCCTTTATCTGCTGTGTGTTTTTCTGTCTTCTCATTTTGCTTATCTTACTGTGTTTGGGGTCTCCTTTGCAGGCTGCAGGTTCGTAGTTCTTGCTGTTTTTGGTGTCTGTCTCTAGTGGCTAAGGTTGGTTCAGTGGGTTGTGTAGGTTTCCTGGTGGAGGGGACTAGTGCCTGTGTTGTGGTGGATGAGGCTGGATCTTGTCTCTCTAGTGGGCAGTTGTACGTCTGGTGGTGTGTTTTGGGGTGTCTGTGGCCTTATTATGATTTTAGGCAGCCTCTCTGCTAATGGGTGGGGTTGTGTTCCTGTTTTGCTAGTTGTTTGGCATAGGTTGTCCAGCACTGTGGCTTGCTGGTCGTTGAGTGAAGCTGGGTGCTGGTGTTAAGATGGAGGTGTCTGGGAGATTTTCGCCGCTTGATATTATGTGGAGCTGGGAGGTCTCTTGTTGACCAGTGTCCTGAAGTTGGCTCTCCTAACTCAGAGGCAGAGCCCTGACTCCTGGCTGGAGCACCAAGAGCTTTTCATCCACACGGCTCAGAATAAAAGGGAGAAAAAGTAGAGGGAATTAGTAGAAGTATGAGGAAAGAAAGAAGGAAAGGAGGGAAGAAAGGAAGGAAGGAAGAAAGAAAGAAGCAAAGAAGGAAAGAAGGCAAGAAGGAAAGAAGTGAGGGAGGGAGGGAGGAAGGAAGGAAGGAGGGAAAGAAGGAAAAAAGACAGAAAGAAAGAAGATACAGTAAAAATAAAATAAAGTATAATAAAGTTATTGAATTAAAAAAATTCTTATTTAGAAAAAAAAAAAGGGACGGATAGAACCTTAGGACAAATGTTGGAAGCAAAGCTATACAGACAAAATCTTACACAGAAGCATACACATACACCCTCACTAAAAGAGGTAAATGGGGAAAAATCATAAATCTTGCTGTCAGAGACCACCTCCTCAATTTGGGATGATTCGTTGTCTAAAGGAGGGAAGGAAAGAAGGAAAGAAAGAAAGAAAGAAAGAAAGAAAGAAAGAAAGAAAGAAAGAAAGAAAGAAAGAAAGAAAGAAAGAAGGTAAAGTATAATAACGTTATTAAAATTAAAATTGATTATTAAGAAAGAAATTTTTAAAAAAATCCATGGACGGATAGAACCCTAGGACAAATGGTGGAAGCAAGACTATACAGGCAAGATCTCACACAGAAGCATACACATATACATTCACAAAAAGAGGAAAAGGGAAAAAAATCATAGATCTTGCTCCTAAAGTCCACTTCCTTAATTTGGGATGATTGGTTGTCTATTCAGGTATTCCACAGATGCAGGGTATATCAAGTTGATTGTGGAGCTTTAATCCGCTGCTTCTGAGGCTGCTGGGAGAGATTTCCCTTTCTCTTCTTTGTTCTCACAGCTCCCAGTGGCTCAGCTTTGGATTTGGCCCTGCCTCTGCGTGTAGGTCGCTGGAGGGCGTCTGTTTTTTGCTCAGACAGGACGGGGTTAAAAGAGCCGCTGATACGGGGGCTCTGGCACACTCAGGCCAGCGGGGAGGGAGGGGCCCGGAGTGCAGGGCGGGCCTGCGGTGGCAAAGGCCGACGTGACTTTGCACCAGCCTGAGGCGTGCTGTGCGTTCTCCCGGGGAAGTTGTCTCTGGATCCCGGGAACCTGGCAGTGGCGGGCTGCACAGGCTCCGCAGAAGAGGGGTGTGGAGAGTGACCTGTGCTCGCACACAGGCCCCTTGGTGGCGGCAGCAGCAGCCTTAGCGTCTCCCTCCCGTCTCTGGGGTCCGCGCTTTTAGCCGCGGCTTGCGCCCGTCTCTGGGGTCCGCTCTATTAGCCACGGCTCGTGCCCGTCTCCGGAGTTCCCTCAAGCAGCGTTCTTAAACCCCTCTCCTCACGCACCAGGAAACAAAGAGGGAAGAAAAAGTCTCTTGCCTCTTCGGCAGGCGCAGACTTTTCCCCGGACTCCCTCCCGGCTAGCCGTGGTGCACTAACCCCTTCAGGCTAGTTCAAGCCGCCAACCCCAGTCCTCTCCCTGCACTCAGTCCGAAACCGAAACCCGAGCCTCAGAGCCTCAGTTCGCAGCCCCGCCCGCCCCGGCGGGTGAGCAGACAAGCCTCTTGGCCTGGTGAGTGCCGGTCGACACCGATCCTCTGTGCAGGAATCTCCCCGCTTTGCCCTCCGCACCCGTTGCTGTGCACTCCTCCGCGGCTTCGAAGCTCCCCCCTCCGCCTCCCGCAGTCTCCGCCCGCGAAGGGGCTTCCTAGTGTGTGGAAACTTTTCCTCCTTCACAGCTCCCTCCCACTGGTACAGGTGCCGTCCCTATTCTTTTGTCTCTGTTTTTTCTTTTTTTTTTCTTTTGCCCTACCCAGGTACGTGGGGAGTTTCTTGCCTTTTGGGAGGTCTGAGGTCTTCTGCCAGTGTTCAGTAGGTGTTCTGTAGGAGTTGTTCCACGTGTAGATGTATTTCTGGTGTATCTGTGGGTAGGAAGGTGATCTCCGTGTCTTACTCTTCCACCATCTTCAAGGTCCCCCCCACACTCAGTTTAGTGCCAGGATTTCTGGAGAAGAAAAGAATAAGAGACTTGTTTTATTGATCTCTGTAAAATGAGTGAAGAAGACTTAATAGAGTGAGACGTTCTGACGTTAATGTTAACAAAGGCAACAGGAAATGTTCTTCATAATTTACTTTGTTTTAACTTAGATCAATTAAAGACATTGCTTCCACTATCAAAAAACTTTCAGGATCCAGCAAGTATAAATTCTACTTTTTTTTAAATTCCCCTTTAGATCCCTACCCACAACCATCATATTATAGAAAAATGCTTTCACATTTCTCACAAGATACGTCCTTTAGGAATTAAAGGAAACATTACCTATGACTTAGAATGTATTAGCATAGGATCACTTCATCATAAGAAATACATCCTCACTTGCTGAAAGAGATTTCAGCTATAATTGTTACTTGCATTACTTTTATGGTCAGGATTAATGAAGATACTTTCATTATCAATTAAGAATATGCAAATCAGCCATATTATGGGACTCATCAATGAGTCCAAGAGTACTTCAGAATAGATCATGTCTGTTATTGGATTGGAAGAATCAATATTGTGAAAATGACTATATTACCCAAAGCAATCTACAGATTCAGTGCAATACCTATCAAAGTACCAATGGCATTTTTCACAGAATTAGAACAAAAAATTTCACAGTTTGTAAGATAACACAAAAGACACCGAAAAGCCAAAGGAATCTTTTTTTTACATCTTTATTGGACTATAATTGCTTTACAATGGTGTGTTAGTTTCTGCTTTATAACAAACTGAATCAGTTATACATATACATATATTCCCATATCTCTTCCCTCTTGCATCTCCCTCCCTCTCACACTCCCTATCCCACAACTCTAGGTGGCCACAAAGTACCGAGTTGATCTCCCTGTGCTATTCGGCTGCTCCCCACTAGCTATCTATTTTACGTTTGGGGGTGTATATATGTCCATGCCACTCTCTCACTTCGTCCCAGCATAGCCTTCCCCCTCACCATATCCTCAAGTCCATTGTCCAGTAGGTCTGTGTCTTTATTCCTGTCTTACACCTAGGTTCTTCATGACATTTTTGCTTAGATTCCATATATATGTGTTAGCATATGGTATTTGTCTTTCTCTTTCTGACATACTTCACTCTGTATGACAGACTCTATGTCCATCCACCTCACTACAAATAACTCAATTTCATTTCTTTTCATGGCTGAGTAATATTCCATTGTATATATGCGCCACATCTTCTTTTTATTACTATCTTTATTGGGGTATAATTGTGTTACAATGGTGTGGTATTTTCTGCTTTATAACAAAGTGAATCAGTTATACATATAAATATGTTCCCATATCTCTTCCCTCTTGCATCTCCCTCCCTCCCACCCTCCCTATACCACCCTTCCAGGCAGTCACAAAGCACCGAGCTGATATCCATGTGATATGCGGCTGCTCACACTAGCTATCTACCTTACGTTTGGTAGTGTATATATGTCCATCCATCTCTCTCGCTTTCTCACACCTCACACTTTCCCCTCCCCATATCCTCAAGTCCATTCTCCAGTAGGTCTGTGTCTTTATTCCTGTCTTACCGCTACGTTTTTCATGACATTTTTTTCCTTAAATCCCATATATGTGTTAGCATATGGTATTTGTCTTTCTCTTTCTGAATTACATCACTCTGTATGACAGACTCTAGGTCTATCCACCTCATTACAAATAGCTCAAATTCGTTTCTTTTTATGGCTGAGTAATATTCCATTGTATATATGTGCCACATCTTCTTTATCCATTCATCCGATGATGGGCACTTAGGTTGTTTCAATCTCCAGGTTACTGTAAAGAGAGCTGTAATGAAAATTTGGGTACATGACTCTTTTTGAATTATGGTTTTCTCAGGGTATATGCCCAGTAGTGGGATTGCTGGGTCATATGGTAGTTCTATTTGTAGTTTTTTAAGGAACCTCCATACTGTTCTCCATAGTGGCTGTACCCATTCATATTCCCACAAGCAGTGCAGGAGTGTTCCCTTTTCTCCACACCCTCTCCAGCATTTATTTTTTCTAGATATTTTGATGATGGACATTCTGACTGGTGTATCTCATTGTAGTTTTGATTTACATTTCTCTAATGATTAATGATGTTTAACATTCTTTCATGTGGTTGCTGGCAGTCTGAATGTCTTCTTTGGAGAAATGTCTATTTTCGTCTTCTGCCCATTTTTGGATTGGGTTTTTTGTTTTTTTCTTATTGAGCTGCAGGAGCTGCTTGTAAATTTTGGAAATTAATCCTTTGTCAGTTGCTTCACATGCAAATATTTTCTCCCATTCTGATGGTTGTCTTTCGGTCTTGTTTATGGTTTCCTTTGCTGTGCAAAAGCTTTGAAGTTTCATTAGGTCCCATTTGTTTATTTTTGTTTTTATTTACATTTCTCTTGGAGGTGGGTCAAAAAGTATCTTGCTGTGATTTATGTCATAGAGTGTTCTGCCTATGTTTTCCTCTAAGAGTTTGATAGTTTCTGGCCTTACATTTAGGTCTTTCATCCATTTTGAGCTTATTTTTTGTGTAAGGTGTTAGGGCGTGATCTAATCTCATACTTTTACATGTACCTGTCCAGTTTTCCCAGCACCACTTATTGAAGAGGCTGTCCTTTCTCCACTGTACATTCCTGCCACCTTTATCAAAGATAAGGTGACCATACTGACGTGGGTTTATCTCTGGGCTTTCCAACTTATTCCATTAATCTATCTTTCTGTTTGTGTGCCAGTACCATACTGTCTTGATTACTGTAGCTATGTAGTATAGTCTGAAGTCAAGCAGGCTGATTCGTCCAGATCCGTTTTTCGTTCTCAAGATTGCTTTGGCTATTCGGGGTCTTTGGTGTTTCCATACAAATTGTGAAATTTTTTGTTTTAGTTCGGTGAACAATGCCAGTGGTAGTTTGATAGGGATCGCATTGAATCTGTAGATTGCTTTGGGTAGTAGAGTCATTTTCACAAGGTTGATTCTTCCAATCCAAGAACATGGTATATCTCTCCATCTATTTGTATCATCTTTAATTTCTTTCATCAGTGTCTTATAATTTTCTGCATACAGGTCTTTTGTCTCCTTAGGTAGGTTTATTCCTAGATGCTTTATTCATTTTGTTGCAATGGTAAATGTGAGTGTTTTCTTGATTTCACTTTCAGATTTTTCATCATTAGTGTATAGGAATGCAAGAGATTTCTGTGCATTAATTTTGTATCCTGTTACTTTACCAAATCCATTGATTAGCTCTAGTAGTTTTCTGGTAGCATCTTTAGGATTCTCTATGTATAGTATCATGTCATCTGCAAACAGTGACAGCTTTACTTCTTCTTTTCCGATTTGGATTCCTTTTATTTCCATTTTTTCTTGTTTGCTGTGTCTAAAACTTCCAAAATTATGTTGAAAAAGAGTGGTGAGAGTGGTCAATCTTATCTTGTTCCTGATCTTAGTGGAAATGCTTTCAGTTTTTCCCCATTGAGGATGATGTTGGCTGTGGGTTTCTCATATATGACCTTTATTACATTGAGGAAAGTCCCCTCTATGCCTACTTTTGGCAGGGTTTTTATCATAAATGGGTGTTGAATTTTGTCAAAAGATTTATCTGCATCTATTGAGATGATCATATGGTTTTTCTCCTTCAATTTGTTAATATGCTTTATCACATTGATTGATTTCCATATATTGAAGAATACTTTCATTCCTGGAATAAACCCCACTTGATCATGGTGTATGATCCTTTTAATGTGCTGTTGGATTCTGTTTGCTAGTATTTTTTTGAGGATTTTTGCATCTATGTTCTTCAATGATATTGGCCTGTAGTTTTCTTTCTTTGTGACATCCTTGTCTGGTTTTGGTATGAAGGTGATGGTGGCCTTGTAGAATGAACTTGGGTGTGTTCATCCCTCTGATATGTGATGGAAGAGTTTGAGAAATATTGTTGTTAGCTCTTCTCTTAATGTTTGATAGAATTCGCCTGTGAAGCAATCTGGTCCTGGGCTTTTGTTTGTTGGAAGGTTTTTAATCACAGTTTCAATTTCAGTGCTTGTGTTTGGTCTGTTCATATTTTCTGTTTCTTCCTGATTCAGCCTTGGCAGGTTGTGCATTTGTAAGAATTTCTCCATTTCTTCCAGGTTGTCCATTTTAGTAGCAAAGAGTTGCTTGTAGTAATCACTCATGATCTTTTGTATTTCTGCAGTGTCAGTTGTTACTTCTCCTATTTCTTTTCTAATTCTATTGATTTGAGTCTTCTCCCTTTTTTTCTTGATGAGTCTGGCTAATGGTTATCTATTTGTTTATCTTCTCAAAGAACCAGCTTTTAGTTTTATTGATCTTTGCTATTGTTTCCTCCATTTCTTTTTCATTTATTTCTGATCTGATTTTTATGATATCTTTCCTTCTGCTAAATTTGGGGGTTTTTGTTTTTCTTTTTCTAATTGCTTTAGGTGCAAGGTTAGGCTGTTTATTCGAGATGTTTCCTGTTTCTTAAGGTGGGCTTGTATTGCTATAAACTTCTCTCTTACAACTGCTTTTGCTGCATCCCATAGATTTTGGGTCGTAGTGTCTCCATTATCATTTTTTTCTAAGTATTTTTTTATTTCCTCTTTGATTTTTTGAGTGATCACTTCGTTATTAAGTAGTGTATTGTTTAGCCTCCATGTGTTTGTATTTTTTACAGGTCTTTTCCTGTAATTGATATCTAGTCTCATGGCGTTGTGGTCAGAAAAGATACTTGATGCAATTTCAATTTTCTTAAATTTACCAAGGGTT
Organism: Stenella coeruleoalba; assembly: GCF_951394435.1. Taxonomy (NCBI): domain Eukaryota; kingdom Metazoa; phylum Chordata; class Mammalia; order Artiodactyla; family Delphinidae; genus Stenella; species Stenella coeruleoalba. The sequence continues at coordinate 46,713,252 of NC_137152.1, read as the reverse complement.
GATTTGTGACCCAAGATATGATCTATCCTGGAGAATGTTCTATGAGCACTTGAGAAAAATGTGTATGTGTTGTTTTTGGATGGAGTGTCCTATAAATATCAATTAAGTCCATCTTGTTTAATGTATCATTGAAAGCTTGTGTTTCCTTATTTATTTTCATTTTGGATGATCTGTCCATTGGTGAAAGTGGGGTGTTGAAGGCCCCTACTATGAATGTTTTACTGTCAACTTCCCCTTTTATGGCTGTTAGTATTTGCCTTATGTATTGAGGTGCTCCTATGTTGGGTGCATAAATATTTCCAATTGTTATATGTTCTTCTTGGATCAATTCCTTGATCATTATGTAGTGTCCTTCTTTGTCTCTTCTAATAGTCTTTATTTTAAGGTCTATTTTGTCTGATATGAGAATTGCTACTCCAGCGCTCTTTCGGTTTCCATTTGCATGGAATATCTTTTTCCATTCTCTTACTTTCAGTCTGTATGTTTCTCTAGGTCTGATGTGGGTCTCTTGTAGACAGCATATATATGGGTCTTGTTTTTGTTTACATTCAGTCAATCTGTGTCTTTTGCTGGGAACATTTAGTCCATTTACATTTAAGGTAATTATCGATATGTACATTCCTATTCCCATTTTCAAAATTGTTTTAGGTTCGTTATTGTATGTCTTTTCCTTCTCTTGTGTTTCTTGCCTAGATAAGTTCCTTTAGCATTTGTTGTAAAGCTGGTTTGGTGGTGCTGAACTCTCTCAGCTTTTGCTTGTCTGTAAAGGTTGTAAATTCTCCATCAAATCTGAATGAAATCCTTGCTGTGTAGAGTAATCTTGGCTGCAGATTTTTCTCCTTCATCACTTTCAATATGTTCTGTCACTCCCTTCTGGCTTGCAGAGTTTCTGCTGAAAGATCAGCTATTAACCTTATGGGGATTCCCTTGTGTGTTATTTGTTGTTTTTCCCTTGCTGCTTTTAATATGCTTTCTTTGTATTTAATTTTTTACAACTTGATTAATATGTGTCTTGGTGTATTTCTCCTTGGATTTATCCTGTATGGGACTCTCTGTGCTTCCTAGACTTGATTAACTATTTCCTTTCCCATATTAGGGAAGTTTTCAACTATAATCTCTTCAAATATTTTCTCAGTCCCTTTCTTTTTCTCTTCTTCTTCTGGAAACCCTATAATTCGAATGTTGGTGCATTTAACGTTGTCCCAGATGTCTCTGAGACTGTCCTCAATTCTTTTCATTCTTTTTTCTTTATTCTGCTCTGCAGTAGTTATTTCCACTATTTTCGTTTCCAGGTCACTTATCCGTTCTTCTGCCTCAGTTATTCTGCTCTTGATCCCATCTAGAGTATTTTTCATTGCACTTATTGTGTTGTTCATCATTGTTTGTTTCATCTTTAGTTCTTCTAGGTCCTCGTTAAATGTTTCTTGAATTTTAACTATTCTATTTCCATGAATTTGGATCATCTTTACTATCATTATTCTGAATTCTTTTTCAGGTAGACTGCCTATTTCCTCTTCATGTGTTAGATCTGGTGGGTTTTTACCTTGCTCTTTCATCTACTGTGTGTTTTTTTGTCTTCTCATTTTGCTTATCTTACTGCGTTTGGGGTCTCCTTTTTCCAGGCTGCAGGTTCGTAGTTCCCATTGTTTTTGTTGTCTGTCCACAGTGGCTAAAGTTGGTTCAGTGGGTTCTGTTGGCTTACTGGTGGAGGGGAGTAGTGCCTGGGTTCTGGTGGATGTGTCTCTCTGGTGGGCAGGTCCATGTCTGCTGGTGTGTTTTGGGGTGTCTGTGGACTTATTATGATTTTAAGCAGCGTCTCTGATAATGGGTGGGGTTCTGTTCCTGTTTTTCTAGTTGTTTGGCAAGGTTGTCCAGCACTGTAGCTTGCTGGTCGTTGAGTGAAGCTGGGTGCTGGTGTTGAGATGGAGATCTCTTGGAGATTTTCTCCATTTGATATTATGTGGAGATGGGAGGTCTCTTGTTGACCAGTGTCCTGAAGTTGGCTCTCCCACCTCAGCAGCACAGCACTGACTCCTGGCTGCAGCCCCAAGAGCCTTTCATCCACACAGCCTAGAATCAAAGGGAGAAAATGTAGAGAGAAAGAATTAGTAGAAGTAGGAGGAAAGAAAGAAAGAAAGAGAGAGAGAAAGAAAGAAAGAAAGAAAGAAAGAAAGAAAGAAAGAGAGAAAGAAAGAAAGAAGGAAAGAAAGAAAGAAAGAAAGAGAGAAAGAGAGAGAAAGAAAGAAAGAAAGAAAGAAAGAAGGAAAGAAAGAAAGAAAGAAAGAAAGAAAAGAAAGAAAGAAAGAGAGAAAGAAAGAAAGAAGGGAGGGAAGGAATGAAGAAAGGAAGGAAGGGAGGAAGGAATAAACAAAGAAAGAAGAAAAGAAGGAAGGAAAGAAAGAAAGGAGGGAAGGAGGGAGCGAGGTTGGGAGGGAGGGATGGTGAGAAGAAGGAAGGAAGGAGGGAAGGAAGGATAAAAGAAAGAAAAAAATGAAGATAATATAAAGTAAAATATAATAAAGTTATTAAATTAAAATATACTTATTAAGAAAAATTATTTTTTTAAAAAAAGGACAGATAGAACCTTAGGACAAATGGTGGAAGCAAAACTATACAGACAAAATCTCACACAGAAGCATACACATACACACTCACAAAAAGAGGAAAAGGGGAAAAATCATAAATCTTGCTCTCAAAGTCCACCTCCTCAATTTGGGATGATTCGTTGTCTATTCAAATTTTCCACAGATGCAGGTTACATCATGGTGATTGTGGAGCTTTAATCTCTGCTTCAGAGGCTGCTGGGAGAGATTTCCCTTTCTCTTCTTTATTCTCACAGCTCACAGGGGCTAAGCTTTGGATTTGGCCCCGCCTCTGCGTGTAGGTCCCTGGAGGGCATCTGTTTTTCACTCAGACAGGATGGGGTTAAAGGAGCCGCTGATTCGGGGGCTCTGGCTCACTCAGGCTGTGGGGAGGGAGGGGTGTGGAGTGCAGGGCGAGCCTGCAGCAGCAGAGGCCAGCGTGACGTTGCACCAGCTTGAGGCCCGCCATGCGTTCTCCTGGGGAAGTTGTACCTGGATCCCTGGCGGGCTGCACAGGCTCCCGGGAAGTGGGGTGTGGATAGTGACCTATGCTGCCACACAGGCCCCTTGGTGGTGGCAGCAGCAGCCTTAGCGTCTTCCGCCCATCTCTGGGGTCCGCTCTTTTAGCCGCGGCTCGTGCCCATCTCTGGAGTTCCTTTAAGCAGCGCTCTCAATCCCCTCTCCTCGTGCACCAGGAAACAAAGAGGGAAGAAAAAGATTCTTGCCTCTTCGGGAGCTCCAGACCTTTTCCCGTACTCCCTCACGGCTAGACGTTGTGCACTAACCCCTTCAGGCTGTGTTCATGCCTCCAACCCCAGTCCTCACCCTACACTCTGACCAAAGCCCGAGCCTCAGCTCACAGCCTCGCCCACCCCGGCGGGTGAGCAGACAAGCCTCCCGGGCTGGTGAGTGGCAGTCGGCTCTGATCCTCTGTGCGGGAATCTCCCTGCTTTTCCCTCCGCTCCCCTGTTGCTGTGCTCTCCTCCATGGCCCCGAAGCTCCCCCGCACCGTGGCCACCTGCAGTCTCCATCTGTGAAGGGGCTTCCTAGTGTGTGGAAACATTTCCTCCTTCACATCTCCCTCCCACTGGTGCAGGTCCCATACCTATTCTTTATTCTGTGTTTTTTCTTTTTTCTTTTGCCGTACCCAGGTACGTGGGGAGTTTCTTGCCTTTTGGAAGGACTGAGGTCTTCTGCGAGCAAACAGTAGGTGTTCTGTAGGAGTTGTTCCACGTGTAGATGTATTTCCGGTGTATCTGTGGGGAGTCGGGTGATATCCGCATCTTAGTCTTCTGACATCTTCCCCTTGTCTCCCCTGCCACATCTTCTTTATCCATTCATCTGATGATGGATACTTAGGTTGTTTCCATCTTCTGGCTATTTTAAATATATCTGCAATGAACATTTTGGTACATGACTCTTTTTGAATTATTGTTTTCTCAGCGTATATGTGGAGTTGTGGGATTGCTGGGTCATATGGTAGTTCTATTTGGAGTTATTTAAGGAACCTCCATACTGTTCTCCATAGTGGCTGAACCAATTCACATTCCCACCAGCAGTGCAGGAGTGTTACTTTTTCTCCACACCCTCTCCAGCATTTATTGTTTTTAGATTTTTTGTTGATGGCCATTCTGACTGGTGTGAGATGATATCTCATTGTAGTTTTGATTTCCATTTCTCTAATGATTAATGATGTTGAGCATTCTTTCAAGTGTTTGTTGGCACTCTGTATATCTTCTTTGGAGAAATGTCTATTTAGGTCTTCTGCCCATTTTTGGATTGGGTTTTTTGTTTTATTCTTGATGAGCTGCATGGGCTGCTTGTAAATTTTGGAGATTAATCCTTTGTCAGTTGCTTCATTTTCAAATATTTTCTCCCATTGTGAGAGTTGTCTTTTACTCTTGTTTATGGTTTCCTCTGCTGTGCAAAAGCTTTCAAGTTTCACTATGTCCCATTTGTTTATTTTTGCTTTTATTTCCATTTCTCTAGAACGTGGATCAAAAAGGATCTTGCTGTGATTTATGTCATAGAGTGTTCTGCCTATGTTTTCCTCTCAGAGTTTAATACTTTCTGGCCTTACATTTAGGTCTTTAACCTATATTGAGCTTATTTTTGTGTATGATGTTAGGGAGTGTTCTATTCTCATACTTTAACATGTACCTCTTCTGTTTTCCCAGCACCAATTATTGAAGAGGCTGTCCTTTCTCCACTGTACATTCCTGCCTATTTATCAAAGATAAGGTGACCATATGTGCATGGGTTTATCTCTGGGCTTTCTATCCTGTTCCATTGATCTATATTTCTGTTTTTGTGCCAGTGCCTTACTGTGTTGATTACTATAGCTTTGTAGTATAGTCTGAAGACTGGGAGCCTCATTTCTCCAGCTCCGTTTTTTGTTCTCAAGATTGCTTTGGCTATTCAGTGTCTTTTGTGTTTCCATGCAAACTGTGAAATTTCTTGTACTAGTTCTGTGAAAAATGCCAGTGGTAGTTTGATAGGGATTGCAATGAATCTGTAGATTGCTTTTGGTAGTATTGTCATTTTCACAATGTTGATTCTTCCAATCCAAGAACAAGGTATATGTCTCCATCTATTTGTATCATCTTTAATTTCTTTCATCAGTGTCTTATAATTTTCTGAATACAGTTCTTTTGCCTCCTTAGGTAAGTTTTTTCCTAGATATTTTACTCATTTTGTTGCTACAGTGAAGGGGAGTGTTTTACTGATGTCACTTTTAGATTTTTGATCATTAGTGTATAGGAATGCCAGAGATACCTGTGCATTAATTTTGTATCCTGCAACTTTACCAAATCCATTGATCAGCTCTAGTAGTTTTCTGGTAGCATCTTTAGGATTCTCTATGTATAGTGTCATGTCATCTGCAAAGAGTGACAGCTTTACTTCTTCTTTTCCGATTTGGATTCCTTTTATTTCCTTTCCTTTGCTGATTGCTGTGGCTAAAACTTCCAAAACTATGCTGTATAAGAGTGTTGAGAGTGGGCAAACTTGTCTTTTTCCTCTTCTTAGTGGAAATGTTTTCAGTTTTTCACCATTGAGGACGATGTTGGCTGTGGGTTTGTCATATATGACCTTTATTATGTTGAGGAAAGTTCCCTCTATTCCTATTTTCTGGAGGGTTTTTTTCATAAATAGGTGTTGAATTTTGTCGAAAGCTTTCTCTACGTCTATTGAGATGACCATATGGTTTTTCTCATTCAATTTGTTAATACGGTGTATCATATTGATTGATATTCATATATTGAAGAATCCTTGCATTCCTGGAATTAATCCCAGTTAATCATGGTGTATCATCCTCTTAATGTGCTGTTGGATTTTGTTTGCAAGTATTTTGTTGAGGATTTTTACATCTATGTTCATCAGTGATATTGGCCTGTAGTTTTCTTTCTTTGTGACATCTTTGTCTGGTTTTGGTACCAGGGTGATTGTGGCCTCGTAGAAGGAGTTTGGGAGTGTTACTCCCTCTGCTATATTTTGGAAGAGTTTGAGAAGGATAGGTGTTAGCTCTTCTCTAAATGTTTGATAGAATTCGCCTGTGAAGCCATCTGGTCCTGGGCTTTTGTTTGTTGGAAGATTTTTTTTTTTTTTTTTTTTTGTGGTACGCGGGCCTCTAACTGTTGTGGCCTCTCCCATTGCGGAGCACAGGCTCCAGACACACAGACTCAGCGGCCATGGCTCACGGGCCCAGCCGCTCCGCGGCATGTGGGATCTTCCCAGACCGGGGCATGAACCCGTGTCCCCTGCATCGGCAGGCAGACTCTCAACCACTGCGTCACCAGGGAAGCCCTGTTGGAAGATTTTTAATCACAGTTTCATTTTCAATGCTTGTGATTGGTCTGTTCATGTTTTCTATTTCTTCTTGATTCACACTTTGCAGGTTGTGCATTTCTAAGAATTTTTACATTTTCCAGGTTGTCCATTTCATTGGCATAGAGTTGCTTGTAGTAACCTCTCATGATCTTTTTTATTTCTGCAGTGTCAGTTGTTACTTCTCCTTTTTCATTTCTAATTCTTTCGATTTGAGTCTAGGTAATGGTTTATCAATTTTCTTTATCTTCTCAAAGAACCCGCTTTTAGTTTTGTTGATCTTTGCTATTGTTTCCTTCATTTCTTTTTCATTTATTTCTGATCAGATCTTTATGATTTCTTTCCTTCTGCTAACTCTGAGGGTTTTTTGTGCTTCTTTCTCCAACTGCTTTAGGCACAAGTTTAGTTTATTTATTTGAGATGTTTCTTGTTTCTTAATGTAGAAACTACTATATTGCTATAAACTTCCCTCTTAGAACTGCTTTTGCTGCATCCCATAGGTTTTGAGTCATCGTGCCTCCCTTGTCATTTGTTTCTAGGTTTTTTCTAATCTCTTCTTTGATTTCTTCAGTGATCACTTCGTTATTAGGTAGTTTATTGTTTAGCCTCCATCTGTTTGTATTTTTTACAGATCGTTTCCTGTAATTGATATCTAGTCTCATAGCATTGTGGTCAGATAAGATACTTGATACAATTTCAATTTTCTTAAATTTACCAAGGCTTGATTTGTGACCCAAGATATGATCTATCCTGGAGAATGTTCCATGAGCACTTGAGAAAAATGTGTATTCTGTTGTTTTTGGATGGAATGTCCTATAAATATCAATTAAGTCCATCTTGTTTAATGTATCATTTAAAGCTTGTGTTTCCTTATTTATTTTCATTTCAGATGATCTGTCCATTGGTGAAAGTGGGGTGTTAAAGTCCCCTACTCTGAATGTGTTACTGTCGATTTCCCCTTTAATGGCTGTTAGTGTTTGCCTTATGTATTGAAGTTCTCCTCTGTTGGGTGCATAAATATTTACAATTGTTATATCTGTTCTTGGATCGATCCCTTGATCATTATGTAGTGTCCTTCTTTGTCTCTTCTAATAGTCTTTATTTTAAAGTCTATTTTGTTTGATATGAGAATTGCTTCTCCAGCTTTCTTTTGGTTTCCATTTTCATGGAATATCTTTTTCCATCCCCTCACTATCAGTCTGTATGTGTCTCTAGGTCTGAAGTGGGTGTCTTGTAGACAGCATATATATGGGTTTTGTTTTTGTATCCATTCAGCCAGTCTGTGTCTTTTGGTGGGAGCATTTAGTCCATTTACATTTAAGGTAATTATCGATATGTATGTTCCTATTCCCATGTTCTTAATTGTCTTTGATTTTTTATTGTACGTCCTTTCCTTCTCTTGTGTTTCTTGCCTAGAGAGGTTCCTTTAGCATTTGTTGTAAAGCTGGGTTGGTGGTGCTGAAGTCTCTCAGCTTTTACTTGGTGGTAAAGGTTTTAATTTCTCCATCAAATCTGAATGAGATCCTTGCTGGGTAAAGTAATCTTGTTTGTACATTTTTCTCCTTCATCACTTTAAATATGTCCTGCCAGTCTCTTCTGGCTTGAAGAGTTTCTGCTGGAAGTTCAGCCGTTAATGTTATGGGGAATCCCTTGTGTGTTATTTGTTGTTTCTCCCTTGCTGTTTTTAATGTGCTTTCTTTGTATTTAATTTTTGACAGTTTAATTAATATGTTTCTTGGCGTGTTTCTCCTTGGATTTATACTGTATGGGATTCTCTGTGCTTCCTGGATTTGATTAATTATTTCCTTTCCCATATTAGGGAAATTTTCAACTATTATCTCTTCAAATATATTCTCAGTCCCTTTGTTTTTCTCTTCTTCTTTTGGACCCCCTATAATTTGAATGCTGGTGCATTTAATGTTGTCCCAGATGTCTCTGAGACTGTCCTAAGTTCTTTCCTTTCTTTTTTCTTTATTCTGCTCTGCAGTGGTTATTTCCACTATTTTATCTTCCAGGTCACTTATCCATTCTTCTGCCTCAATTATTCTGCTATTGATCACATTTAGAGTATTTTTCATTTCATTTATTTTGTTGTTCATCATTGTTTGTTTCATCTTTAGTTCTTCTAGATCCTTGTTAAATGTTTCTTGCATTTTCTCTATTCTACTATCAAGGTTTTGGATCATCTTTGCTATCATTATTCTGAATTCTTTTTCAGGTAGACTTCCTATTTCCTCTTCATCTGTTAGGTCTGGTGGGGTTTTATCTTGTTTCTTCATCTGCTATGTGTTTTTCTGTCTTCTCATTTTGCTTGTCTAACTGTGTTTGGGGTCTCCTTTTTGCAGGCTGCAGGTTCGTAGTTCCTGTTGTTTTTGGTTTCTTTCCCCAGTGGCTAAATTTGGTATCATGAGCTGTGTAGGCTTCCTTCTGGAGGGCACTAGTGCCTGTGTTCTGGTGGATGAGGCTGAATCTTGTCTTTCTGGTGAGCCGTTCCACATCTGGTGGTGTGTTTTGGGATGTCTGTGGACTTATTATGATTTTAGGCAGCCTGTCTGCTAATGGGTGGGTTGTGTTCCTGTCTTGTTAGTTGTTTGGCATAGTGTGTCTAGCAGTGTAGTATGCTGGTCGTTGAGTGAAGCTGGGTGTTGTTGTTGAGATGGAGATCTTTGGGAGATTTTCATCATTTGATATTACATGGAGCTGGGAGATCTCATGTGGAACAGTGTCTTGAATTTGGCTCTCACATATCTCTTGTGGACTAGTGCCCTGAAGTTGGCTCTCCCACCTCAGAGGCACAGCACTGACTCCTGGCTGCAGCACCAACAGCCTTTCATCCATGTGGCTCAGAATAAAAGGGTGAAAAAGTGGAAAGAATGAAAGAGAGAAAATAAATAAAGTTATTAAAATAAAAAATAATTATGAAGAACAAAAATTTTTTAAGGAAAAAAATGACAGACAAAAGGTGAACACAAAGTTATGCAGACAAAATCTAACACAGAAGCATTCACATACACACTCACATAAAGAGGAAAAGGGGAAAAAATTATAAATCTTGCTCTCAAAGTCCACCTCCTCAATTTGGGATCATTCGTTGTGTATTCAGTTATTCCACAGATGCAGGGCACTTCAGGTTGATTGTGGAGATTTAATCCACTGCTCCTGAGGCTGCTGGGAGAGATTTTCCTTTCTCTTCTTTTTTCACACAGGTCCTGTGACTCAGCATTGGATTTGGCCACAATTCTGCATGTAGGTCACTGGAGGGCATCTGTTCTTCCCTCATACAGGACGGGGTTAAGGGAACCACTGACTCAGGGTGTCTGACTGACTCAGGGTGTCTGACTAACTCAGGCCAGGGTGAGGGAAGGGTACAATGCAGGGTGTGCCTTCAGTAACAGAGGCTGGCATGATGTTGCACCAGCCTGAGGCATGCCGTGCATTCTCTTGGGGAAGTTGTCCCTGGATCCCGGGACCTTGGCAGTAGTGGGCTGCACATGCTCCCCAGAAGGGAGGTGTGGATAGTGACCTGTGCTCGCTCACAGGCTTCTTGGTGGTGGCAGCAGCAGCCTTAGTGTCTCATGCCCTACTCTGGGGTCCTCACTGTAAGCCGTGGCTCACACCCATCTCTGGAGCTTCTTTAAGCAGTGCTCTTAATCTCCTCTCCTCGTGCACCAGGAAACAAAGAGGGAGGAAAATGTCTCTTGCCTCTTAGGCAGGTCCAGACTTTTCCCCGGACTCCCTCCAGGCTAGGCGTGGTGCAATAACCCCTTCAGTCTGTGTTCATGCCCCCAGTCCTCTCCCTGCACTCCCACCGAATCCTGAGCCTCAGCTCCCAGCCCCGCCCACCCCAGCAGATGAGCTGACAAACCTCTCTGTCTAGTGAGTTCCAGTCGGCACAGAACTTCTTTGTGGGAATCTCTCTGCTTTGCCCTCCGAAGCCCTGTTGCTGTGCTCTCCTCCATGGCTCTGAAACTTCCCCCCTCCGTGACCCAGTCTCCGCCCACAAAGGGGCTTCCTAGTGTGTGGAAACCTTTACTCCTTCACAGCTCCCTCCCACTGGTGCAGGTCCCATCACTATTCTTCTCTGTTTATTCCTTTTTCTTTTGCCCTACCCAGGTCCATGGGGAGTTTCTTGCCTTTCGGGACATCTGGGGTATTCTGCCAGCATTCAGTAGGTGTTCTGTAGGAGTTATTCCATGTGTAGATGTATTTCTGATGTATGTGAGGGGAGGAAGGTGATCTCTGCCTCTTACTCTTCCTCCATCTTCTCCCTCTCTCCAAATAAATCTTGAGAAAGAAAAAACAGAGCTGGAGGAATCAGGCTCCCTGACTCCAGAGTATACTACAAAGCTACAGTAATCAAGACAGTATGGTACTGGCACAAAAATAGAAATATAGATTAATGGAACAGGTAGAAAGCACAGAGATAGACACACACACATATGGTCACCTAATTTCTGACAAAGGAGGCAAGAACATACAACAGAGAAAAGACAGCCTCTTCAATATGTGGTACTGGGAAAACTGGACAGCTACATGTAAAAGAGTGAAATAAGAGTACTTCCTAACACCATACACAAAAATAAACTCAAAATGGATTAAAGACCTAAATGTAAGGCCAGTAACTATCAACCTCTTAGAGGAAAACTTAGGAAGAACACTCTATGACATAAATCACAACAAGATCCTTTTTGACCCACCTCCTAGAGAAATGGAAATAAAAACAAAAATAAACAAATGCGACCTAATGGAACTTAAAATCTTTTGTACAGCAAAGGAACCCATAAACAAGATGAAAGACAACCCTCAGAATGGGAGAAAATATTTGCAAATGAAGCACTTGACAAAGGATTAATCTCCAAAATATACAAGCAGCCCATGCAGCTCAATAACAAAAAAACAAACAACCCAATCCAAAAATGGGCAGAAGACCTAAACAGACATTTCTCCAAGGAAGATATACAGATTGCCAACAAACATATGAAAGAATGCTCAACATTATTAATCATTAGAGAAATGCAAATCAAAACTACAATGAGATGTCATCTCACACCGGTCAGAATGGCCATCATTAAAAAATCTACAAACAATAAGTGCTGGAGAGGGAGTGGAGAAAAGGGAACACTCTTGCACTGTTGGTGGGAATGTAATTGGATACAGCCACTATGGAAGACAGTATGGAGGCTCCTTAAAAACTAAAAACAGAACTACAATATGACCCACCAATTCCACTACTGGGCATATACCCTGAGAAAAGCATAATTCAAAAAGAATCATGTAGCACAATGGTTATTGCAGCTCTATTTACAATAACCAGGACATGGAAGCAAGCTGAGTGTCCATCAACAGATGAATGGATAAAGAATATGTGGCACATATATACAATGGAATATTACTCAGCTATAAAAAGAAACAGAATTGAGTTATTTGTAGTGAGGTGGATGGACATAGAGTCTGTCATACAGAGTGAAGTAAGTCAGAAAGAATAAAAAACAAATACTGTATGCTAGCACATATATATGGAATCTAAAAATAAATAAATAAATGGTTGTGAAGAACTTAGGGGCAGAACAGGAACAAAGATGCAGACACAGAGAATGGACTTGAGGACACGGGAATTGGGAAGGGTAAACTGGGACAAAGTGAGAGAGCAGCATTGACATACACTACTAAATATAATATTGATAGGTAGTGGGAAGCAGCAGCATCACACGGGGAGATCAGCTCGGTGCTTTGTGACCACCTAGAGGAGTGGAATAAGGATTGGGAGGGAGATGCAAGATGGAGGGGATATGAGGATATATGTATATATATAGCTGATTCACTTTGTTTTAAAGCAGAAACTAACACAACATTGTAAAGCAATTATACTCCAATAAAGATGTTAAAAAAATAGTTCATGTCACTCAGATTCTCATTTTCTCTAGTTCTTCTCTGACTCTCCATTTTTAACCTCATGGAGACTTTAAAAGACATAAAATATTTCAGTATGTTTCTAATTTATTTACACTTAAATCATCAAAATGCTCTTTTGTAAGTGTCATTTGATGTCCAAGTATCCTTATGGGGTCTTTTCATTAGCCATGTCCCTGCCCTGGAAAAAAACAGGAAGTCACAATTTGCCACAATTAAAAATAATGAGCTGAAAAACAAGGTTTGAATTCAGTCCCACATTAGTCACAAAACGCTCCTGCCTCTCTCCAAGTAGCCTTCTTGTTTTTCAAAGATGTTTCAGAACACAGCAGTTTCCTTTAAATTTAAACTTCACCAATGGAATGTAGAGTTCATAATAATTGCACCTGGGTTGTAGTTTACATTCAGCTTGGGTGTCCTGAGTGAGGGCGGTGGAATTATGATCCCTTAAAAGAGAAGCATAAATAGGAGGGGTAAAGAGTCTTAACTTTGCAACTAAGATATGCTGATTTCCTTTGAGCTGAATCAAAGTGGTTCACCGCCGAAATAAAATTCTAGCAAAAAACGATATACTCAAGGGGAAAAAAGTAGTAGAGAGAAGTTTCACAATTTTCTGTTTTTCTGCCATGAATGTAAATTAGATCTTTGGCTTATTATTAATTGTTAGTAATAAGCTAAGACAATAGCAGCTGAGGAGAAAAATGATGTCTTCTCTCAGTGTATATGGAATGTCAGTCTTTCATAAGGTTTTGCTTCAAATACCATAACCTCCAGGTGTTCTGCTTCCTGAATGAGTCTAAGATCTCCTAAGTTATCCATCAGGATCCAATCAGGAACCAGAAACCACACCAGTTATTCAAACAGAAATAATTCAATATAAAGGACTGCTAAATAGTCATAAAGTAGTTAACTAGGTAACAGAACAAGTAGGAAGGGGACCCAAATGTATCAAAGAGGTAGCAATTTCAAGCAGCAGCTTTCACTCCTCAGGTTGTGGGAACAAGGGAAGAGTTTGGAAATATTAAAATGCAGAAGCCCATGGAAACCCACGCTCAAGATTCCTAAGGAGGGTTTACTATGGCAGAAATGAGGTTTCCAGACTCCCTGTCCCAGTTCCACAGTGTGGGGTATAGAAGGGTGTGTTTGGAGATGAGAGACAATACTTGATAATTGGTCCTCTGAGACATAAAGTAATTTAGGAAGGTGCTTGAGCAGGCTGAGAGTTATTATTCCCATTTTATTCATAAAAAAGTAGAAAAGTGGAAAAGTGAGTGCTGGAACAGAGTCAAATAGCCAGTAATAATAATATCAATATTTACCAAATGCTATGTGCCACATACGGTTCTAAGTGACTTATAGGTGTTAATTCTTTACAATAACATTTATGTCTTTCTGTGAGGTAGATGCTACAATTAGCACACTTCTACTTTTGAGGAAACTGAAGCACAGTTGCTTAGCAAATAAGAGATGAATGGGAATTGAAGTTCAAGCAGCCTAATTCTGAAACCTACCATCTTAACCACCATAATGCCACCACTCCAGTATCCGTCCTCATGTATCATGCTGCTTCATTGAAATAAAAATAATAGCTACTTATAGCTAATTAACTATGGCAAGGCCCTGTTCTAAGAGCATATTGTATTTTATAACTAAATTATCAGAGCAACTCTTTGAAGTAAGTACTATTATTTCCTTTGTTTTACAAATGGGTAAACTGAAGCACAGAGAAGATACTTTCAGCCCAAAGACTCAGGCCTAGTAAGAGGCTGAGCTGTGATTGAATCCAGAGTGTCTGGCCAGAGAGCTCATGATTTCAACCACAATACTAGAATGCATGATAAATTAAGCCTCAGTAATGCAGAATTTATGGTATCTCTCCTTGAAAACACTTTGGCTAGTTACAGTAACTGGGCCATTTACTCCCATCTTTTTTAGATAATCAAAGTCCCATCTTTCTAGACATATTCCGTAATGCAGACTTTTACCAGTCAGGACTGCTCTCCCTTTCAATTCTTGATGAGAATTAAAGAAGTTTTGCTTTATGTTCTGGCCCATGAATATGGAGTTTCACTAAAGATTATGCATTTAAGAAAACTGAAAAGTCTCAGTTAGTGTTGCTTTAAATGTATATATGGACGCATATTATGCATGCACAGATAGCTAATAATTCATTTCCTTGACAAAATATGTGATTTTTATATATTTCTGTTCTCTCTGATTATTTTTTTATTTCCTTGAGCCATGTTACTATCTATGTTATAATGAAAAGCTGGTCTGTGAAACTTTCAAGAAGGAAAATTTTGTGGCATTATTTCCTTTTCCAAAAGAATTGTTTTTTATTATTTTGCAAGAAGAACATATTTCTCTAAAGCCTTCTAAATTTTATTTATTTGTTAAAACTTTATTTACACATGGCACCTCAGAAATCCATCCACTCTCTAAAGTGAGGTTATACTTATTTAATCATACATATTACATCAAATTATTAAAATTAAAATAATTCTTTTTAATGAAGGCAAAGCGAAACATCCTTTTATAACTAAAATGCAATAGGCACAAAATAATAACTTTATTAAAACTAAATAGTGATAATAAAAAAAATAAAAAGACACAGGAAAGAATATAAGGTTGCTAAAAATCAACCATAAGGCCATGTCAATTACCAGCTCCTTTATATATACTGCATTCATTGTAGTGGAAGTGTTCTTTGCTGAAAAGTGAGAAAATCTGTTATATTACAAAGAATACGATAAGAAGAAGCAGGTGAAGGAAAAGTAGAAGGAGGAGGAGGGCGAGGAGGAGGAGGAGAAAGAGAAAAGGTGAAAACCACACACACTTCAGAAAAAAAGTACTGTAGAAAATTTTTCTCTTGTCGGTGCACATACATACATGCACATAAATAAATACAGTTTCCCTTTTCAAAATTTAGCGCACACTGAACATATTTTTTTGCAACCTGCCAGACCTTCTTAAGCCCTGAAATTCATAACTCAAGCCCTTGAGGCAAACTCTGAAATAAACGGAGAACAGGCTTGAATAGCAATCGTATAAGAAAAAGAAAGGGAAGGAAAAGTGGAAGGCAAATGAGATCAAAGAAGACAGAGGATATGGAGCTGAAAGGATATCAAAAAGGAAGCAAAAGATAAAGATGGACGTTTTCAATTTAAACTTCATTTTCTAATTTTCTTAATTGCATCAACATTGCACCATTGTGTGTTTTTTGGAAATTCTACTCCCCTTCCTCCCCCTTCTCTGTGGCTGAGGTAGTTCACAGCACAGTGTAGAGATGCCAACCACTGGAGCCAAATTCAATTCTAAATCCAAACATAAACAGTGTTTTCAAGTCGAGACACCTCTGAGGTTCACCCAACTCCAATTTTACCAATTCCCTTCAGGGAAACATTTCCCTTTGAAGCTTCTGTGTACCCAAGTGCATTCTGGAATGCAGGTTTGAGTTTCTAGTGTGGGGCAATTTATGTATAGAATGAATATGCTCTGTACCTAACCCTCTCATTCCTTTAGGTGTACACAATTTGTGACAATGTATATAGTAAAGTCAGTACTTGAAGGCATGCCTGGAAAACATTTTTGCTCATGTACATCTAAATTAAAATTCAAAAGGAAAATTGAAAATATTGAATTAGCTCAGATGTTGTAAAGTTAATATGCATGTTGATTTCTCCAGAAATGCTCTTTAGCTTTAAAATAATGAGATGGGAGAACCTGATATGAAGCTGATTTTAAAATGGTAGTTTTAGAACTGTTAATTGTGTCAAGCATTGTGTCCTAGATAAATGCTTCAGGCCACAACTTGAAATGCTTACAAAAAAAGTTTTTATTCCCTAAAAAAAATAACCTACTAAGTATGTGGCTTGGTGCATGTTTCTAAGTAGACTTGGAAAAAAGGGAGTGTAGTTGAACAAGTCTAAGGGAGTCTACCTACCCTGAAAGGTCTGAAAGCACAACTGGAAAAATAAGTAAGAGCTGAGAATTGTGCCTGTGCTGAGAATTACAGGCTGACAAAGCCCACGTGTGGGGTGAGGGGGTGGCGTGTTGGTCAGCAGCATTCACTGGTGGTTACATTATCATTTTGTGGGTGAACTGAATCCAAGAAGAAGTCTTTAAACCCAGCTAGGAACCTGAGCTACCCGTTTTCCTAGCCTTCTGGGATACATCTTCCCTCTCCCTTTACACCAGGTCAAAATGACTTGTGACCAAACAAGATAAGGTGTTGACACTTTCAATCTGGGTCTCAGTTGACTCCATTCTTAATCCCTCCTACCGTGTATACCTGTTTCAATGTCTCCTCTCAGATTAAACATCTAGGAAGATGAGACTCCCAAGGGTCTCATCATGATGTCACACACCAAATATGTACTCAGGAAATATTTGAGAAGAGTGACCTCCATTATCATTTCCTTCTTAAATTACTGAGAACATATTTGGGAGTGGGCCTGCAGAATTATGTCTCCTGAGGCTCTGAGAGTCTCTATTTTATACTCCATTATTTTGCATTATCCTAGGCAGTTTCATTTGGCTGTTTGATCACAGATAAATACTATCTGGTTGACCCAGCATCATGAAATTTTCCAAAACACATCAATATTTAGAAAATAAATACCTATTCTTTACATTATCCTGCTTTCCTCCCTTTGTAGACCCCAGCATTTACATGTCAATTTGGAATGTCCATCCAAACAAAAATCCCCATATTGCCCACATTGGCTTTTTCATTATTATTCTCCCTGGGCTTCCCCCAAAGAAGTATGCTTTTGATACAACATGTATTTGTAAAATAATGGTATGTACACAGCAATTTCTAAGCAAATGTATTGAGAAAATTAAAGTGTGCTTTTATGACCAGAAGAATCAACATCCCCTTAAAAAAGCATACTAAGCTTGTCCTATTCACCAAGATGTGAAAGGTGAGGTGTGGTCCCTTTACCATCCTAAGCAGACTATGTATACCTTTTTTGCTTAAAACTGTATCCATATCATCCTATTATGAACTGAATAAAATTTGTATGGCTCCAAGTTTTACTTCAATTAGGCAAGAAAACATAAGAGGACAGATGGCAAGATTGTTGATGAGTAGATTCCAACGTATTAATATGAAGTAAGGCTACTAAACCACACAAGATGAATGATAATATAAGATATGGCAGTCAGTGTTATGAACTCTACAAAAATCAGTCCATATGAGACAGTTCCAGGACACAGAAAGAATGACTTTAGGTCAAAAGTCCTAGGTTCCTTCCTGCTTCTGGTCCAGCATATAAGGAACTTAAAAGTTGCCACTCCATGCCAACAGCAAGTGAATAGATGAACAAACTGAAAAATGAACAACTCTTCTTAGCTCCCTCAGAGAAGAGAAGTCACAGGGTAAACTGCTGTCTCCCAAATTAAAGAGATAGATAGGTGGATACAGAGCATCACAACTTGCCAGAAGAGAAACCTGTGAACAGAAACCTCCTTGGAAACCAGTATTAGGGTAGAAAAGTCTGAACTGTAATTGATGAATTTCTGGAGGTTCCGTGTGAACAACTCTGAGAGTTTAAACACCAGGAGGACACAGTTATAGGGAGGCCTCAATACTTGGTGAGTTTTACTTTTGAGCTCTATAATGTTTTCACAGTGAATATCAGAGAAAAATCCTCTCATGCCTCAGGCAGAAAGGGGGTAAGTGGACCAATTGTTGAAAGATTCATTCAGCCAAACTCACAAAAGAAAAATAGACAATCTGAATAGGCTTATATCTATTAAAGAAATTGAATCAAAAATTAATAATGTTCCAAAACTAAAAGCTCCAGGCCCAGATGTGCACACTGGTGAATTTTACCAAACATTTAAGGAAGACACAACAATTCTCCAAAATATCCTCCAGAAAAAAGAAGAGGGAATACTTTCTAATTTATTCTATGAGGACAGCACTATCCTAGTAACAAAATCAGATAAAGACATTAGAAGAAGAGAAAACTTTAGACCAATATTTCTCATAAACATAGATGCAAAAATCCTCAATGAAATATTAGCAAGTCAAATTCAACAATGTATGAAAAGAACTATACACCATGCTACCATGATCAAGTAGAATTTATCACAAGGCCAGCTCAATATTTCAAAATCAATTAATGTAATCTACCACACAGACTAAAAAAGAAAAAACACATGATCGTATCAATAAATGCAGACAAAGCATCTGGCAAAATCTATCACCCATTCATGATTTTTTTTTAAAATCAGCAAACTGGTAATATAAGGGAACTTCCTCAACTTGATAAAGAACACCAACAAAAACCTACAGCTAACATCATGCTTAAATGGTGAGCTTTTCTGCTAAGATCAGAAACAAGGCAAGGATATCTCCTTTCACCACTGCTTTTCAACATCACACTACAAATTGTAACTAATGCAATGAAACAAGAAAAGGAAATAAAAGGTATAGAGTGGAAGGAAGAAATACAATTATCTTTGTTTGCAGACAATATGATCGTCTATGTAGAAAATCAAGAAGAATTGACCAATAAAACCTGCTAATAATTATAAGTGATTATAATAAGGTTGTATAATACAAGGGTAATATACAAAAGTCAATCACTTTCTATATTCCAGCAATGAATGAGGAATTTAAAATTAAAAACACACTACCATTTATATTAGCACCCCAAAGTTATATACTTAGGTATAAATATAACTAAATATATGTAAGATTTATGTGAAAAAGAAAACTATAAAACTTTAATAAAAGATAACAATGAAGTACTAAATAAATGGACAGATATTCCATATTTGTGCACAGGAAGATATTGTCAAGATGTCATTTCCTCCCAACTTGATCTATAGATTCAATACAATCCTAGTCCAAAGTCCTAGCAAGCTATTTTGTGAATGTTAACAAAATGATTCTAAAGTTTACATAGAGAAGGAAAAGACCCAGAACAGCCAACTCACTATTGATGGATAAGAACAAAGGTAGAGGACTGATATTATTCTGAGTTCAAGACTTACTATAGGGCTTCCCTGGTGGCACAGTGGTTGAGAGTCTACCTGCCGATGCAGGGGTCATGGGTTCGTGCCCCGGTCCAGGAAGATCCCACATGCCATGGAGTGGCTGGGCCCGTGAGCCATGGCCACTGAGCCTGCGCGTCCAGAGCCTGTGTTCTGCAACGTGAGAGGCCACAGCAGTGAGAGGCCCGCATACAGAAAAAAAAAAAAAAAGACTTACTATAAAGCTACAGTAATCAAGTATAAAGCTACAGTAATCAAGGCAGTGTGGTACTGGTGAAAGAACAGACAAATAGACCAATGGAACAGAATAGAGAGCCCAGAAATAGACCCACATAAATGCAGTCAAATGATCTTTGACAAAGGAGCAAAAGCAATACAATGGAGCAAAGATAATCTTTTCAACAAATTGTGATGGAACAAATGGACATGATCATGTGAAAACTGAATCTAGATACAGAGTTTACACCTTTCTTAGAAATGAATTCAAAATGGTCCATTGATGTGAGTGGGGTATTTAAGTCTCCTACTATTATTGTATTGCAGTCAGCTTCTCCCTTGATGTCTGTTAATATTTGCTTTATGTAGTTAGGTGCTCCTATATTGGGTGTATATATGTTAATGAGTGTAATATCCTCTTGTATTGATCCTTTTATCATTATACAGTGTCCTTCTTTATCTTTCCTTATTGCCTTTGTTTTAAAGTCTATATTGTCTGATATGAGTACTGTGACCCCCAATTCTCATTTCTGTTTGCATGAAATAGATTTTCCCATCCCCTCACTTTCAATATATGTGTGTCCTTCACCCTAACGTGGGTCTCTTGTAGGCAGCATATTGTAAACTCTTGGTTTTTTAATCCAATCTGCCACTCCGTGTTTTTTGATTTGAGCATTCAGTCCATTGACATTTAAGGTAATTATTGATAGATATGTATGTATTGCCAATTTAAACCTTGTTTTCCAGTTGATTTTGTATTTCTTCTTTGTCCCTTTCTTTTTGTTTTTCCTTTTGTAGCTGGATGATATTCTTTTGTATTATGCTTATGTTCTCTTCCTTTTGTATTTTGTGAATCTAGTGGATGTTTTGATTTGTGGTTATAATGATTTTCAAGTATCTTAACCCATTGCTATATCTACTTGCTTTAGACTGGTAATCATATAGGATAAAACACATTCTTAACAAAATTATACATTTCCTCAGGCTTCCCTGGTGGCACAGTGGTTGAGAGTCTGCCTGCTGATGCAGGGGACGTGGGTTCGTGCCCAGGTATGGGAAGATCCCACATGCCGTGGAGCGGGTAGGCCCATGAGCCATGGCCACTGAGCCTACATGTCCAGAGCCTGTGCTCCGCAATGGGAAATGCCACAACAGTGAGAGGCCCGTGTACCACAAAAAAAAAAGAAAAAAAAAAGAAATATACATTTCCTTACTCTCCTCCACAACAATTTATGATTTTGATGTCCTCTATTACATCTTCATGTTTATCATTTTGCTGCTCATTGTAGTTATCAACGCTTTCACAAAATTTTTTTGATTTTTTAAAAATCTGTGTACTGGTTTATTTAAATAATTTACTTTCCAATTGTGATTTTCTTCCAGACAGAAAATCAATACGGCAACAGTATCCTAAATGATACAACAGAACAGTTAGACTTAAATGATATTTTTACGACATTATATAAAAAAAAACCCAGAATACATATTCAAGTGCACATGGAACATTCCCTAGGACTGAGCAAATGTTAGGACACAAAATAAGCCTCAACAAATTTAAGAGAATAGAAATTATTTCAAGCATATTTTCTGACTATAATGGCATGAAACTAGAAATCAATCACAGAATGAGGAATGAAAAAAAAAAAACGATTACGTGGAGACTAAACAAAATGTTACTAAAAAAAGAAAATGGAACTGGAGGGGAAAGATGGCAGAAGAGTAACATACAAAGATCACCTTTCTCCCCACAGATACACCAGAAATACATCTACACGTGGAACAACTCCTACAGAACACCTCCTGAACACTGACAGAAGACCTCACACCTCCCAAAAGGCAAGAAACTCCCCATGTACCTGGGTAGGGCAAAAGAGAAAAGAATAAACAGAGGCAAAACGATAGGAATGGGACCTGCACCAGTGAGAGGAAGCTGTGAAGGAGGAAAGGTTTCCACACACTAAGAAGCCCCTTTGCGGGTGGGGACTGTGGATGGTGGAGAGGGAAAGCTTCGGAGAGGTGGAGGAGAGCACAGCAACAGGGGTGCGGAGGGCAAAGCAGAGAGATTCCTGCACAGAGGATCGGTGCCGACCGGCACTCACCAGCCCGAGAGGCTTGTCTGCTCACCCGCCAGGGTGGGTGGGGCTGGGAACTGAGGCTCGGGCTTCGGTCATAGCGCAGGGAGAGGGCTGGGGTTGGCGACATGAACACAGCCTGCAGGGGGTTAGTGCACCACGGCTAGCAGAGAGGGAGTCCGGGGAAAGTCTGGACATGTTGAAGCGGCAACAGACTTTTTCTTCCATCTTTTTTTCCTGGTGCACGAGGAGAGGAGATTAAGAGCGCTGCTTAAAGAAGCTCCAGGGATGGGTGTGAGGCATGGCTTACAGTGTGGACCACAAAGTAGGGCATGAGATGCTAAGGCTGCTACTGTCACCACCAAGAAGCCTGTGTGTGAGCACAGGTCACTATCCACACCTCCCTTCGGGGGATCATGTGCAACCCGCCACTGCCAAGGTCCCAGGATCCAGGGACAACTTCCCCGGGAGAACACAGGGCACACCTCAGGCTGGTGCAACATCATGCTGGCCTCTGCTGTCGCACGCTCACCTGGCACACCGTGCCCCTCACTCCTCCCGGCCTGAGTGACCCAGAGTCCCTTAGTCAGATGCTCCTTTAGCCCCGTCCTGTCTGAGAGAAGAACAGACGCCCTCCAGCGACCTACATGCAGAGGTGGAGCCAAATCCAAACCTGAGACCCTGGGAGCTGTGAGAAGAAAGAAGAGAAAGGGAAATCTCTCCCAGCAGTCTCAGAAGCAGCGGATTAAAGCTCCACAATCAACTTAATGTACCCTGCATCTGTGGAATACATGAATAGACAACGAATCATCCCAAACTGAGGAGGTGGACTTTGAGAGCAAGATTTATGATTTTTTTCCCCTTTTCCTATTTTTGTGAGTGTGTATGTTTCTGTGTGAGATTTTGTCTGTATAGCTTTGCTTTCACCATTTGTCCTAGGGTTCAATCCGTCCGTTTTTTTTTTTTTGGTTTGATTTTTGTTTTGTTTTGTTTTGTTTTATTTCTTAATAATTTTTTATTTTAATAACTTTATTTTATTTCATTTTATCTTCTTTCTTTGTTTCCTTCCTTCCCTCCTTTAGACAACCATCATCCCAAATTGAGGAGGTGGACATTGAGAGCAAGAGCTATGATTTTTTCCCTTTTAATCTTTTTGGGAGTGTGTATGTGTATCCTTCTGTGTGAGATTTTGTCTGCATAGCTTTGCTTTCACTATTTGTCCTAGGGCTCTATCCGGCCGTTTTTTTTTTCTTTTAATTATTTTTCTTAAAAATTATTTTCTATTTAATAACTTTATTATATTTTATCTTACATTATTTTATTTTACTTTAACTTCTTTCTTTCTTTTTTCCTTCCTTCCCTCCTTTATTCCTTCCTTCCTCCCTCCCTCTCTCCATCCCTCCCTTCTTCCTTTCTTTCCCTCCTTCTTTCTTTCTTTCTTTCTTACTTTCTTTCTTTCTACTTCTGCTAATTCTTTCTTTCTACTTTTTCTCCATTTTATTCTGAGCCGTGTGGATGAAAGGCTCTTGGTGCTGCAGCAAGGAGTCAGTGCTGTGCCTCTGAGGTGGGAGAGCCAACTTCAGGACACTGGTCCACAAGAGACCTCCAAGCTCCACATAATATCAAATGGTGAAAATCTCCCAGAGATCTCTATCTCAACACCAGCACCCAGCTTCACTCAACGACCAGCAAGCTACAGTGTTGGACACCCTATGCCAAACAACTAGCGAAACAGAAACACAACCACACCCATTAGCAGAGAGGCTGTCTAAAATCATAATAAGTCCACAGACACCCCAATACAAACCACCAGACGTGGACCTGCCCACCACAAAGACAAGATTCAGCCTCATTCACCAGAATACTGGCACTAGTCCCCTCCACCAGGAGCCTACACACCCCAATGAACCAAACTTAGCCACTGGAGACAGACACACCAAAAAAGTGAACTACGAACCTGAAGCCTACCAAAAGGACACCCCAAACACAGTAAGATAAGCAAAATGAGAAGACAGAAAAATACACAGCAGATAAAGGAGCAAGATAAAAATGCACCAGACTGAACTAATGAAGAGGAAATAGGCAGTCTACCTGAAAAAGAATTCAAAATAATGATATTAAAGATGATCCAAAATCTTGGAAATAGAATAGAAAAAATGCAAGAAACATTTAACAAGGACCTAGAAGAACTAAAGATGAAACAAACAATGATGAACAACACAATAAATGAAACGAAAAATACTCAGGATGGGATCAATAGCAGAGTAACTGAGGCAGAAGAACGAATAAGTGACCTGGAGGATAAAATACTGGAAATAACTACTGCAGAGCAGAATAAAGAAAAAAGAATGAAAAGAACTGAGGACAGTTTCAGAGACCACTGGGACAACATTAAACACACCAACATTCAAATTATAGGGGTTCCAGAAGAAGAAGAGGAAAAGAAAGGGACTGAGAAAATATTTGAAGAGATTATAGTTGAAAACTTCCCTAATATGGGAAAGGAAATAGTTAATCAAGTCCAGGAAGCACAGAGCGTCCTATACAGGATAAATCCAAGGAGAAATTTGCCAAGACACATATTAATCAAACTGTCAAAAATTAAATACAAAGAAAACGTATTAAAAGCAGCATGGGAAAAACAACAAATAATACACAAGGAAATCCCCAAAAGGTTAACAGCTGATATTTCAACAGAAACTCTGCAAGCCAGAAGGGACTGGCAGGACATATTTAAAGTGATGAGGGAGAAAAATCTGCAAACAAGATTACTCTACCCAACAAGGATCTCATTCAGATTTGATGGAGAAATTAAATCCTTTCCAGAACACCAAAAGCTTACAGAGTTCAGCACCACAAAACCAGCTTTACAACAAATGCTAAAGGAACTTTTGTAGGCAAGAAACACAAGAGGAGGAAAAGACCTACAATAACGAACCCAAAACAATTACGAAAATGGGAAGAGGAGCATACATATCAATAATTACCTTAAATGTAAATGGACAAAATACTCTCACCAAAAGACACACATTGGCTGAGTGGATACAAAAACAAGGCCCATATATATGCTGTCTACAAGAGACCCACTTCAAACCTAGAGACATACAGACTGAAAGTAAGGGGATGGAAAAATATATTCCATGCAAATGGAAACCAAAACAAAGCTGGAGTAGCAATTCTCATATTAGACAAAATAGACTTTAAAATAAAGACTATTATAACAGGCAAAGAAGGACACTACATAATGATCAAGGGATCAATCCAAGAAGAAGATATAACAATTGGAAATATTTATGCACCCAACATAGTTACACCTCAATACATAAGGCAAATACTAACAGCCATAAAAGGGGAAATCGACAGTAACACATTCATAGTAGGGGACTTTAACACCCCACTTTCTCCAATGGACAGATCAACCAAAGTGAAAATAAATAAGGAAACACAAGCTTTAAATGATACATTAAACAACATGGACTTAATTGGTATTTATAGGACATTCCACCCAAAAACCACAGAATACACATTTTTCTCAAGTGCTCATGGAACGTTCTCCAGGATAGATCATATTTTGGGTCACAAATCAAGACTTCATAAACTTAGGAAAATTGAAATTGTATCATGTATCCTCTCCAACCACAACACTATGAGACTACATATCAATTACAGGAAAAGATCTATAAAAAATACAAACACAGGGAGGCTAAACAATACACTACTTATTAACCAAGTGATCACTGAAGAAATCAAAGAGGATATAAACAAATACCTAGAAAAAAATAACAGTGGATACACGATGACCCAAAACCTGTGGGATGCAGCAAAAGCAGTTCTAAGAGGGAAGTTTAGAGCAATACAATCCTATGGTAAGAAACAGGAAACATCTCGAATAAACTACCTAACATTGCACGTAAGCAACAAGAGAGAGAAGAACAAAAAAACCCCCAAAGTTAGCAGAAGGAAAGAAATCATAAAAATCAGATCAGAAATAAATGAAAAAGAACTGAAAGAAATGATAGCAAAGATCAATAAAACTGAAAGCTGGTTCCTTGAGAAGATAAACAAAATTGATAAACCATTACCTAGACTCATCAAGATAAAAAGGGAGAAGACTCAAATCAATAGAATTAGAAATGAAAAAGGAGAAGTAACAACTGAAACTGCAGGAATAATAAAGATCATGAGAGATTACTAGAAGCAACTCTATGCCAATAAAATGGACAACCTGGAAGAAAGGGACAAATTTTTAGAAATTCACAACTTGCCAAGACTGAATCAGTAAGAAATAGAAAATATGAACAGACCAATCACAAGCACTGAAATTGAAACTGTGATTAAAAATCTGGCAACAAACAGAAGCCCAGGACCAGATGGCTTCACAGGCGAATTCTATCAAACATTTAGAGAAGAGCTAAAACCTATCCTTCGCAAACTCTTCCAAAATATAGCAGATGGAGGAAAACTCCCAAACTCATTCTACGAGACCACCATCATCCTGATACCAAAGCTAGACAAGGAAGTCACAAAGAAGGAAAACTACAGGGCAATATCACTGATGAACATAGATGCAAAATCCTCGAAAAAATACTATCAAACTGAATCCAACAGCACATTAAAAAGATCATACACCATGGTCAAGTGGGGTTTATTCCAGGAATGCAAGGATTCTTCAATATATGCGAATCAGTCAACGTGATAAACCACATTAACAAATTGAAGGAGAAAAACCATATGATCATCTCAATAGATGCAGAGAAAGCTTTTGACATAATCCAATATCCATTTGTGATAAAAACCCTGCAGGAAGTAGGTATGGAGGGAACATTCCTCAATATATTAAAGGGCATATATGACAAGCCCACAGCCAACATCATCCTCAATGGTGAAAAACTGAAAGCACTTCCACTAAGATCAGGAACAAGACAAGGTTGCCCACTCTCACCACTCTTATTCAACATAGTTTTGGAAGTTTTAGGCACAGCAATCAGAGAAGAAAAGGAAATACAAGGAATCCAAATCAGAAAAGAAGAAGTAAAGCTGTCACTATTTGCAGATGACATGATACTATACATAGAGAATCCTAAAGATGCCACCAGAAAACTACTAGAGCTAGTCAATGAATTTTGTAAAGTAGCAGGATACAAAGTTAATGCACAGAAATCTCTGGCATTCCTATACAGTACTGATGAAGAATCTGAACGTAAAATCAGGAAAACACTCCCATTTACCACTGCAACAAAAAAAATAAAATATCTAGGAATAAACCTACCTAAGGAGACAAAAGACCTGTATGCAGAAAATTATAAGACACTGATGAAAGAAATTAAAGATGATACAAATAGATGGAGAGATATACCATGTTCTTGGATTAGAAGTATCCACTTTGTGAAAATGACTCTACTATCCAAAGCAATCTACAGATTCAATGCAATACCTATGAAAGTACCATTGGAATTTTTCACAGAACTAGAACAAAAATGTTCACAATTTGTATGGAAACACAAAAGACCACAAATAGCCAAAGAAATATTGAGAACGAAAAACAGAGCTGGAGGAATCAGTCTCCCTGACTTTAGACTATACTTCAAAGCTACAGTAATCATGACTGTATGGTACTGGCCCAAAAACTCAAAGATAGATCAATGGAACAGGATAGAAAGCCCAGAGATAAATCCACGCACATATGGTCACCTTATCTTTGATAAAGGTGGCAGGAATGTACAGTGGAGAAAGGACATTCCTTTCAATAAGTGGTGCTGTGAAAATTGGACAGGTACATGCAGAAGTATGAGATTAGATCACTCCCTAACACCATACACAAAAATAAGCTCAAAATGGATTATAGACCTAAATGTAAGGCTAGAAACTATCAAACTCTTAGAGGAAAACATAGGCAGAACACTCTATGACATAAATCACAGCAACATCCTTTCTGACCCACCTCCTAGAGAAATGGAAATAAAAACAAAAATAAACAAATGGGACCTAATGAAACTTCAAAGCTTTTGCACAGCAAAGGAAACCATAAACAAGACCAAAAGACAACCCTCAGAATGGGAGAAAATATTTGCAAATGAATCAACTGACAAAGAATTAATTTCCACAATTTACAAGCAGGACATGCAGCTCAATAACAAAAAAACAAACAACCCAATCCAAAAATGGGCAGAAGACCTAAATAGACATTTCTCTAAAGAAGAAATACAGACTGCCAACAAACACATGAAAGAATGCTCAACCTCATTAATCATTAGAGAAATGGAAATCAAAACTACAATGAGATATCATCTCACACCAGTCAGAATGTCCATAATCAAAATATCTAGAAACAATAAATGCTGGAGAAGGTGTCGGGAAGAGGGAGCAGTCTTGCACTGCTGGTGAGAATGTGAATTGGTACAGCCACTATGGAGAAAAGTATGGAGGATCCTGAAGAAACTACAAATAGAACTACCATATGACCCAGCAATCCCACTACTGGGCATATATTCTGAGAGAACCATAATTCACAAAGAGTCATGTACCAAAATGTTCATTGCAGCTGTATTTACAATAGCCCAGAGATGGAAGCAACCCAAGTGTCCATGATGGGATGAATGGGTAAAGAAGATGTGGCACATATATACAATGGAATATTACTCAGCCATAAAAAAGAAACGAAATTGAGTTGTTTGTAATGAGGTGGATAGACCTAGAGTCTGTCATACAGAGTGAAGTAAGTCAGAAAGAGAAAGACAAATACCACATGCTAACACATATATATGGAATTTAAGGGGAAATAATGTCATGAAGAACCTAGGGGTAAGACAGGAATAAAGACACAGACCTACTAGAGAATGGACTTGAGGATATGGGGAGGGGTTGGGTAAGCTGTGAGAAAGAGAGAGAGGCATGGACATATATACACCACAAAACGTAAGGTAGATAGCTAGTGGGAAGCAGCCGCATAGCACAGGGAGATCAGCTCGGTGCTTTTTGACCTCCTGGCGGGTTGGGATAGGGAGGGTTGAAGGAGGGAAATGCAAGAGGGAAGAGACATGGGAGCATATGTATATGTATAACTGATTCACTTTTTTATAAAGCAGAACCTAACACACCATTGTAAAGCAATTATACTTTTATAAAGATGTAAAAAAAAAAAAAAAGAATCCCACTGGACTCGGTTCAGCCCAGACCTCAAATCCCTGAGCTTGGAGCTGCTCTCTCCCTGTACATGGGGTGTCTTGTGTTCCCAAGGCCCCTACACGTTCCCACGTCTGTTTCCAGGTTCCCCCTCCCCACAACTGGCTTCCAGGGGACCCCCTGTAGTCACCTCTTGCAGACCCCCAGAGATCTTGTCTGAAGCTCAATCAGCTCAGGAATTGAGTCCTGGGACTTCCTGATGGTACAGTTGTTAAGAATCTGCCTTCCAATGCTGGAGTTGCATGTTCGAGCCCTGGTCAGGGAACTAAGATTCCCCCATTTCGTGCGGCAACTAAGCCCGCACACCACAACTACTGAGCCTGTGTGCCTCAACTAGAGAGCCCACATGCTGCAAACTACAGGGCCCATGAGCTCTGGAGCCAGTGCGCCACAACTATAGAGAAGCCTGTGCACTGCAACAAAGATCCTGCGTGCCGCAACTAAGACCCTACGCAGCCAAAAGTAAATAAATATTTAAAAAAACCCAAAAAACAAAAAAACAATGGGTCAACAATGAAATCAAAGAGGAAATTGAATATCTTGACAAATGACAATGAAAACACAACTATATAAAATCTAAGGGATGCAACAATACAGTTCTTAGAGGGAAGTTCATAGCTATACAGTCCTTCCTGAAAGAAAAAAAAAACATGAAAAATCTCAAGTAAACAACCTAACCTACCACCCAAAGAATTAGAAAAAGAAGAACAAACAAAACGTAAAGTCAGCAGAAGGAAGGAAATAATAAAGATCAAGAAGGAAATAGATATAATAGTGTTTAAAAAATAGAAAAAATCAGTAACACCAAGAGTTGGTTCTTTTAATTAATTAATTAATTTATTTATTTATTTATTGGCTGTGTTGGGTCTTTGTTTTTGCACGTTGGCTTTCTCTAGTTGCTGCGAGTGGGGGCTACTCTTCAAGTGGGGGCTACTCTTCATTGTTTTGTGTGGACTTATTGTGGTGCCTTCTCTTGTTGTGAAGCATGGGCTCTAGATGCACGGGCTTCAGTAGTTGTGGCACATGGGCTCACTAGTTGTGGCTCACAGGCTCTGGAGCACAGGCTCAGTAGTTGTGGCACATGGGCTTAGTTGCTCTGCAGCATGTGGGGTCTTCCCAAAGCAGGGCTTGAACCTGTGTCCCCTGCATTGGCAGGCAAATTCTTAACCACTGTGCCATGAGGGAAGAACCAAGAGCTGGTTCTTTGAAAGGGAAAACGACATTGATAAACCTCTGGCCAAGATCACAGAGAAGAAAAGAGAGAGGATCCAGATAATCAAAATAAGAATTAAAGAGGAGAAATAACAACCAATACCACTGAAATATAAAAAGAGAGAGACACAGAACACTATGAATACTTATATTAAAAAAAAAAAAAACTGGACACCCTAGAAGAAATGGACACATTTCTAGCCCACCAAAACTGAATCAAGAAGAAATAGATATTTTGAACCAACCAATCTCTAGAAGTGAAATAGCCTCTGTAATAATGACAATAATAAAAATAAACACCCTGCAAACAAAAGTCCAGGGCCAAATGGCTTCACTGGGGAATTCTAACAAACATACAACAAAGAAATTATACCAATCCTTCTCAAACTATTCCAAAAGATTGAAGAGGAGGGAACACTCCTAAAGGCATTCTGTGAAGCCACGATCACCCTGATACCAAAAGCAGACAAAGACACCATCAAAAAAGAAAATTACATGTCAATATCTTTAATGAATATAGATGCAAACATTCTCAACAAAATATTAGCAAACCAAGCCCAACAACACATAAAAAAGATCATACACCATGATCAAGTTGGATTCATCTCATGATCACAAAGATGGTTCAACATATGCAAATCAATCAATGTGATATACCACATCAACAAAAGAAAAGACAAAACCCACATGATCATCTCAATAGATGCAGAAAAAGTATTTGATAAAACTCAACAACGATTCATGATAAAAACTCTTGCCAAAGTGGGTACAGAGGGAACATTTCTCAACATAATAAAAGCTATTTGTGACAAACCCACAACCAACATAATACTCAATGGTGAAAAGTTGAAAGCCTTCCTGCTAAAATCTGGAACAAGACAATAATGCCCATTCTCACCACTTCTATTCAACATAGTATTGGAAGTCCTAGCCACAGCAATCAGAAAAGAAAAAGAAATAAAAGGAATCCAAATTGGAAGAGAAGAGGTGAAACTGTCATTATATGCAAATGACACAATACTACATATAGAAAACCCTAAAGACTCCACACAAAAACTACTACAACTGATAAGCAAATTCAGCAAGATTGCAGATACAAGATTAACCTACAGAAATCTGTTGCATTTCTTTCCACTGACAATGAAATATCAGAAAGGGAAAGTAAAAAAAAAAAAAAAACCTTTTAAAATTTCATCCAGGGCTTCCCTGGTGGCACAGTGGTTGAGAGTCTGCCTGCCGATACAGGGGACACGGGTTTGTGCCCTGGTCTGGGAAGATCCCACATGCCATGGAGTGGCTAGGCCCATGAGCCATGGCTGCTGAGCCTGCACATCCCTGTGCTCTGCAATGGGAGAGGCCACAACAGTGAGAGGCCCACGTATCACAAAAAAAAAAGAGAAAGAAATTACATCCAAAAAAATCAAATACTTAGGAATAAACCTGACCAAGGAGATGAATACTTATATGCTGAGAACTATAAAACATTGGTAAAGGAAACTGAAGATGATTCAAAGAAATGGAAAGATATCCCATGCTCTTGGATTGGAAGAATTAATACTGTTAAAATTGTCATAGTACTCAAAGCAATCCACAGATTTAATGTGATCCCTATCAAATGATCCATGACATTTTTCACAGAGCTAAGACAAATCATCCTAAAATTTATTTGGAATCATAAAAGACCCAGAATTGCCACAGCAATCCTGAGGAAAAAGAACAAAGCTGGAGGCATAACCCTCACAGACTTCAGACAATACTTCAAAACTACAGTAGTCAAAACAGCATGATAGTGGCACAAAAACAGACACATAGATCAATGAAACAGAAGAGAGAACCCAGAAATAAACTCACACCCCTATGGCCAATTATTCTTCAACAAAGGAGGCAAGAATATACAAGGGAGAAAAGACAGCCTCTTCAGAGAAAAGTGGTATTGGGAAAGCTGGACAGCTGCATGTAAATCAATGAAATTAGAACACAGACTCACACCATACACAAAAATAAACTCAAAATGACTTAAAGACTTAAATAAAAAACATGACACCACAAAACTCCTAGAAGAGAACATAGGCAAAACATTCTCTGACATAAATCATAGCTATATTGTCTTTGATCAGTCTCCCAAGGCAAAAGAAGTAAAAGTGAAAATAAACAAATGAGACCTAATCAAATACAGCAAAGGAAGCTGTAAACAAAATGAAAAGACAACCTATGGAATGGAAGAAAATATTTGCAAATTATGTGACTGACAAGGGCCTAATTTCCAAAATATACAAACAGCTCATACAATTCAATAACAAAAAAAAACCAAACAATCCAATCAAAAAAATGGGCAGAACACCTAAATAGACATTTCTCCAAAGAAGACATACACATGACCAATAGGCACATGAAAAGATGTTCAGCATCGCTAATTATTAGAGAAATGCAAATCAAAACTGCAATGTGGTACCACATCACAACAGTCAGAATGGC
Source organism: Stenella coeruleoalba (assembly GCF_951394435.1). Lineage (NCBI taxonomy): Eukaryota > Metazoa > Chordata > Mammalia > Artiodactyla > Delphinidae > Stenella > Stenella coeruleoalba. Next base: position 46,680,770 of record NC_137152.1, on the reverse strand, counting down.
CAGTATTAAAAAGTTTAGAAATGACAAATACTGGAGAGGGTGTGGAGAAAAGGGAACCCTCCTACACTGTTGGTGGGAATGTAAATTGGTGCAGCCACTACAGAAAACAGTATGGAGGTACCTCAAAAAACTAAAAATAGAGTTGCCATATGATCCAGCAATCCTACTCCTGGACATATATCTGGAGAAAACTCTGATCCAAAAAGATACATGTACCCCAATGTTCAAAGCAGCACTATTTACAATAGCCAAGACACGGAAGCAACCTAAATGCCCATCAACAGATGAATGGATAAAGAAGATGTGGTATATATACATAATGGAATACTATTTATGCACAGAAAGAATGAAATAATGCCATTTGCAGCAATATGAATGGACCTAGAGATTATCATACTAAGTGAAGTAGGTCAGGCAAAGACAAATGTCATGATATCACTTATATGTGGAATCTAAAATATGACACAAATGAACTTATCTACAAAACAGAAACAGACTGACAGACACAGAAAACAAACTTATGGTTACCAAAGGGGAAAGGGAGTGGGGAAGGGATAAACTAGGAGTTTGGAATTAACAGATACAAACTACTATATATAAAACTAATAAACAACGAGATCCTACAGTATAGCACAGGAAACTATACTCTATATTGTGTAATAAACCATAATGGAAAAGGATATGAAAAAGAATACGTATACATATGTATAACTGACTTATTTTGCTGTACACCAGAAACTAACACAACACTGTAAATCAACTAAACTTCAATAAGAAAAAAAAAAAAGGATCATAGGCCTAAATGTAAAGTGCAAAACTACAAAACTCTTCAAAATAACAAAGAAAACTTATGTGACCCTGAAGATGGCAATGACATTTTAGATATAACACCAAGGTACAACCCATGAAAGAAAAAACTGATAAGCCGGAATTCATTAAAATTAAAAACTTCTGCTACATGAGAGAAAATGTTAAGAGGATGAGAGGAAAAGCCACAGACTGGGAGAAAATAGTTATAAAAGACACAGATGATTAAGGACTATTATCCAAAGTATACAAAACTTAACAATAAGAAATTGAACAGCCTGGTTTAAAATTGGGCAAAAGACCTGAACAGAGGGACTTCCCTGGTGGAGCAATGGTTAAGAATTCGCCTGCCAATGAAGGGGACATGGGTTCAATCCCTAGTCCAGGAAGATTCACACATGTCACATGCACCACAACTACTGAGCCTGCGCTCTAGAACCCAAGCCACAACTACTGAAGCCTGTGTGCCTAGAGCCCACGCACCACAATGAAGGGTAGCCCCTGCTCTCCGCAACTAGGGAAAGCCCAGGTGTAGCAACAAGGACATGACACAGCCAAAAGTAAATAAATAAATAAATAAATAAATTTATTTTTTAAAAAGACCTGAACAGATACCTCACCAAAGAAGATATACAGATGGCAAGCAAGCATATGAAAAGATGTGCAATATCATATGTCATTAGGGAATTGCAAATTAAAAAAAAATGAGATACCATTACACACCTATTAGAATGGCCAAAATCTGGAACCCTGACATCATCAAATGCTTGCAAGGATATGGAGCAACAGGAGCTATCATTCATTGCTTCTGGGAACAAAATAGTAGTACAGCCACTCTGGAAGACAGTTTGGTAGTTTCTTACAAAACTCAACATATTCTTATATAATCATACTCTTAGTTATTTACCCAAAGTTGAAACTTATATCCATACAAAAACCTGCACATGGTTGTTTATAGCAGTCAGTTCCATAATTGCCAAAACTTGAAAGCAACAAACTGTCCTTCAGCAGATAAATAAACTGTGGTCCATCCAGACAATGGAATATTATACTGCTCTAAAAAGAAATGAGCTCTCAAACTCTGAAAAGACATGTAGGAAACTTAAATACATATTACTAAGTTAAAGAAGCTGATCTGAGAGGCTACATTTTGTATGATTATAAGTTATGACATTATGAAAAAGGACAACCTATGGAGATAGTAAAATTGTTAGTGGTTTCCAGGGGTTAGAGGAGAGGGAAGAATGAATAGGCACAGCATGGAGGATTTGGGGAGCAGTGAAACTATTCTGTATGATATTACAAGGGTGGATACATATCATTATACATTTGTCAAAACCAAACAATGTACAAAATGAAGAATGAACTCTTATGTAGGTTATAGACTTTGGGTGATAATGATGTGTCAAGGTAGTTCATCAGTTGTAACAAATGTACCACTCTGGGGCAACCAAGGATGTTGATAGTGGGAAAGATTCCCCATGTGTGGGGACAGGGAGTATATGAGAAATCTTTGTACTTTCTGTTCAATTTTGCTATGAACGTAAAACTACTCTAAGAAATAAAGTTTACTAATTAAAAAAAAAAGTCTTGGGTTTGAGTTCTGACACTGCTGCTTACTGGTTAAATTGCCCTGGGTTAATCAACTTATTAGACCTTGTAAACTACTGGTATAAGTAGTATTTACTTCCCAGGCTTGCCAAGAGACTGCAGTGAAACATTGGGTGTGCGAACACCTTGTAAAGTGTATATACCCGTGCCTTTGGCTTCCTACAGAAGCAACCAAGTAATTTCTCATCATTTTCCACTGAGCCAGCATTGGTGGTTGCAGATGTGGAAATACGTCATCCTTTTACGACGTTAAAGAAATTAGCATGAGCTCCAAGAAAATCCCAAACGAAAGCTGATGAAACTTCATTGGGTGCCAAGGAAGCAGCTGGCACCATAAACACTGTGAAAGCTTTGCTGGCATGCCTCCCTCTACTGTGCTGCCAAATGCTCTTGATGGCGGTACCTGGTATTGCAGTGAGGAAACCAATGGGAGAGAAGAGGCCATCCTATAACGTGCCTCTGGCCTAAAACAACGGGATACCTTTGGAAAACTACTCTTGCAGGACCCCACCAAGTTTAAGTGCACATTCCATGCTATATCCCTTGGGGGAATGCGAGGCATGGCCCAGAACTTTCAGGATAAAACATCCGGGTAACATAAGTACTGTTTTCCTTTTAAACATACCATCAATCTCTATTTCTTTAAGTCTATGGACAGAAACACAATCTTTAATTACCTTCTAAATGTTTGTATGTTTGTTTGTTTACTTTTGCCTGTTTATCTTTAAGGCATTTCCCAGGCAATTTTTAATGAGCCTTAAAAATGTTTCCATTATGAAGAGATGGACAACAATTATAAAGTGAGTGCTGCCAAAAGAAGTAAGAGGACAATGACTATTTTCCCATATTTAGGTCAAAATTGTCTCATTTTCTCCACCTTCCTTTATTATTCTAAGCAGTCTTTATATAACCCATTTTGGATAGCTCAAAAGTTCTTCCCAGTTACAAAAAAGAGGTTTTTGCCTCCTGTATAAGTGGCGTGCCAGGTAAGAACAGGAAGGGGAACTCCAAATTGCCTTTGCTCACTGAGCTCACATTCCCTTGTCCCCACTGAGAAATGTGCTGTCCACTCAGACATGGGCAAGTAGCCAAGTATTCTCCTGGTCACTCCACCTCCTGACCCCTTGTCCATGTCTTGACACTGGCCATGCCCAACCTGGGGTGTGCCTCAGGTCCCAGTCTCTCATGCTTGGCAGAGATATGATTTAAAGGGGGAAACATAGGCAAAAAGGGACCCTGGATTTTCCCTCGAATCCTTCACAATTAAGTTTTTTTAGGAAAGACCAGAAGACCTGAGTCTGTGTACATGGGCCAAGGACATATTCATAGTAGAAATGATGTCTCTGGAGCTTGTCAACTGGAGCGGCTCTGCTTATGGTAACAGTCATAGCAAGATGTTTCCTCCTCACTTCTAAGTTGTATTTGAAGTATAGACTTGAAAATTTACAAACTGATGCTCTTCAGGATTAAAGTGACCTTCAAATTGAAAGGATTCCATTTCAAATTAGGAATGATGTGTATTTTAAAAAATATTTATCTATGCATTAGCTTTGAAACATTTAAGAACTTTGAAACCATATACAGGTGGTATATTTTTCACTGGCAGCTGGGCTGCTTTTTTTTCTATTTCAAGAGCATTGAAAAAAAGGTTTAATTTACTCATGAATCTCTTCAAACCAACAGTAGCCTGCATGATGATATCTCTGAACACAGCAGAGAATAGCTGAGAATGTAACTCTGAGGATTTTTACATATTTATAAGTTCTTGTAAAAATATTCCTTGCCCCAAACTTAAAGGTCTACTGACTCACCTACAACTAACCAAACACCAGGATATCAGTTAGGTATTAGACTTCTAATCCCAGGAAGAAAGAGTGAGTCAAAAAAAAAAGATGAAAGAAAGGAAAAGTAGAAGGGGGGGCAGAACAAGTGAAAAAAGAAGGAAGGAGCGATGGAGGCAGGGAGGGAGGAAGAGAAGGAAAGAAGCAGGGAGGGAAGAAAAAAATGGCAACATTAAATATGTGTTTCAAAGCACACAAGTTGAGGCTAGTTTTCTGACTGGATCCAATTACTTCAAATTCAACAAATATTTATGGAGTCCATACCATATGCAAGGTATCGTGATGAAAAATCAGTAATAAGATAGTGCCCTTAAACCTTTTAAAAATAATATTCAATTTAAAATAAAACCTAAACAAGACACACACATGCATGGGCATAAATCTTCATATCACTTGTGCAACAGGGTGTAGAGGTACAACAGGGTGTTATGTAAGCCACCAGAGGACTGAAGCTCACAAAAATACAAATCTGAGCATTTTACTGTGCCATCTTAAAATCCTATTTGATAATAATGTAAAAGTTTAAGGCATGGAGCATACCCACCTACTGATCTACCTACCTACCTAGTTTCCTTCCTTCCACCTATCTGTCTATTGATCCATCCTTCCTCTATGTCAGAGTTCCGCAACTCCAGGGCCGTGGACCGGTACAAGTCCACAGCCTGTTAGGAACTGGGACCGCACAGCAGGAGGTGAGCGGTGGGTGAGCGAACAAAGCTTTATCTGCCATTCCCCATCGCTCCCCATTGCTTGCATTACCACCTGAACCATCTCCCCTGCGCGCCCCCATGGAAAAATTGTCTTCCACAAAACCGGTCCCTGGTGCCAAAAACGTTGGGGACCACTGCTCTATGCCATATTCCTCTAAAGTCAACCTGTTACCCTGACCTCAAAAACTATAATCTATTCGTCTTTTTAGCAATAGGATAGAGATCTCATCAGAAACTAAGTACTGTAGACAATTCCTGATTCTGCCCACCACCCCTTCCCAGTCCAAGCCCCTATCATCTCTTAGCTAAACTGAAGTACCCTTCTAACTGGTCTCCCCTTGCTTCTTTAAATTTATTCTCACATAGTAGCTAGAGAGAAATTTTTGAAATGTATCAGATCATGACATTCACCTTTTTAAAACCCTACAAACATTGCACTGATAATAAAACCCAGGGTCCTCATCAGAACATCAAAGGCTCCACCTAATCAGCCATACTAACTATCCAACCTTGTTTGTACCTTTCCCCTTACACCACTACCTCCTGTTTTTCCCTTCCTTAAATATACCAAGCTTTTTCCTTGTTAACACTGCTTGGCCATGTTATTCCATCTTTCTCAGTTTCCTCCAATAGTCCCCTTATCTTTCTTCCTGGATTAGCTAAAATATTACCTTCTCCAAACATGCTGCCTAAAGTGGGCCCTGCCCTCTGTATCCATTCATTCCTTCTCTGTCACCTCTCCTTGCTCATTTTCTACACAGAAATTATGACCTTCTCAAGTCATTTAGTTATTACTCTCTCCCCTGCTGGAATATAAGTCCTTAGAAAGGTGAACAAAACTGACAAACATTTAGCTAGACTGACCAGGAAAAAAGAAAGATGATTCAAATTACTAAAATCAGGAATGAAAAGGGGAGACATTACTACTGACCTTACAGAAATAAAAAGATTATAAGGAACTACTCCTAACAACTGTATGCCCAACAATGAGACAACCTAGATGAAACAGGCAAGTTCCTAGAAAAACACAAACTACCAAAACTGACTCAAAAATAAAGAAATGATCTGAACCTATAAGGAGATTGAATTATTAATCAATTCGGCTTATCTGATTTGTCAAGTACTCCTCAATGTTTCCATTTTTAAGAATTCTTCTATGGTCAGTTGTAAAGATTTGCAAGATGTGATGTAAAATGCTTTGCCCCTCTAGGTAGGGAGAATGATATTTCTGTGAACAACATAAAGATATGGTTATCAAAATTAAGTGTTATACTATTCCTACTGGCCATAACATTTGGTCCCCCCCCCCCCCGAAAAGAAAAGCAAATAAGCATTTGTAATTCTCTCCCAGGTTTTGGGACCTGAAAGAATTCCAGTTGACCTAATACTTAATCTTCATAAAATCAGTAAGGTAATGGCTTTTGGAATCAAGCCTGGGATAAAATTCCGGCCTTTTTGCTTACATTGCCTGCGAGATGTAAGGACAAGTCTCTGAGAAACCATGTCCTCATTCTGTGGGACAATATGGGTACATGTGGTTTTCTTCTAGAATTACAAAGAAAATTGGGGTAGTATCTCAAAGTGTGTAACCTAACAATTAATGTAGTAGCTATTATTGATCATCTACTATATATCTGGTACTCTACTGGGGGATACAATTGCAAGTAAAACATGGCTTCTTCATGGAGGCGATAGAGTGGTTGAAAAGATACTTTCAATATTAATTAACAGTTTTTTCTTAATTTCTCTGCTTAATGTAGAATTAAAGTTTTTTTAATTAATAACACAATCAATCAATAGGCCTATATACCATTGTGGTTAACTGTGAAAATGATTGATGACTATTTTACAAGTGGCAAAAAAAACAGGTGATAAGGTTTTTATCCTCTCTTTAGAGAGATTCTCTAGGTGTCTTTTGATAATGGAGAGTTAGAAAAAAAACACTAAAGAAGTTGGGTTAAAATACTAATTTCCTGTACATAATGAATGAAATAAAATGAAACATGTAGAAGGACTTATATATTTCCCCCAAAATTATAAGTACTGAATGAGGATTTTAGAATTCAATCTTTATGAACCCTCTTGAAAATATTTCAGCAACAAATTCTACAGCTCATACTTTGCAGAAATGAAACTATAGGGACAAAGAATGTTGGCACCCAAAGAATAAAGATTAAGGAGTGGTCACAGAGCAGGTGACAGAGACTTCTTCCAAATGAAGTGTGACTGGTGGCAGTGCTCAAAGTTACAAAATATATGGCAAGATCTTTATGGCCAGTGAAAATTTAAACACCTTCCAACCCTGGGGAAAGTAATGCTTAAAGTAAGTGGCAAAGGACAATCCGTGTTGGTGAGAAGCTTTCACCAGCCCCACAAACAAAGGCAAGGAAAAGAATAAAGTAAATTGGAATGTCCCTATTTCAGTTTGATGACAACTTCTGGTTATAAGAAGACATGTGCTCCTCAGAGGACTCCCAGATTTCTGAGCTGATACGTACCCTAACTCTAAACTATATATAGCACCATCTAGTGAAATAAAAGAATACTTAGGCTTTTAAAAATAAAAACTTAAGAAATGGTTAAAAGTATAAATCAATGGAAAATGTAGGGTCTTAAAAGGATGGAATGGGAAAAATGAGCTTATTTTCTCACTTGAAATACACTTTTAAACTGTTAGATAATATGAGGATGCTTTTTAATTCCATCAGTCATTTGACACAGCGACCATCCTTAGGCATTGGTTTAGCATTACAAGGAGAGACTTGTTGGAGTAAGGAAGAATGAAAAACACTGGCTGTGGAGATGAGAACTGGGGCTGGGCGAAGGGTGTATGAATTCCTAACTGAGAAGCGGAGAATGTAGAATGGTGTGCTGGAGCCAGCTAGCACTGCTGGAGAGAGCCAATTGTGCACATCTATTCTCAATATTTTGCTCAGTGCTGTCTCATTTGTAACATGAAATTGGCCATGGTGGGAATACTTACACAATGGAAATTGGCCAATGCTACAAATCAAGGTTACCCACCCTCAGAAAACAAACCACTAGAACATATCAACCTCTAATCCTCTCAGCTGACCACAGTCCCTATGGATGGAAGCCAGAAATAAAATCTGGTGGTGGTCAGAGTCCCACTAGCCAAAGAAATCTGAGTCTAAATGGTATATGGTTGGTGTGCTAACTAGTGGCTGTTAAGACCTTGTCAAAAATATAAAAATTGCCCAAACTTATAGAAAACAAAGCAGTTCAAGCTACTTTAACTTTCAGAAAACAACTGAAAATTCCTCCAGCACCTTTAAGAAGAGATATATCAGTTGCTAAAAGAGGTAGCTAATGTACACACAGTGCAGGAAAGGGCCTGGAGGCAACAGAGCCAGGGTGTGGATTGGCTTGACTTTCTTCAACAGAGTAGCCTTGGACAATTTAGAGGTTGGGCTGGTTCTTCAACTAAAAGTCAAAATTAGACCAGTGGGGTTTTCTTTCTTTAATTAGTGGGACCCTTTCCTCAAATGGCCTCTTATATGCAATACCAATACTCTATTGTAAGCTTTACAGTGTCATTTAAAAGGCCAGTGCCTCTGGAAGACCTCACGCTCCTCTGAAGACCTCAGAACACAGTGTTAAAGCCATTGCATTAGACTGTTTCCAAGAGTATATTTTCCCTTCCAGCACTGGTATTCTAAACAAGGATTAGCTAGCTATCAGCTGCACTTCTCCCCACTTCCCCTATCTAGAAGAGTGGGCCTCCTTCCCTTCTACGGAATCTAAGAGGGTAGAGGGGATAGAGTTCAAAACCCACTTCTCTCCGTAGATGCACCAAGGGCTCCACTCCAATTCAATTTTAAATCTGCAAATTGTTGATCCTAGATGGGTCTTTAAGTCAGAAGAACTTGATATGGATGGAAATCATATCTGGGCAAGACTTCTCTCTCCCATTCCAAAAATATTCCAGTGTTCGGAGTCTGTATGTATAGGTGAGTTACACATGCTATTCTGAAGTGCTTTCATCTTATATAAACATGGTTTGAAAATTGTAATTTTTATCAAGAGATAATGATCAAGGAGGGTTACATCTTCTTAAGCTTTTAGAAGATTATTCACAGTCAAGAACAGTAAAGATATTAGATAATTTCAGAGCTAAAATCTTTCTCTGGGATTTTTGTGGGTTTTTCACTTAAAGGTGATTATGATTCTAAGTGACCTAAGTTCAGGCAGATAAAGGTAGTGTCTCCTGACACATAGAGTGACTAGAGGCCCAAAGGCTGGCACTGAATATCAGAAGATAAACAACGGTAGTCCATGGAACAACTCTAATCTCTGTAGAATTAGAGAGTAATGAGGATTAGCTGCCAACACTTAAAAATTGGAAAAATATCACATGAAAATTCTGATTTGTGGCTTTTCTTGGGGAAAACAAACAGGATATAGTAAAATTGTGTCTGCATTCGTATCTGGCAATCATCGACCGGACTGAGAGCTGCCATTTCCTGTTCTCCAGGGTCTTCTTGCTGCCCCCTGCAACACCCATTTGGTTACCTCCCTGCCCTCACTTGAGTTTGCAATTGCTGACTTAAGGCCATGCCAGAATGAGCGGCAAGAGACACTGGGCCTTTCTGAGAAAAGTGAAGAAAATTCATAGTCATGATTCATTGAAAGTTGCTCAGCCCTGAGCGCCACCTGGGCCCTCTGCCCTGTCTGAAGGGATAGGAATGCTCCTTGCAGGCAAGAGTACACCCTACTCTATGTGTAGACTGAAAACTTGAGATGCCTTTGAAGCAAGATGGGGACTTTGTGGTTGAGCACATTTATTTCTGAATTTAATGACATGGAGAACCACAAGCCTGCTCACAGTACCAATTTTTCATAAAAAAAGGAGAAAGGCTATTGAGTCAAATGTTCCAAGAACACCTGGGCTGGGGAAACCGCTAGTATATTTATAACTTGGATATACAAACAGGAATGCCTTGTTCAGTGAAGAAAAGTAATAAGAGATACCATCACTGAACATTTGCTTTTTGCTTTCTTTCTATGCTCACAGTCACCCAGAAGGGTTTTTCATGTTTACAGATGAGGAATACAAAGCTCAGAGAGGTTAACTAAATTGAGCAAGTCACACAGCTTGTTACTTGACAGAACCAGAATTCACAGCATAGGCTGACTGCAGACCTGTGCTTTCTCTACTATGCTGTGCTGGAATTTTATATTTTAAAATGACCCTTTGTGCTCTGCAACTCATTTTCTTAAAGATTACTTCCTTGGAGCCCTGTTACAAGTGTATGAGGTGGAGGAATTATTACCCACGTTTTACAGATGAAGAGCTGAAGCACAAAGAATGAACGCCTTAACCTAATAATTAGTAACTAAGAACTAGTATCCAGGTTTGCTGACTTCTAATCAAGTGTTCTTTTCACATCATCAAACTAAAAGCTGACTCTGGGATGACTATTTTTGTCTCCCTCTTTGGATGCTTAATGTTAAAGAGTTATAAAGTTTTTATGTTATAGAAACTGTTTGCATTCCTTTTAATGAAGGATTTTTTTTTAATTTGAAAATAGAGCTGGAAAATGAAGAAAACAAAACTTTCAGATTATTCTACTCATTAAAATAACCATGCTTCTTTTAAGGTAGCCAGTAAAACTTCTCTGTAACTGAGCTCTATTTATAATAGAGACGAATTTAGTCTTTTGTGGCAAAGGCAGCTGACAAGGAAAATAAGTCTGGGTAAAATACTTTTTGTTTTTCAAAACAGTACAATCCAGTTTAGAAGGAATAGAAGTTACCAAAGTGATGCCACAAACTGAAATTCTTTTTTTTCAAATGGTGGTAATGGGGCAGGAAAGGGGGCTTGGAAAGACCAGTGGTTTAAACAGATTGATTTTTAGTGTCAGAGAATATATTTTCCTTTTCTGCATATGATTTTACAGGTGAGAAATTTCCACAAATAGGGATATAAAAAAAGGCAAACCTTGACACTACAGAAATGGAATAAGTTCTATTACTCTGGAGAAACACAGTCTCTCTGGATTCAGTCATGCCAGGAAAGCATCTTACAATTTTCCTTATAGTGTTTCCACTGAATTCATAGATCCCCCAAGTTGGAAGGAGACATCTGTTCCACTCTCATCTACACATGACAATTTCTTCTTTCATGACAACCCTCGTACAGCAGACACCTGCAAGTCCAAATCCAATTTATTCTATAAAAGGAACAGACTTTTATTCCCCACATTTGTTGTGAAGGAAGGGCTTTGAAATCCCTTCCAGGGGGCGGAGGGCACATGCTGGTGGTGTGCTGCTACACACTTTGAAGGATGTAGGGATGTGAGGCATAAAGACTAGAAGATGGCAATGTCAGGGGTTCCATCAGACTGGGGACAGCAACCCTGTGTTAGGAAGATGGGTGAGGACAAGGATGAAACTCCATTTTGGAAGATTCTTACAAGGATGGTCACTGAAACAAGGACTTAGTAGACTTCGGGCATGGATTCATGGTTAGTCCCGTAACACTGAGCTACAATTTCTTAAAGCTAGTCTATACTTTTTCTTGTCCCGGAGCCACAGCTAGGTTAATGCTGCAGGTGGAACTCAAGAAGCTCCCTGACTGTAGTGAAGGAGTGGTTGCAGGAATACAAAACCAGGAAGGTTATTGTACTGCAACAAACTGATGAAGGACCAAAAGGCACTGTCTCCTTAAATTGGCCTGACAAGGGGAATTCCTTGGCAGTCCAGTGGTTAGCACTCAGTGCTTCCACTGCAGGGGGCACAGGTTCTATCCCTGGTCAGGAACTAAGATCACGAAGCCACGTGGCACAGCCAAATAAATACATAAATACATATATAAATTGGCCTGACAAGGACATTGGCTCTGCAGTCAGTAGCAGAGAATGAAACAGAGTTTGTTGGAGACCAGATTCACCAGAGGAGCACTGATACCCACAGCTCACAACAGGTAGAAGTCATTGAACACATCCTAGGGGCTAGGCATGGTTCCAAGCCCTCCACCTACAATAACATTTAATCTTCACCCTACAAGGAAAGTACTACTACTACCCCATTTTTCTTTCAAGGGAACAAAGGCACAGAGAGAATGAGTAATGTGCTTGTAGCTAATCACTATGTCACATAGCTAGGAAGTAGCAGAGATAGGGTGGGTATCCACTGTGGTAGACAGAATAATAACTCCCTAAAGATGTCCACGATCTAATCCCCAGAACCTATGAAGATGTTACCTAACATGGCCAAAAGAACTTTGCTGATGGAATTATATTAAGGATCCCGAGATGGGAGGATTATCCTGGAATATCCAAGAGGGCCCAAGGTAATCACAAGGGTCCTTTTATGAGGGAAGCAAGAAGGTCAAAGTCAGTAATAGGAGATGTGTTGTTGAAGCAGGAGGTTGGAGTGATATAAGGAAGGGGCTATGAGCCAAGGAATGTGGGTGGCCTCTAGAGGCTGAAAAGGCAAGGAAATGAATACTCCCTTGAAACCTCCTGAAGGAAAGTAGCCCTGCCAATACCTTGATTTTAGACTTTTCACCTCCAGAATTGTAAGAGAACAAATGTGCACTAGTTTAAGCCACTAAATTTGTGATAACTTGTTACAGTAGCAATAGGAAACTAATACATCCAGGCAGCCTGACTCCAGAAACTATATTCTTAAATATATTCAGGTCATCTTTCCAGTGTTAGTTGTCAATATTCCTAGAAAAGACTCTATAAAAGCAGTTTCACATTGGCTTCGGGGTTTCCCTTGTTTATCCTCATAGCACTGGATGTCTGTAGGACTTTACTATATTAGATTCATCGTATATACACAGACCTGCTATTCAGCTCATAACACTGGCATGCAGTAACCATTGTTAAAATGTTAAACATTTTCTATCATTTTGTAAATAACCCCTGAGATCCTCCCTGCTGTTCTGGATAGCTTAATGCCTCCCTTGGGAGTACCCCCCCACCCCAACCCCCATCCCCAACCCAGACCTTCCCAATCCCTGAAGGATTAGAGCCTGACAAGGAAGGCTCCTCCCCGAATCCAGCCCCAACTCTGCAGGCTGGTTCCATTCTAACAGCTGGTGGGCATGCCAAAAGCAGATGTTTAATGTTTTGATCATAACCCCAGAATATATACATGCTGATTAATAACTCAAGATACCCTAGAAGCTTCCAAAGAATTTTTACTTATGACTAGAGTTTCAAAAAATTTTTGTTATCAATGAAAGCAAATTATCACAGAATATTAAGCAGCATCTAGTGTGACTCCTTTTAGCAGAATGACTTTCTATAGAGTGCAACAGTGAAACTCTCAGAAGCCCATATCTAGGTCTCTAAGCTCCGTACTTGAACCACAATGGCCTCAACTGAAAATAAGCCACCCCCAACAAACCATATCAGCAAATACCTCAGAGGTTTGACTTTAGCACGTGTCCCTTTTCCAAGTGAAACCATGTGGGCGTCACACCCCTTATCCTGTACTCTTAAATAGGACAAGAGAACTTGAGAATCAGATAAGTTCACTGTGTATAAAGAGTATTGTGAAATGTCATTAATTGTTTTTTCTCCGACATCTCTGGCTTCATTGAAAAGGAGTTGCACTGTCTATTGATGCCTCATATTCTTCTTCTCCTATGAATAACATAATTGAGTGAATCAGTGTTTTCCTCAGAAGTTGAATGCTGGATTATAGCCTAAAACTCTTCTCTACTGATAATCCTACCTTGTGGAAAGAATCATTTAAGGAAAATTGTCAAGGAAACATGTCAATATCTCTTATTCTCCTAAAGATGTATCATGGTGTTCTGGGCACACCAGGCCTCCATGGGGTTAAGAGAATGGATTACCAGACTTTGGAGTCATATCAACTACAGGTCACCCCTTGTTCGACACTACCAACAGTGTGACCCCCACAAGTTAGTCAATCTCTGAAATCTCTCACTGGAAAGTGGGGATAGCATTGCTTTCTTACACCTGGTTGTGAGGACTAAATGAGCTAGTGTGCTAAAATACCTATCATGATACCAGTGACCTACAACCTATGAATCCCAGGTAGTTCACTTCCCATCTTCTCCATGTTAGACCCAGTGAGAGACCAGGCTTATTGCAAGTTCTTTCCAGATTGCTAAACAACGTTCTGAAATCATCAAATATCAAGCGTGATCCTCCTTTATAGTTAAGTGTGCTTTGCTTCATCACACAAAGCAGGAAGCAAAAGGAGAAAAAGCCGTATATGTGCCATAGGACTTTTAAAAAGTTCTGGGTTTTGTGAACACAAAGTTAAGCACTAGAATGTTCTGCCTCTAAGAAAACGACAACTATGCAAATGAAAAACTCAAGGTGGAGGCAGTGTCCTTGGGTGTAAATAAGACTCCCATAAGTTCCATCCAACAGCAAACCTTAAGGTGGAGACGACCATCATTTTATTGTCCAATAATCAACACTCGTGCTTCTGCATCAACATTTTTTACATTTTCCATAAGTTTGAGAAAATGGAGTAGGTGGCCCAAGGTTGCTGCTTTTGCCACTTCTAAGTCAGCCATTTAAAAGATTGATCACAGATTCTGTTCCTTCCTTCCTGTTTCAGGCACACTGCAAGGATACGATGAAAGAGCAGCCACTTTGCACAAAGATGGGGAACTGGAATCCAGCTATGACCCCCCAAATAGACACGGAGATATAGAGAACATATTTTTCTATCCAACAGCCCAAGGGAGAACCTCGTCAATTAAAAACACTTTTGATATGAAGCCAGATTGCCCAAGATGACCATCTAAAACTATACGAAAATCTAGGAAAAACAAGCTCTCCATCCTGGATGGAATGTCAATGGAAAATAGTTGCTAGGCTTTTCCAGTTACCAGTAATAAAAAGAAAAATAGGCTCCCCATTCTAAGCCCAGAGCTTGATGGGTCGTCAGCTGGTTCTGAGCCAGCCTTGGGATTTTCTGAGTGCGTTACAAATTACAGGAACAAAATGTGGACTGTTTACTCTAACCATGTTTTTTGAGTCAGGACAGTTTATTATTAGGTTTAATTCTGAGTGGGATAGAGTTGAAAAACATGCCTCCATGTATGGATAATGTTTATAAGCTTCTAAAGCAATACATTCTTATATTGAACAGCAATTGTACAAAGCACATAGACGTTATATTTTTAAACATCTTTATTGGAGTAGAATTGCTTTACAATGGTGTGTTAGTTTCTGCTTTATAACAAAGTGAATCAGCTATACATATACATATATCACCATGTCTCCTCCCTCTTGCGTCTCCCTCCTACCCTCCCTATCCCACCCCACTAGGTGGTCACAAAGCACCCATCAGATCTCCCTGTGCTATGCGGCTGCTTCACACTAGCTATCTATTTTATATTTGGTAGTGTATACATGTCCATGCCACTCTCTCACATCATCCTAGCTTACCCTTCCCACTCCCTGTGTCCTCAAGCCTACTCCCTATGTCTGCGTCTTTATTCGTATCCTGCCCTTAGCTTGTTCAGAATCTTCTTTTTTTAGATTCCATATATATGTGTTAGCATACGGTATTTTTCTCTTTCTGACTTACTTCACCCCGTATGACAGTCTCTAGGTCCATCCACTTCACTACAAATAATTCAATTTTGTTTCCTTTTATAGCTGAGTAATATTCCATTGTATATATGTGCCACATCTTCTTTATCCATTCACCTGTCGATGGACACTTAGGTTGCTTCCATGTCCTGGCTATTGTAAATAGAGCTGCAATGAACATTGTGGTACATGACTCTTTTTGAATTATGGTTTTCTCAGGGTATATGCGCAGTCACGGGATTGCTGTGTCTTATGGTAGTTCTATTTTATTTTTTTAAGGAACCTCCATACTGTTCTCCATAGTGGCTGTATCAGTTTACATTCTCACCAACAGTGCAAGAGGGTTCCCTTTTCTCCAAACCCTCTCTAGTATTTGTTTGTAGATTTTTTGATGATGCCCATTCTAACTGGTGACAGGTGATACCTCATTGTAGTTTTGATTTGTATTTCTCTAATAGTTAGTGATGTTGAGCAGCTTTTCATGTGCTTCTTGGCCATCTGTATGTCTTCTTTGGAGAAATGTCTATTTAGTTTTTCTGCCCATATTTGGATTGTGTTGTTTGTTTTTTTAATATTGAGCTGCATGAGCTGTTTATATATTGTGGAGGTTAATTGTTTGCCCATTGAGTCATTTGCAAATATTTTCTCCCTTTCTGAGGGTTGTCTTTTCGTCTTCTTTATGGTTTCCTTTGCTGTGCAATAGCTTTAAGTTTCATTGGGTCCCATGTGTTCATTTTTCTTTTTATTTCCATTACTCAAGCACGTGGATCAGAAAAGATCTTGTTGTATTTATGTCAAAGAGTGTTCTTCCTGTTTTCCTCTAAGAGTTTTATAGTGTCCGGTCTTATATTTAGGTCCATAATCCATTTTGAGTTTATTTTTTTAACATCTTTATTGGTGTATAATTACTTTACAATGGTGAGTTAGTTTCTGCTTTAAAACAAAGTGAATCAGTTATACATATACATATGTTCCCATATCTCTTCCCTCTTGCATCTCCCTCCCTCCCACCCTCCCTATCCCACCCCTCCAGGCTATCACAAAGCACCGAGCTGTTATCCCTGTGCCATGCGGCTGCTTCCCACTAGCTATCTACCTTACGTTTGTTAGTGTATATATGTCCATGCCTCTCTCTCGCTTTGTAACAGCTCACCCTTCCCCCTCCCCATATCCTCAAGTCCGTTCTCCAGTAGGTCTGTGTCTTTATTCCTGTCTTACCCCTAGGATCTTCATGACATTTTTTTCTTAAATTCCATATATATATGTGTTAGCATTTTTTCTTTCTCTTTCTGACTTACTTCACTCTGTATCACAGACTCTAGGTCTATCCACCTCATTACAAATAGCTCAATTTCATTTCCTTTTATGGCTGAGTAATATTCCATTGTATATATGTACTACATTTCTTTATCCATTCATCCAACGATGGGCACTTAGGCTGTTTCCATCTCCGGGCTATTGTAAATAGAGCTGCAGTGAACATTTTGGAACATGACTCTTTTTGAATTTTGGTTTTCTCAGGGTATATGCCCAATAGTGGGATTGCTGGGTCATATGGTAGTTCTATTTGTAGTTTTTTAAGGAACCTCCATGCTATTCTCCATAGTGGCTGAACCAATTCACATTCCCACCAGCAGTGCAAGAGTGTTCCCTTTTCTCCACACCCTCTCCAGCATTTATTGTTTCTAGATATTTTGATGATGGCCATTCTGACTGGTGTGAGATAATATCTCATTGTAGTTTTTTTTTTTAAACATCTTTATTGGGGTATAATTGCTTTACAATGGTGTGTTAGTTTCTGCTTTATAACAAAGTGAATCCAGTTACACATATACACATGTTCCCATATCTCTTCCCTCTTGCGTCTCCCTCCCTCTCACCCTCCCTATCCCACCCCTCCAGGCTGTCACAAAGCACCGAGCCGATATCCCTGTGCCATGCGGCTGTTTTCCACTAGTTATCTACCTTACGGTTGTTAGTGTGTATGTGTCCATGACTCTCTCTCGCCCTGTCACAGCTCACCCTTCCACCTCCCCATATCCTCAAGTCCGTTTTCCAGTAGGTCTGTGTCTTTATTTCTGTCTTACCCCTAGGTTCTTCATGACATTTTATTTTTCTTCTTAAATTCCATATATATGTGTTAGCATACGGTATTTGTCTTTTTCTTTCTGACTTACTTCACTCTGTATGACAGACTCTAGGTCTCTCCACCTCATTACAAATAGCTCAATTTCGTTTCCTTTTATGGCTGAGTAATATTGCATTGTATAAATGTGCCACATCTTCTTTACCCATTCATCTGATGTTGGGCACTTAGGTTGTTTCCATCTCCGGGCTATTGTAAATAGAGCCGCAATGAACATTTTGGTTCATGACTCTTTTTGAATTTTGGTTTTCTCAGGGTATATGCCCAGTAGTGGGATTGCTGGGTCATATGGTAGTTCTATTTGTAGTTTTTTAAGGAACCTCCATACTGTTCTCCATAGTGGCTGAACCAATTCACATTCCCACCAGCAGTGCAAGAGTGTTCCCTTTTCTCCACACCCTCTCCAGCATTTATTGTTACTATATTTTTTGATGATGGCCATTCTGACTGGTGTGAGATGATATCTCATTGTAGTTTTGATTTGCATTTCTCTAATGATTAATGATGTTGAGCATTCTTTCACGTGTTTGTTGGCAGTCTGTATATCTTCTTTGGAGAAATGTCTATTTTCGTCTTCTGCCCATTTTTGGATTGGGTTGTGTGTTTTTTTGTTAATGAGCTGCATGAGCTGCTTGTAAATTTTGGAGATTAATCCTTTGTCACTTGCTTCATTTGCAAGTATTTTCTCCCATTCTGAGGGTTGTCTTTTGGTCTTGTTTATGGTTTCCTTTGCTGTGCAAAAGCTTTGAAGTTTCATTAGGTCCCATTTGTTTATTTTTGTTTTTATTTCCATTTCTCTAGGAGGTGGGTCAAAAAGGATGTTGCTGTGATTTATGTCATAGAGTGTTCTGTCTATGTTTTCCTCTAAGAGTTTGATAGTTTCTAGCCTTACATTTAGGTCTTTAATCCATTTTGAGTTTATTTTTGTGTATGGTGTTAGGGAGGGATCTAATCTCATACTTTTACATGTACTTCTCCAGTTTGCCCAGCACAAGTTATTGAAGAGGCTGTCCTTTCTCCACTGTACATTCCTGCCACCTTTATCAAAGATAAGGTGACCATATGTGCGTGGGTTTATCTCTGGGCTTTCTATCCTGTTCCATTGATCTATCTTTCTGTTTTTGCGCCAGGACCATAGTGTCTTGGTTACTGTAGCTTCGTAGTATAGTCTGAAGACAGGGAGGCTGATTCCTCCATCGCCGTTTTTCGTTCTCAAGATTGCTTTGGCTATTCGGGGTCTTTTGTGTTTCCATACAAATTGTGAAGTTTTTCATTCTAGTTCTGTGAAAAATGCCAGTGGTAGTTTGATAGGGATTGCATTGAATCTATAGATTGTTTTGTGTAGTTGAGTCATTTTCACAATGTTGATTCTTCCAATCCAAGAATATGGTATATGTCTCCAACTATTTGTATCATCTTTAATTACTTTCATCAGTGTCTTATAATTTTCTGCATACAGGTCTTTTGTCTCCTTAGGTAAGTTTATTCCTAGATATTTTATTCTTTTTGTTGCAATTGTAAATGGGAGTGTTTTCTTGATTTCACTTTAAGATTTTTCATCACTAGTATATAGGAATGCCAAAGATTTCTGTGCATTAATTTTGTATCCTGCTACTTTACCAAATTCATTGATTAGCTCTAGTAGTTTTCTGGTAGCATCTTTAGGATTCTCTATGTATAGTATCGTGTCATCTGCAAACAGTGACAGCTTTACTTCTTGTTTTCTGATTTGGATTCCTTTTATTTCCTTTTCTTCTCTGATTGCTGTGGTTAAAACTTCCAAAACTATGTTGAATAAGAATGGTGAGAGTGGGCAACCTTGTCTTGTTCCTGATCTTAGTGGAAATGCTTTCAATTTTTCACCATTGAGGATGATGTTAGCTGTGGCTTGTCATATATGGCCTTTATTATGTTGAGGAATGTTCCCTCTACGTCTACTTTCTGCAGGGTTTTTTATCATAAATGGGTGTTGAATTTTGTCAAAAGCTTTCTCTGCATCTATTGAGATGATCATATGGTTTTTCTCCTTCAATTTGTTAATATGGTTTATCACATTGCTAGATTTGCGTATATTGAAGAATCTTTGTATTCCTGTAATAAACCCCACTTCATCATGGTGTATGACCCATTTAATGTGCTGTTGGATTCTGTTTGCTAGTATTTTGTTGAAGATTTTTGCATCTATGTTCATCAGTGATATTGGCCTGTAGTTTTCTTTCATTGTGGCATCCTTGTCTGGTTTTGGTATCAAGGTAATGGTGGCCTCGTAGAATGAATTTGGGAGAGTTCCTCCCTCTGCTATATTTTGGATGAGTTTGAGAAGGATAGGTGTTAGACCTTCTCAAAATGTTTGATACAGTCGCCTGTGAAGCCACCTGGTTCTGGGTTTTTCTTTGTTCGAAGATTTTTAATCACAATTTCAATTTCAGTGCTTGTGATTGGTCTGTTCATATTTTCTATTTCTTCCTGATTCAGTCTTGGCAGTTTGTGCATTTCTAAGAATTTGTCCATTTCTTCCAGATTGTCTATTTTATTGGCATAGAGTTGCTTGTAGTAATCTCTCATGATCTTTTGTATTTCTGCAGTGTCAGTTGTTACTTCTCCTTTTTCATTTCTAATTCTATTGATTTGAGTCTTCTCCCTTTTTTTCTTGATGAGTCTGGCTAGTGGTTTATCTATTTTGTTTATCTTCTCAAAGAACCAGCTTTTAGTTTTATTGATCTTTGCTATTGTTTCCTTCATTTCTTTTTCATTTATTTCTGATCTGATTTTTATGATTTCTTTCCTTCTGCTAACTTTGGGGTTTTTTATTCTTCTTTCTCTAATAGCTTTAGGTGCAAGGTTAGGTTGTGTAATCGAGATGTTTCCTGCTTCTTTAGGTGGGCTTGTATTGCTATAAACTTTCCTCTTAGAACTGTTTTTGCTACATCCCATAAGGTATGGGTTGTCGTGTCTCCATTGTCATTTGTTTCTAGGTATTTTTTGATTTCCTCTTTGATTTCTTCAGTGATCACTTCGTTATTAAGTAGTGTATTGTTTAGCCTCCATGTGTTTGTATTTTTTGCAGATCTTTTCCGGTAATTGATATCTAGTCTCTTGGCGTTGTGGTCAGAAAAGATACTTGATACAATTTCAATTTTCTTAAATTTACCAAGGCTTGATTTGCTTGACCCAAGACATGATCTATCCTGGAGAATGTTTCCTGAGCACTTGAGAAAAAAGTGTATTCTGTTGTTTTTGGATGGAGTGTCCTATAAATATCAATTAAGTCCATCTTGTTTAATGTATCATTGAAAGCTTGGGTTTCCTTATTTATTTTCATTTTGGATGATCTGTCCATTGGTGAAAGTGGGATGCTGAAGTCCCCTACACTGAATGTGTTACTGTCGATTTCCCCTTCTATGGCTGTTAGTATTTGCCTTATGTTTTGAGGTGCTCCTATGTTGGGTGCATAAATATTTCCAATTGTTTTATCTTCTTCATGGATTGAACCCTTGATCATTATGCAGTGTCCTTCTTTGTCTCTTCTAATAGTCTTTATTTTAAGGTCTATTTTGTCTGATATGAGAATTGCTACTCCAGTTTTCTTTTGGTTTCCATTTGCATGGAATATCTTTTTCCATCCCCTTACTTTCAGTCTGTATGTGTCTCTAGGTCTGAAGTGGGTCTCTTGTAGACAGCATATATAAGGGTCTTGTTTTTGTATCCATTCAGCTAATCTGTGTCTTTTGGTGGGAGCATTTAGTCCATTTACATTTAAGGTAATTATCGATATGTATGTTCCTATTCCCATTTTCTAAATTATTTTGGGTTCGTTATTATAGGCCTTTTTCCTTCTCTTGTGTTTCTTGCCTAGAGAAGTTCCTTTAGCATTTGTTGTAAAGCTGGTTTGGTGGTGCTGAACTCTCTCAGCTTTTGCTTGTCTGTAAAGCTTTTAATTTCTCCATCAAATCTGAATGAGATCCTTGCTGGGTAGAGTAGTCTTGGTGGCAGGTTTTTCTCCGTTATCACTTTCAGTATGTCCTGCCATGCACTTCAGGCTTGTAGGGCTTCTGCTGAGAGATCAGCTGTTAACCTTATGGGGATTCCCTTGTGTGTTATTTGTTGTTTTCCCCTTGCTGCTTAATATGTTTTCTTTGTATTTAATTTTTGACAGTTTGATTAATATGTGTCTTGGCGTATTTCTCCTTGGATTTATCCTGTATGGGACTCTCTGTGCTTCCTGGACTTGATTAACTATTTCCTTTCCCATATTAGGGAAGTTTTCAACTATAATCTCTTCAAATATTTTCTCAGTCCCTTTCTTTTTCTCTTCTTCTTCTGGAACCCCTATAATTCGAATGTTGGTGCGTTTAATGTTGTCCCAGAGGTCTCTTTTCATTCTTTTCATTTCTTTTCATTCTTTTTTCTTTATTCTGCTCTGCAGGAGTTATTTGCACTATTTTATCTTCCAGGTCACTTATCCGTTCTTCTGCCTCAGTTATTCTGCTATTGATCCCATCTAGAGTACTTTGAATTTCATTTATTGTGTTGTTCATTGTTGCTTGTTTCATCTTTATTTCTTCTAGGTCCTTGTTAACAGTTTCTTGCATTTTGTCCATTCTCTTTCCAAGATTTTGGATCATCCTTACTATCATTATTCTGAATTCTTTTTCAGGTAGACTGCCTATTTCCTCTTCATTTGTTAGGTCTCGTGGTTTTTTATCTTGCTCCTTTATCTGCTGTGTGTTTTTCTGTCTTCTCATTTTGCTTATCTTACTGTGTTTGGGGTCTCCTTTTTGCAGGCTGCAGGATTGTAGTTCCTGTTGTTTCTGATGTCTGTCTCCAGTGGCTAAGGTTGGTTCAGTGTGTTGTGTAGGCTTCCTGGTGGATGGGACTAGTGCCTGTGTTGTGGTGGCTGAGGCTGGATCTTGTCTCTCTAGTGGGCAGGTTCATGTCTGGTGGTGTGTTTTGGGGTGTCTGTGGCCTTATTATTATTTTAGGCAGCCTCTCTGCTAATGGGTGGTGTTGTGTTCCTGTTTTGCTAGTTGTTTGGCATAGATTGTCCAGCACTGTAGCTTGCTGGTCGTTGAGTGAAGCTGGGTGCTGGTGTTAAGATGGAGGTCTCTGGGAGATTTTCACCATTTGATATTATGTGTAGCTGGGAGGTCTCTTGTGGACCAGTGTCCTGAAGTTGGCTCTCCTACCTCAGAGGGAGAGCCCTGACTCCTGGCTGGAGCACCATGAGCCTTTCATCCACACGGCTCAGAATAAAAGGGAGAAAAAGTAGAGAGAATTAGTAGAAGTATGAAGAAAGAAAGATGGAAGGGAGGGAAGGAAGGAAGAAAGAAAGAAAGAAAAAGAAACAAAGAAGTAAAGAAGGCGAGAAGGATAGAATGGAGGGAGGGAGGGAGGGAGGAAGGAAGGAAGGAGGGAAAGAAGGAAAAAAGACAGAAAGAAAGAAGATACAGTAAAATAAAATAAAGTATAATAAATTTATTAAATTAAACAATACTTATTTAGAAAAAAAAAGGGACGGATAAAACCTTAGGACAAATGGTGGAAGCAAAGCTATACAGAGAAAATCTTACACAGAAGCATACACATACACCCTCACAAAAAGAGGTAAAGGGGGAAAAAAATCATAAATCTTGCTCTCAGAGACCACTTTATCAATTCGGGATGATTCATTGTCTAAAGGAGGGAAGGAAGGAAGGAAAAAAGAAAGAAAGAAAGAAAGAAAGAAAAAGAAAGAAAGAAAGAAAGAAAGAAAGAAAGAAAGAAAGAAAGAAAGAAAGAAAGAAAGAAAGAAGGTAAAGTATAATAAAGTTATTAAAATTAAAATTAATTATTAAGAAAAGTAATTTTTTAAAAAACATGGACGGATATAACCCTAGGACAAATGGTGGAAGCAAAACTATACAGACAAGAGCTCACACAGAAGCATACACATACACATTCACAAAAAGAGGTAAAGGGGAAAAAATCATAGATCTTGCTCTCGAAGCCCACTTCCTCAATTTGGGATGACTCGTTGTCTATTCATGTATTCCACAGATGCAGGGTACATCAAGTTGATTGTGGAGCTTTAATCCACTGCTTCTGAGGCTGCTGGGAGAGATTTCCCTTTCTCTTCTTTGTTCTCACAGCTCATAGAGGCTCAGCTTTGGATTTGGCCCTGCCTCTGCGTGTAGGTCGCTGGAGGGCGTCTGTTTTTGCTCAGACAGGACGGGGTTAAAGGAGCCGCTGATTCGGGGGCTCTGGTGCAATCAGGCCGGGGGGGGGGAGGGAGGGGCACTGCCTGCAGGGTAGGCCTGTGGCGGCAGAGGCCAGCGTGACGTTGCACCAGTCTGAGGCCCGCCGTGCATTCTCCCGGGGAAGTTGTCCCTGGATCCCGGGAACCTGGCAGTGGCGGGCTGGACAGGCTCTGCGGAAGAGGGGTGTGGATAGTGACCTGTGCCCGCACACAGGCCCCTTGGTGGCGGCAGCAGCAGCTTTAGCGTCTCTCACCCGTCCCTGAGGTCTGTGCTTTTAGCCACGGCTCGCGCCCATCTCTGGGGTCCGTGCTTTTAGCCTTGACTCGCACCTGTCTCTGGAGTTCCTTTAAGCAGCGCTCTTAAACCCCTCTCCTCGCGCACCAGGAAACAAAGAGGGAAGAAAAAGTCTCTTGCCTCTTCGGCAGTTGCAGACTTTTCCCCGGACTCCCTCGTGGCTAGCCGTGGTGCACTAACCCCTTCAGGCTATGTTCAAGCCGCCAACCCCAGTCCTCTCCCTGTGCTCCGTCCGAAACCGAAACTGATCCTCAGCTTGCAGCCCTGACCGCCCCAGCGGGTGAGCAGACAAGCCTCTCGGGCTGGTGAGTGCAGGTCGGCACCGATCCTCTGTGCAGGAATCTCCCCTGTTTGCCCTCCGCACCCGTTGCTGTGCACTCCTCCGCGGCTTCGAAGCTCCCCTCTCTGCCTCCCGCAGTCTCCGCCCACGAAGGGTCTTCCTAGTGTGTGGAAGCTTTTCCTCCTTCACCGCTCCCTCCCACTGGTTCAGGTGCCATCCCTATTCTTTTGTCTCTGTTTTTTCTTTTTTCCTTTTGCCCTACCCAGGTATGTGGGGAGTTTCTTGCCTTTTGGAAGCCTGAGGTCTTCTGCCAGCCTTCAGTAAGTGTTCTGTAGGAGTTGTTCCACGTGTAGATGTATTTCTGGTGTATCTGTGGGGAGGAAGGTGATCTCCGCGTCTTACTCTTCTGCCATTTTCAACGTCCCCCTCCGAGTTCATTATTATAAGTCTTTTCCTTCTCTTGTGTTTCTTGTCTAGAAAAGTTCCTTTAGCATTTGTTGTAAAACTGGTTTGATGCTGCTGAACTCTCTCAGCTTTTGCTTGTCTGTAAAGATTTTAATTTCTCCATCAAATCTGAATGAGATCCTTGCTGGGTAGAGTAATCTTGGTTGCAGGTTTTTCTCCTTCATCACTTTCAGTATGTCCTGCCACTCCCTTCTTGCTTTCAGAGATTTTGCTGAGAGATCAGCTGTTAACCTTTTGGGGATTCCCTTGTGTGTTATTTGCTGTTTTTCCCTTGCTGCTTTTAATATGCTTTCTTTGTAGTTAATTTTTGACAGTTTGATTAATATGTGTCTTGGTGTATTTCTCCTTGGATTTATCCTGTATGGGACTCTCTGTGCTTCCTGGACTTGATTAACTATTTCCTTTCCCATATTAGGGAAGTTTTCAACTATAATCTCTTCAAATATTTTCTCAGTCCCTTTCTTTTTCTCTTCTTCTTCTGGAACCCCTATAATTCGAATGTTGGTGCATTTAATGTTTTCCCAGAGGTCTCTGAGACTGTCCTCAGTTCTTTTCATTCTTTTTTCTTTATTCTGCTCTGCAGGAGTTATTTGCACTATTTTATCTTCCAGCTCACTTATCCGTTCTTCTGCCTCAGTTATTCTGCTATTGATCCCATCTAGAGTACTTTTAATTTCACTTATTGTGCTGTTCATTTTTGATTGTTTCATCTTTATTTCTTCTAGGTCCTTGTTAAATGTTTCTTGCATTTTGTCCATTCTATTTCCAAGGTTTTGGATCATCTTTACTATCATTATTCTGAATTCTTTTTCAGGTAGACTGCCTATTTCCTCTTCATTTGTTAGGTCTCGTGGTTTTTTATCTTGCTCCTTCATCTGCTGTGTGTTTTTCTGTCTTCTCATTTTGCTTATCTTACTGTGTTTGGGGTCTCCTTTTTGCAGGCTGCAGGTTCATATTTCCTGCTGTTTTTGATGTCTGTCTCCAGTGGCTAAGGTTGGTTCAGTGTGTTGTGTAGGCTTCCTGGTGGATGGGACTAGTGCCTGTGTTGTGGTGGCTGAGGCTGGATCTTGTCTCTCTAGTGGGCAGGTCTATGTCTGGTGGTGTGTTTTGGGGTGTCTGTGGACTTATTATGATTTTAGGCAGCCTCTCTGCTAATGGGTGGTGTTGTGTTCCTGTTTTGCTATTTGTTTGGCATAGGTTGTCCAGCACTGTAGCTTGCTGGTTATTGAGTGAAGCTGGGTGCTGGTGTTAAGATGGAGGTCTCTGGGAGATTTTTGCCGTTTGATATTATGTGTAGCTGGGAGGTCTCTTTTTGACCAGTGTCCTGAAGTTGGCTCTCCTACCTCAGAGGCAGAGCCCTGACTCCTGGCTGGAGCAGAAAGAGCCTTTCATCCACATGGCTCAGAATAAAAGGGAGAGAAAGTAGAGAGAATTAGTAGAAGTAGGAAGAAAGAACGAAAAAAGGAAAGGAGGGAAGGAAGGAAGGAAGGAAAGAAGGAAGGAAGGAAGAAAGAAGAAAAGAAAGAAAGAAGGCAAGTAGGAAAGAAAGGAGGGAGGGAGGGAGGGAGGGAAGAAGGAAGGACGGAAGGAAGGAAAAAAGAAAGAAAGAAAGAAGATACAGTGAAATAAAATTAAGTAAAATATAATAAAGTTATTGAATTAAAAAATAATTATTTAGAAAAAAAAGGATGGATAAAACCTTAGGACAAATGGTGGAAGCAAAGCTATACAGACAAAATCTTACATAGAAGCATACACATACACCCTCACAAAAAGAGGTAAAGGGGAAAAAATCATAAATCTTGCTCTCAAAGTTCACCTCCTCAATTTGGGATGATTCGTTGTCTAAAGGAGGGAAGGAAGGAAGGAAGGAAGGAAGGAAAGAAAGAAAGAAAGAAAAAGAAAGAAAGAAATAAAGAAAGAAGGTAAAGTATAATAAAATTATTAAAATTAATTATTAAGAAAAAATATTTTTAAAAACCATGGACGGATAGAACCCTAGGACAAATAGTGGAAGCAAGACTATACAGACAAGGTCTCACACAGAAGCATACACATACACATTCACAAAAAGAGGAAAAGGGAAAAAAATCATAGATCTTGCTCCTAAAGTCCACCTCCTCAATTTGGGATCATTCCTTGTCTATTCAGGTATTCCACAGATGCAGGGTACATCAAGTTCATTGTTGAGCTTTAATTCGCTGCTCCTGAGGCTGCTGGGAGAGATTTCCCTTTCTCTTCTTTGTTCTCACAGCTCACAGGGGCTCAGCTTTGGATTTGGCCCTGCCTCTGCGTGTAGGTCGCTGGAGGGCGTCTGTTTTTTGCTCAGACAGGACGGGGTTAAAGGAGCCGCTGATTCGGGGGCTCTGGCTCACTCAGGCCAGGGGGACAGAGGGGCACGGCGTGCGGGGTGGGCCTGCGGCGGCAGAGGCTGGCGTGACATTGCACCAGCCTGAGGCCCGCCGTGTGTTCTCCCTGGGAAGTTATCCCTGGATCCCGGGAACCTGGCAGTGGCGGGCTGCACAGGCTCCCCGGAAGAGGGGTGTGGATAGGGAACTGTGCTCACACACAGGCCCCTTGGTGCCAGCAGCAGCAGCCTTAACATCTCCCGCCCATATCTGGGGTCCGTGCTTTTAGCTGCGGTTCATGCCCGTCTCTGGGGTCTGCGCTTTTTAGCCGCAGTTCACGCCCGTCTCTGGGGTCCACGCTTTTAGCTGCGGCTCACGCCCGTCTCTGGGGTTCACGCTTTTAGCCGCTGCTCATGCCCGTCTCTGGAGTTCGTTTAAGCAGTGCTCTTCAACCCGTCTCCTCGTGCACCAGGAATCAAAGAGGGAAGAAAAAGTCTCTTGCCTCTTCGGCAGGTGCAGACATTTCCCCAGACTCCCTCCCGGCTAGCCGTGGTGCACTAAGCGCTTCAGGCTGTGTTCGAGCCGCCAACCCCAGTCCTCTCCCTGCGCTCTGGCCAAAGCCCGAGAGTCAGCTCCCAGCCCCGCCTGCCCTGGCGGGTGAGCAGACAAGCCTCTTGGGCTGGTGAGTGCTGGTCGGCACCGATCCTGTATGCAGGAATCTCTCCACTTTGCCCTCCACATCCCTGTTGCTGTGTTCTCCTCCGCGGTTCCGAAGCTCCCCTCTCCGCCTCCTGCAGTCTCTGCCTGCGAAGGGGCTTCCTAGTGTGTGGAGACCTTTCCTTCTTCACAGCTCCCTCCCACTGGTGCAGGTGCTGTCCCTATTCTTTTGTCTCTGTTTTCTCTTTTTTTTCTTTTGCCCTACTCAGGTACGTGGGGGAATTTCTTGCCTTTTGGGAGGTCTGAGGTCTTCTGCCAGCATTCAGTAGGTGTTCTGTAGGAGTTGTTCCACGTGTAGATGTATTTCTGATGTATCTGTGGGGAGGACGGTGATCTCCGTGTCTTACTCTTCTGCCATCTTCCCAGCACCCTTGAGTTTATTTTTGTTCATGGTGTTAGGAAGTGTTCTAGTTTCATTCTTTTACATATAGGTGTCCAGTTTTCCCAGCACCACTTATTGAAGAGACTGTCTTTTCTCTCTTGTATATTCTTGCCTCGTTTGTCATAGATTAGTTGACCATAGTTTATCTCTGGGCTTTCTATCTTGTTCCATTGACCTATGCTTCTGTTTTTGTGCCAGTATCATATTGCCTTGATTACTGTAGCTTTGTAGTATAGTCTGATGCAGGGAGTCTGATTCCTCCAGCTCCATTTTTTTCTCTCAAGACTGCTTTGGGTATTTGGGGTCTTTTGTGTTTCCATACAAATTTTAAGATTTTTTGTTCTAGTTCCGTAAAAAAATGCCATTGGTAATTTGATAGGGATTGCATTGAATCTGTAGACTGGTTTGGGTAGTATACTCATTTTCACAATATTGATTCTTCCAATCTAAGAACATGGTATATCTCTCCATCTGTTGGTATCATCTTTAATTTCTTTCATCAGTGTCTTACAGTTTTCTGCATACAGGTCTTTTTTCTCCCTAGGTAGGTTTATTCCTAGGTATTTTATTTTTTTGTTGTAATAGTAAATGGGAGTGTTTCCTTAATTTCTCTTTCAGATGTTTCATCATTAGTGTATAGGAATGCAAGAGATTTCTGTGCATTAATTTTGTATCCTGCAACTTTACCAAATTCATTGATTAGCTTTAGTAGTTTTTGGTGGCATCTTTAGGATTGTCTATGTACAGTATCATGCTATTTGCAAACAGTGACAATTTTACTTCTTCTTTTCCCATTTGTATTCCTTTTATTTCCTTTTCTTCTCTGATGTTCGTGGCTAGGACTTCCAAAACTATCTTAAACAATACTCGTGACAGTGGACATCCTTGTCTTGTTCCTGATCTTCGAAGGAATGCTTTCAATTTTTCACCATTGAGAATGATGTTTGCTGTGGGTTTGTCATATATGGCCTTTATTATGTGGAGGTAGGTTCCCTCTATGCCCACTTTCTGGAGAGATTTTATTATAAATGGGTGTTGAATTTTGTCAAAAGCTTTCTCTGCATCTATTGAGATGATCATATGATTTTTCTCCTTCAATTTGTTACTATGGTGTATCACAATGATTGATTTGCATATATTGTAGAATCCTTGCATCCCTGGGATAAATCCCACTTGATCATGGGGTATGATCCTTTTAGTGTGCTGTTGGATTCTGTTTGCTAGTCTTTTGTTGAGGATTTTTGCATCTATGTTTATCATGGTTATTGGTCTATAATTTTCTTTAGTTGTGATATCTTTTTCTACTTTTGGTATCAAGGTGATGGTGGCTTCATAGAAGGAAGTTGGGAGTGTTCCTCCCTCTGCAAATTTTTGGAAGAGTTTGAGAAGGATTGGTGTTAGCTCTTCTCTAGATGTGTGATAGAATTCGCCTGTGAAGCCATCTGGTCCTTGACTTTCATTTGTTGGAAGATTTTTCATTATGGTTTCAATTTCATTGCTTGTGATAGGTATGTTTATATTTTCTAATTCTTCCTGGTTCAGTCTTGGAAAACTGTACCTTTCCAAGAATTTGTCCATTTTTCATGGTTGTACATTTTATTGGCATATAGTTGTTTGTGGTAGTCTCTTATAATCCTTTGTATTTCTGCAGTATCCATTTAACTTCTCCTTTTTCATTTCTAATTTTATTGATTTCTGTCCTCTCCCTGTTTTTCTTGATGAGTCTGGCTAAGGGTTTATCCATTGTGTTTATATTCTCAAAGAACCAGTTTTAGTTTTATTTATCTTTGCTATTGTTTTCTTCATTTCTATTTTATTTATTTCTGCTCTGATCTTTATGATTTCTTTCCTTCTACTCACTTTGGGTTTTCTTTGTTCGTCTTTCTCTAGTTTTAAGTGTAGTGTTAGGTTGTTTATTTGAGATTTTTCTTGTTTCTTGAAGTGACATTAAATTGCTATAAACTTCCTTCTTAGAACTGCTTTTGCTTCATCCCATAGGTTTTGGGTCATCATGTTTTCATTGTCATTTATTTCTATGTATTTTTTAAATTTCTTCTTTGATTTCTTCAGTGATCTCTTGGTTATTTAGTAGTGCACTGTTTAGCCTCCATGTATTTGTGTTTTTTTCCTGAAATTGATTTCCAATCTCATAGCATTGTGGTTAGGAAAATGCTTGATACAATTTCAATTTTCCAAGGCTTGATTTTTTACCCAAGATGTGATCTATCCTGAAGAATGTTTCATGTGCCCTTGAGAAGAAAGTGTATTCTGCCACTTTTGGGTGGACTGTTCTATAAATATCTATTCAATCTATCTGGTCTATCTTGTCATTTAAAGCTTGTGTTTCCTTTTTTATTTTCTGTTTGGATGATCTGTCCATTTGTGTAAGTGGGGTGTTAAAGTCCCCTACTATTATTGTGTTACTGTTGGTTTCTCCTTTAATTGTTTTTAGCATTTGTCTTATGTATTGAGGTGCTCCTATGTTGGGTGCATACAAATTTATAACTGCTATATATTCTTGGATTGATCCTTTGATCATTATGTAGCGTCCCTCCTTATCTCCTTTAACAGTCTTCATTTTAAAGTCTATTTTATCTGATACGAGTATTGCTACTCCAGCTTTCTTTTGATTTCCATTTGCATGGAATATCTTTTTTCATCCCTTCACTTTCAGTCTGTATGTGTCCCTAGGTTTGAAGTGGGTCTCCTGTAGACAGCATATACATGGGTATTGATTTCGTATCCATTCAGTCAGTCTGTGCCTTTTCGTTGGCGCATTTAATCCATTTAAATACAAGTTTATTATTGATATGTATGTTCATATTACAATTTTCTTAATTGTTTTGGATTTATGTTCATGGGGTTTTTCTTCTCTTGTGTTTCCCGCCTAGAGAAGTTTCTTTAGCATTTGTTGTAAAGCTGGTGTGGTGGTGCTGAATTCTCTTAGCTTTCACTTGTCTGAAAAGGTTTTGACTTCGCCATAGAATCTGAATGAGATCCTTGCTGCGTAGAGTAATCTTGGTTGTACGTTTTTCTCTTTCATCACTTTAAGTATATCCTGCCACTGCCTTCTGGCCTGCAGAGTTTCCACTGAAAAATCAGCTGATAACCTTATGGGGATTCCTTTATATGTTATTTTTTGTTTTTCCCATACTGTTTTTAATATTTTTGCTTTGAATT
Source organism: Stenella coeruleoalba (assembly GCF_951394435.1). Classification (NCBI taxonomy): domain Eukaryota; kingdom Metazoa; phylum Chordata; class Mammalia; order Artiodactyla; family Delphinidae; genus Stenella; species Stenella coeruleoalba. The sequence goes on along the minus strand of NC_137152.1, from coordinate 46,649,194 downwards.
TAATTTTTGTTAGTTTTCTTAATATGTGTCTTGGTGTGTTTTTCCTAGGGTTTATCCTGTATGGGATTCTCTGTGCTTCCTCGACTTGGGTGACTATTTCCTTTCCCATGTTAGGGAAGTTTTCACCTATAATCTCTTCAAATATTTTCTCAGACCATTTCTTTTTCTCTTTTTCTTCTGGGACCCCTATAATTCGAATGTTGGTGCATTTAGTGTTGTCCCAGAGGTCTCTGAGATTATCTTCAATTATTTTCCTTCTTTTTTCTTTATTCTGCTCCTCGGCTGTGATTTCCACCATTTTGTCTTCCAGCTCACTTATCCGTTCTTCTGCCTCAGTTATTCTGTTATTGATTCCTTCTAGAGTATTTTTCATTTCAGTTATTTTGTGTTCACCTTTTTTTGTTGTTGTTGTTCTTTAGTTCTTCTAGATCTTTGTGAAACATTTCTTGTATTTTCTCATTCTGTGCCTCCATTCTATTTCTGAGATTCTGGATCATCTTTACTATTATTACTCTGAATTCTTTTTCCAGGTAGATTGGTAGATTTCCTATTTCCTCTTCTTTTATTTGGTCTTGTAGGTTTTTACCTTGGTCCTTCATTGGTGACATATTTTTTTGCCGTCCTCCCCCTTTTTTTTTTTTTTTTTATGTGTGAGATTGTGTTCCTGTCTTACTAGCTGTTTGCCCTGAGGCTTCCCACACTGGAAATTGTAAGCTGTTTGGTAGAGATGGGTCTTGGTGTTGAGATGATGAGCTCCATGAGACCTCACTCCAATGAATATTCCCTGGGGTCTGAGGTTCTCTGTTAGTCCAGTTCTTTGGACTCAGAGCTCCCCCCACAAGAGCTTCAGCCTGACCCTGGGCTCATGAACCAAGATCCCACAAGCCACATGGGGCAGCAGTTCACTTTGGGCTTCTTCCCATCTCTTTGGGTGTCAGAGTCCCCCACCAGCATCTGGCAGACGCCTGTTTGTGGGGAGATGCTAACTCTGCCTCTTCCCACACTTCTGTCTTGACTCCTGAGCTAGGGACATTTTTCAGTGGTTACAAAAATCAACAAAAAGCATTTTGTGTAGAAAAATTAGGATGGATAAATCATGTTCAAAATTCTTGACATTCATACACCATCGGTCATTGGAGGGTTTGAATCACTGCATTTAAAAAAGTGCATTCCTTTTTTCCTTCCTTCTTGTAATAAATTCTTATAAGAAGAAGATCTGAAGAAGAAAAAGATAATAGGATTTTTTTCCTGTTGCCAATGAGTTACTTGGCTTTACTTTTTCATACTTAAACTCTCAGGAAATAATCAGAGCCTGCCCCTTCTCCTCCTTGCAAGAGAGAAATATTTCAAGTCTCGAAGGCCTGTGTTAACAGTGAAATCTTATATTGAATAATGATGAATTAGGCCACTCATTAGCAATTTTGATCACTGGGATCTAATGCATAATGTTGATGATCTAAGTAATACATTCATTTATTTACTTTTGTGTAGAGGAAAACCAAATCCTAGGTCATCAAAGATAGACAGGACTGAAAGGTTATTCTGTATGACACCTCATTTCATGAATGGGAAAACATGAGGAAAGTCAACTAATTTGTTTCAAATCAGGCCATGAATAAATGGCACAGTTGAGATTAGAAGCTGATGCTGTTGTCTGCCCTGGCATCAACATACCTGGACACAAGGCCATCGTCCAGAGAAAAGACTCAGAAATTGCAGTTTTTCAGGTGAGTGATTTCAGGCAAGGGGTCCACTCGATGCCATTCTCATTCCACCACTTGAGGGGGCTGTCAGGTCCCTTCTTCCAAGGACTAGCTTGAGAACACAAAAGGTTTCTTTGCAAACAAGAGAGCTTGCCCATGATGCACTTGAACCAGGCAGTTCCTGCTAGGCGATTTAAATGGCAGGGCTGTGGCAGGCCTCCCAGTTGGAGCAATAAACCCACTGTGCCTTTACAAGAGTGGTGGCTGAAAACTTGGACAAACTGGCTTGCTTTAGATGCAAGCTGAAAAAAAAAAAGAGATTCATCGTAGAATTCCTGTTAGTCCAGTCAGCTCTCATTCTCTGGTGAAATCAGATTTGTAGGCACATGCACTGGCCAGTGAGTCAGCTCTTAAAGAGTCATTCATCATTTATGTATAAACAAGAATAGTTTTTGTTTCAGAGAATTTAGGAAGTTTTTATAGCCTGCTTTCTTCCAGTACCATTTCTGAAGAACTGTTTCTGTCTCAAGGCGGTTCCTATAGGCCTATAAATACTTTGATGTTCAGACATCTGGAACTTATATTTGGTGTTGACTAATGAGTATTATTATTTTATTGTGTATTTATATATGATCTAAAAGAAATTTGAGGTTATATGTCACATGACTCTGTATACACACTGAACAATGACAAATTCTTTTTACCCATTACACTTATGATTTATTACTTGGGCAGAAGAAGTTCTGAGTCATTCAACTGACATGTAATTGTGCTTTGGAAGATAGTAATGGAATAGAGAGAATGTAAAATTGCCCTTAACATATATTGTTAAAATAATTTGTAAGTGGAAAAAATGGACTCCAGAGATATTATTTCTCCCATGTTAAATATATCAAAGGATAATTAATATGGCAACAAACTCCAGTGCTCCTCTTGAATGAGTAAAGAGCCTTGGTCTTAGAAATACATGTGGGTATGTTTGAAATGGCAATAAATAATGCATAATGGATCTGACTTCAAAGAATGCCTATTGGAGAACCAGACCTATTTCAAAGGCAAATGCTCAATACACAGTTTGCTTTGGTACCAATAAGCCACAGGTAAACACTAAGATCAAAAGGAAAGGTGGGTGTGTGAAGGGGCATGTGATGACATTACTTCTTCACAAAACATTTCCAACAAGGGACACCAGGGATGGCACCTTGTAAGAGCCTCTGTTGTATATTCAGGAATTTATTTTAAACAAGTGTCAGAGGTATTTCCGTCTGTAAGAATTGTAGCTTAAAGGCCACTAAACAAGAGGCACACTGAAGGTGGCATGCACTTGGGTAAGAGGATACTGAGCTGGAAAGGGATAAATGGTGCCTTTGTAGGCCACGCTGATCCATGCTTGCTTGCTTGCTTCTCCCTCCCACTAGCAGCAGCAGTGTAAATTGCTATGGCCCATCAGCAGGCCATGTGGCCCTTTGTGGAAGAATGAGCCCTCTGTGCATGCAGGCAGAGCAGTTGACAACAAAGGCCCATTGGAGTGTTTTTCTAGAGGCAGAATCTGTGAACAGGATATCCCATCAACAGGGAGAGGAACTGTTTTACAGCTCCCCTACATAATCCTTAAAACTGACTTATGTACTTTGCAAACAGTCCCCAAATTCAATGCTCACAGTGGATGGCATTCATTTAAAGTCATTACCCAGAGTTCTGTTAAATCTTACTGAACTACATTTTGGGGCTTGACCAGGAGCTAGCAGACTCCATAGAAGGGAAAAAGTAAAAGAGACGCAGTGGATCCCACAACAGAAAGAGTTCTGAAAACAAAACAAAATCCAAATTTGGTTTTAAGAATGTGATAAAATGAAGCAATATTTCCAGTCTCCTCCCTCATACACACACACCTGTCAATGACTTTATTTTATTTTCCATGATAAATAGATTAGAATATTGCTTAGAAACATTGCTTAGAAACATAAACTTAAGAAGAAATGTTAGCCTACTTTGAATAAATGCAAAAAAGGGCTAAAACTTTTAGGTTATGTTTTGATTGCATGAAAATTATCTGTCCTATATATTTTTAAACGTGTCACAATATTTTCCTTTTGACTGTCTTCCAATGAATATCTCTCTTATCCAAGGGATTATGTGAGGGTTAGTTGATTAGAAGTAAACAAAAACTATATATACTAAAAGTAAACAGAGCAACAGATGAGTTGCGTGAACAAACCACATCATAAATGACAGAAAATAGATGATGTCAGCCTCTACCACTGATTACCCTAGTACTACCCCAAAATGTTCTCTTCCTTACCCCAGTGCCTATGCTAGCACCTGCTAAGTAGGTCAATATGTCAGCTAATCTTCCCTATCACACCTCCCACTGGACTTGAAATTAGGCCATGCTTCCAACTTGGGTTGCCAAATTTGGGTTTATAATTAAGTTCTAATTCCCTCATTCCAGGACACCTGTGTAGCTCCATATTATAACTCTATCTATCAATATAGATTTGTCCCATCTTAAGGATTGTGCTTTTGCTTCCTATCATCTATCTGTAATCATATTGTTTGACCTGGTGGAGTTGGAGTGGCCCAACGCTCGGTCTCACTCCATCTAGTGAGACACTAGGACCCTGCGTGATTTTGCTCATATAGGCCACATTCACAGGACTAAATCCCAGTCCACCTCCTCCAAACTTTGAGGAGCTGCTGTTTTTCTGCTACCCAGCTTCACTCCTAAATGGTGGTCACTGCATGGATTCCCAGACCTTCAATGACCCAGATGAGATGATGTAGTACCAACTGCTTCCAGAAATATCTCTGGGATGCTGGATACCAGAAGTGTTCTTCCAGGACTGCTCCCTGACATCTCTAAAGCCAGGCATGCACCTGGGTCTACCTTAAGCTTTGGAGATTGTGTCTTTGTCCAACTCTGGTTCCTTTCCCCTCTCCATTGCTCAGTCTTACCAAGGTTGACCCATAACGTGTCAGGTCTGAGCTATCCTGAGCTCAGGTAAATTATCAATGATGAAGGAAACCAGGCTTCCTTATAAGTAGTTTCACTGTCCTCAACTCATTGACAGTAACAATGATGATCAGCATGTCAGTCAATCACCAATCCCTCAGAAGGGCATCTTTAAAGAAATGATTTTTATATAACAATCCACTTTGAGAATCTATTTCAAAAAAAAAGAAGAATCATAGAGGGGAAAAAAATGGACAAACTGCCTGACCCAAAGTGGTAAGAAGATGCATTCATTTATCCATTCAATAGATATTTATTGAGTACCTACTATGTACCAGATCCTAGGTACTGGGGATATAGAAATAAACAAAACAGATTAAAACACTTGCTCTCATAGAGCTCACATTCAGAAACCATTAGCTCTATGATCGTGAATATGTCATTTTATTTTTCTGAGCTGTTTTCTTTGTCCACAAAGTAGGAAATTTGGTGTAAAGAGAAATAATTTTTCAACTCTAACACTCTGTGCTTCTCTTAAAATGATAGGAAAATATGGGCAGATCCATATATTATACCAACATAAAAACACTTGCCTGAATGGATGTCAAGGAAAGATGGTGGATAAAATTCAATTTAACCTCAATAATATTCACTGAGCACCTACTGGCACCAAGAGGAGTTAGAAATACAAAGATTACTGAATTGCATGCTCACAATCCCTTAGCACTTCAGTATCTAATGGGGAAGTCAGGCGTATGAAATGAATTATTTTTAACAAATTTGTTCTTGATCAATTATACTTCTTACTTATACAATATCCAAAAATACACAGAATAATATAAGAATCACCAGAAATCCAACCAATAGGGACTGTCATACTTAACAAATTGGTGAACCTTCTTCCAGACATTCCTCTATGCATATATACATAAATTTAATGTATTTTCTGTAAAATGGAAAATGCAAATATTTAAATACTACTTTTTTCCTCAAATATATGTCACGGATCTCCTCCTCAGCAATAAATATGGATATATATAAACATTTGAATTGCTATAAAATATTTCATTACTTGTCTGTATTATAGAATACTTAATCAGCTTCTTATTAATGGGCATAATATTCCATGTTTCATATTAACAAGAATATCTTACTGTTCGCATTTTTGTCATTTGTGCCAATATCTCCTTTGAATTTCCATAAGTAGAATGTGGATGTCGATGTATATTTACATTTTATATTTTGAAACATATTGCCAAGATACACTCAAAAGTTTGTGCCAATTCACATTTCCAGAGACCATATAGGATATTACATCATTTACCTATACTCTCATAATCTTTGAGGTTTTTTTTTTTCTGAACCCCTTTAACCTTTGCCAATCTGACAGCTGATGCTTATGTTAACTTTTCTTTGACTATCAGTGAGGTTTAAAATCTTCATACATATTTATTGGATATTAGTATTTCTCCATTTGTGAATTGTCTGTTCATGTGTATTGCCATTCTTTTTTAATTTGTATAAACTTTCTTTCATGCATTGGTTAATAGTTCTTTGTTTATTAGAAATATTGCCCTTGTTTTATCTACTCGTGTTGTGAATATTTTTCCAGTGTGGTGGTTCAAACTTCATTGATTGTTTCTAGCCACATAAAATATTTTTTTATTATTAACAATTTCAAACATAGAAAAAAAGAAAGATAGAGAAGAAAAAGAGAAAAGTATAAGTGAACCCCATGTACCTATCATCCAGCAGCAGTAGTTAATTAATACACGGATAATCTTGCTCCCATTTTAAATTCCTCTTTCCGTAAACCCTGTACTCCTTTGTAGTAAATTCAAAATATTATATTACTTAATCCATGAATACTTTAGTCTGTATTTCCAAATGATAAAATGCTTCAGAGGTCTTTTTATTGATGTCATAAAATTTCTCATAATTTTCATTTCTGGTTTCTGGTTTTTGTGATATACTCAAGTCATTCTCAAGGTAAACTTATCTTTTCAATGTATTTATGATTTATTCAGAGATTTGCACATAACTTCTCTCTACATTGATGTGAAAAAATGCAGAAGTCTAATACAATATCATCAGGCAGCTCAGTTTTATCAATAGTGGAAACACCACTGCATCAGTGGCTTTCAGTGGAAGTGATAGATGTCCTAGTTCCTCACTTTAGGGTCATTTGAAAATTTTCCATTTGGTGTGATTGAGATGGCTATGTATCATGGTATTCATTTATTTTTTTGTGTGTGCAATCACTGAACTTAATAAGCCTTTCATTCTTATTTAATTTGTTTGTAATTATGATATGTTGCTAACAGGTGGAATGTAACTAATGGTATTTCATAATAAAATATGTTAATTTTAAAAAATAAAACAAAAGAAAATTTTCATCCATTAATCATATATGTTAAGAAGTAGAAGTTCTGGGACGAGGGGAAGATGGCGGAAGAGTAAGATGCGGAGATCACCTTCCTCCCCACAGATACACCAGAAATACATCTACACGTGAAACAACTCCTACAGAACGCTGGCAGAAGACCTCAGATCTCCCAAAAGGCAAGAAACTCCCCACGTACCTGGGTAGGGCAAAAGAAAAAAAGAAAAACAGACAAAAGAATAGGGACGGGACCTGCACCAGTGGGAGGGAGCTGTGGAGGAAAGGTTTCCACACAATAGGAAGCCCCTTTGCGGGCGGAAACTGCGGGTGGGGAAGGGGGGGATCTTTGGAGCCATGGAGAAGAGTGCAGCAACAGGGGTGCGGAGGGCAAAGCGGGGAGATTCCCACACAGAGGATCAGTGCCGACCGGCACTCACCAGCCCAAGAGGCTTGTCTGCTCACCCGCCGGGGCGGGTGGGGCTGCGAGCTGAGGCTCGGGCTTTGGTCGGAGCGCAGGGAGAGGACTGGGGTTGGCGGCGTGAACACAGCCTGAAGGGGTTAGTGCACCACGGCTAGCTGGGAGGGAGTCCAGGAAAAGGTCTGGAGCTGCCAAAGAGGCAAGAGACTTTTTCTTCCCTCTTTGTTTCTTGTTGCGCGAGGAGAGGGGATTAACAGCACTGCTTAAAGGAGCTCCAGAGACGGGCGCAAGCCGCGGCTAAAAGCGCGGACCCCAGAGACGGGCAGGAGATGCTAAGGCTGCTGCTGCCACCACCAAGAAGCCTGTGGGTGAGTACAGGTCACTCTCCACACCCCCCTTGCAGGGAGCCTTTGCAGCCCGCCACTGCCAGGTTCCTGGGATCCAGGGACAACATCCCAGGGAGAACGCACGGCGAGCATCAGGCTGCTGCAATGACACGCCAGCCTCTGCCGCAGCAGGCTCACCCCCCACTACATGCCCCTTGCTCCCTCCGGCCTGAGTGAGCCGGAGCCCCAAATCAGCGGCTCCTTTAACCTCGTCCTGCCTGAGCAAAGAACAGACGTACTCCGGCGACCTACATGCAGAGGCGGGGCCAAATCCAAAACTGAGCCCCTGGGAGCTGTGAGAACAAAGAAGAGAAAGGGAAATCTCTCCCAGCAGCCTCAGAAACAGCGGATTAAAGCTTCACAATCAACCTGATGCACCCTACATCTGTGGAATACATGAATAGACAATGAATCATCCCAAATTGAGGAGGTGGACTTTGACAGCCAGTATTATGATTTTTTCCCCTTTTCCTCTTTTTGTGAGTCTGTATGTGTATGCTTCTGTGTGAGATTTTGTCTGTATAGCTTTGCTTCCACCATTTGTCCTAGGGTTCTATCCGTCCGTTTTTTTTTTTATTGTTTGGTTTTTTATTTTTTTTCTTAATAATTAATTTTTATTTTAATAACTTTATTTTATTTTACTTTATCTTTTTTCTCTCTTTCTCTCCTTCCTTCCCTCCTTTAGACAATGAATCAACCCAAATTGAGGAGGTGGATTTTGAGAACAAGATTTATGATATTTTCCCCTTTCCCTCTTTTTGTGTATATGTGTATTCTTCTGTATGAGATTGTATATGTGCATTCTTCTGTATGAGATTTTGTCTGTATAGCTTTGCTTCCACCATTTGTCCGAAGGTTCTATCAGTCCGTTTTTTAAAAAATTATTTTTCCCAAAAGTTATTTTTTTAATTTAATAACTATTATATTTTACTTTATTTTATTTTACTTTATTTTTTCTTTCCTTCTTTTATCCTTCCTTCCCTCCTTCCTTCCTTCCTTCCTTCCTCCCTCCATCCCTCCCTCCCTCCCTCCTTTCTTTCTTTCCCTCTTTCCTTCTTTTCTTTCTTTCTTCCTTCCTTCCTTTCTTCCTTTCTTTCTTTCTTTCTTTCTTTCTTTCTTCCTACTTTTACTAATTCTTTCTCTCTACATTTTCTCCCTTTTATTCAGAGCTGTGTGGATGAAACGATCTTGGTGCTGCAGCCAGGAGTCAATACTGTGCCTCTGAGGTGGGAGAGCCGACTTTAGGACACTGGTCTACAAGAGACCTCCCAGCTCCACATAATATCAAATGGAGAAAATCTCTCAGAGATCTCCATCTCAACGCCAGCAACCAGCTTCACTAAACGACCAGCAAGCTACAGTGCTGGACACCCAATGCCAATACACTAGCTAAACAGGAACACAACACCACCCATTAGCAGAGAGGTTGCCTAAAATCATAATAAGTCCACAGACACACAAAAACACACCACCAGACTTGGACCTGCCCACCAGAAAGACAAGATCCAGCCTCATCCAACAGAACAGGCACTAGTTCCCTCCACCAGGAAGCGTACAGAACAGACTGAACCAACATTAGTCACTGGAGACAGACACCAAAAACAACGGGAACTACGAACCTGCAGCCTGCAAAAAGGAGACCCCAAACACAGTAAGATAAGCAAAATGAGAAGACAGAAAAACACACAACAGATGAAGAAGCAAGATAAAAATGCACCAGACCTAACAAATGAAGAGGAAATAGGCAGTTTATCTGAAAAAGAATTCAGAATAATGTTGGTAAAGATGATCCAAAATCTTGGAAAGAGAATGGACAAAATGCAAGAAACATTTAACAAGCACCTAGAAGAACTAAAGATGAAACAAACAACGATGAACAACACAATAAATGAAATTAAAAATACTCTAGATGGGATCAATAGCAGAATAACTGAGGCAGAAGAATGGATAAGTGACCTGGAAGATAAAATATTGGAAATAACTACTGCAGAGCAGAATAAAGAAAAAAGAATGAAAAGAACTGAGGAAAATCTCAAGGACCTCTGGGACAACATTAAACACACAAACATTCGAATTACAGGGGTTCCAGAAGAAGAAGAGAAAGAGAAAGGGACTGAGAAAATATTTGAAGAGATTATAGTTGAAAACTTCCCTAATATGGGAAAGGAAATAGTTAATCAAGTCCAGGAAGCACAGAGAGTCCCATACAGGATAAATCCAAGGAGAAATAGGCCAAGACACATATTAAACAAACTGTCAAAAATTAAATACAAAGAAAGCTGATTAAAAGCAGTTAGGGGGGCTTCCCTGCTGGTGCAGTGGTTAAGAATCTGCCTGCCAATGCAGGGGACACAGGTTCGAGCCCTGGTCCAGGAAGATACCACATGCTGTGGAGCAACTAAGCCCATGCATCATGGCTACTGAGACTGCGCTCTGCAACAAGAGAAACCACTGCAATGAGAGTCCCGTGCACCGCAATGAAGAGTAGCCCCCACTCGCCGCAACTAGAGAAAGCCCGCACGCAACAACGAAGACCCAACACAGCCAAAAATAAATAAATAAAAATTAAAAAAAAAAAGCAGCTAGGAAAAATTAACACACAATGGAATCCCCATAAGGTTAACAGCTGATCTTTCAGCAGAAACTCTGCAAGCCAGAAGGGAGTTGCAGGACATATTTAAAGTGATGAAGGAGAGAAACCTGCAACCAAGATTACTCTACCCAACAAGGATCACATTCACATTAGATGGAGAAATTAAAACCTTTACAGACAAGCAAAAGATGAGAGAGTTCAGCACCACAAAACCAGCTCTACAACAAATGCTAAAGGAACTTCTCTAGGCAAGAAACACAAGAGAAGGGAAACACATAAAATAAGGAAACCAAAACAATTTAGGAAATGGGAATAGGAACATACGTATGGATAATTACCTTAAATGTAAATGGACTAAGTGCTCCCACCAAAAGACACAGATTGGCTGAATGGATACAAAAACAAGACCCACATATATGTTGTCTACAAGAAACCCACTTCAGACCTAGGAACACATACAGACTGAAAGTAAGGGGATGTAAAAATATATTCCATGCAAATGGAAACCAAAAGAAAGCTGGAGTAGCAATTCTCATATCAGACAAAATAGACTTTAAGATAAAGACTATTAGAAGAGACAAAGAAGGACACTATATAATGATCGATCCAAGAAGAAGATATAAAAATTGGAAATATTTATGCACCCAACATAGGAGCACCTCAATACATAAGGCAAATACTAACAGCAATAAAAGGGGAACTCATCAAAAACACAATCATAGTAGGAGACTATAAAACCCCACTTTCACCAATGGACAGATCATCCAAAATGAAAATAAATAAGGAGACACAAGTTTTAAATTATACATTAAAAAAGAATGACTTAATTGATAGTTATAGTACACTCCATCCAAAAACAACACAATACACATTTTTCTCAAGTGCTCAAGGAACATTCTCCAGGATAGATCATATCTTGGGTAACAAATCAAGCCTTGGTAAAGTTAAGAAAGTTGAAATTGTATCAAGTATCTTTTCCGACTACAACGCTATGAGACTAGATATCAATTACAGGAAAAGATCTGTGAAAAATACAAAGACATGGAGGCTGAACAATACATTACTTAATAACGAAGTGATCACTGAAGAAATCAAGGAGAAAAAAAAATACCTAGAAACAAATGACAATGGAGACACGATGACCCAAAACCAATGGCATGCAGCAAAAGCAGTTCTAAGAAGGAAGTTTATAGGAATAGAAGTCCACCTTAAAAAACAGGAAACATCTCGAATAAACAACATAACCTTGCACCTAAAGCAATTAGAGAAAGTAGAACAAAAAAACCCCAAAGTTAGCAGAAGGAAAGAAATCATAAAAATCAGATCAGAAATAAATGAAAAAGAAATGAAGGAAACAATAGCAAAGATCAATAAAACTAAAAGCCGGTTCTTTGAGGAGATAAAAAAAAATTGATAAACCATTAGCCAGACTCATCAAGAAAAAAGGGAGAAGACTCAAATCAATAGAATTAGAGATGAAAAAGGAGAAGTAACAACTGACACTGCAGAAATACAAAAGATCATGAGAGATTACGACAAGCAACTCTATGCCAATAAAATGGACAACCTGGAAGAAATGGACAAATTCCTAGAAATGCACAACCTGCCAAGACTGAATCAGGAAGAAATAAAAAATATGAACAGACCAATCACAAGAACTGAAGTTGAAACTGTGATTAAAAATCTTCCAACAAACAAAAGCCCAGGACCAGATGGCCTCACAGGCAAATTCTATCAAACATTTAGAGAAGAGCTAACACTTATCCTTCTTAAATTCTTCCAAAATATAGCAGATGGAGGAACACTCCCAAACTCATTCTACGAGGCCACCATCACCTTGATACCAAAACCAGACAAGGATGCTGCAAAGAAAGACAACTACAGGCCAATATCACTGATGAACATAGATGCAAAAATCCCCCCCAAAAATACTAGCAAACAGAATCCAATAGCACATTAAAAGGATCATACACCATGATCAATTGGGGTTTATTCCAGGAATGCAAGGATTCTTCAACATACGCAAATCAATCAATGTGATACATCATATTAACAAATTGAAGGACAAAAACCATATGATCATCTCAATAGATGCAGAGAAAGCTTTCGACAAATTCAACTCCCATTTATGATAAAAACCCTGCAGAAAGTAGGCATAGAGGGAACTTTCCTCAACATAATAAAAGCTGTATATGACAAACACACAGACAACATCATCCTCAATGTTGAAAAAGCGAAACCATTTCCACTAAGATCAGGAACAAGACAAGGTTGCCCACTCTCACCACTCTTATTCAACATAGTTTTGGAAGTTTTAGCCACAGCATTCAGAGAAGAAAAGGAAATAAAAGAATGCAAATCGGAAAGCAAGAGGTAAAACTGTCACTGTTTGCAGATGACATGATACTATACATAGAGAATCCTAAAGATGCTACCAGAAAACTACTAGAGCTAATCAATGAATTTGGTAAAGTAGCAGGATACAAAATTAATGAACAGAAATCTCTTGCATATCTATGCACTAATGATGAAAAATCTGAAAGTGAAATCAAGAAAACACTCCCATTTACAATTGCAACAAAAAGAATAAAATATCTAGGAATAAACCTACCTAAGGAGACAAAAGACCTGTATGCAGAAAATTATAAGACACTGATGAAAGAATTAAAGATGATAGAAATAGATGGAGAGATAAACCATGTTCTTGGATTGGAAGAATCCACCTTGTGAAAATGACTCTATTATCCAAAGCAATCTACAGATTCAATGCAATCACTATCAAACTACCACTGGCATTTTTCACAGAACTAGAAAAAAAATTTGTATGGAAACACAAAAGACCCCGAATAGCCAAAGCAATCTTGAGAACGAAAAACAGAGCTGGAGGAATCAGGCTCCCTGACTTCAGACTATACTACAAAGCTACAGTAATCAAGACAGTATGGTACTGGCACAAAAACAGAAAGATAGATCATTGGAACAGGATAGAAAGAGCAGAGATAAACCCACACACATATGGTCACCTTATCTTTGGTAAAGGTGGCAGGAATGTACAGTGGATAAAGGACAGCCTCTTCAATAAGTGGTGCTTGGAAAACTGACAGGTACCTGTAAAAGTATGAGATTAAATCACTCCCTAGCACCATACACAAAAATCAGCTCAACAGGGATGAAAGACCTAAATGTAATGCCAGAAACTATCAAACTCTTAGAGGAAAACATAGGTAGAACACTCTATGACATAAATCAAAGCAAGATCCTTTTTGACCCACCTCCTAGAGAAACGGAAATAAAAACAAAAATAAACAAATGGGACCTAATAAAACTTCAAAGCCTTTGCATAGCAAAGGAAACCATAAACAAGACCAAAAGACAACCCTCAGAATGGGAGAAAATATTTGCAAATGAGCAACTGACAAAGGATTAATTTCCAAAATTTACAAGCAGCTCTTGCAGCTCAATAACAAAAAAACAAAACCCAATCCAAAAATGGGCAGAAGACCTAAATAGACATTTCTCCAAAGAAGATATACAGACTGCTAACAAACACCTGAAGGAATGCTCAACATCAATAATCATTAGAGAAATCCAAATCAAAACTACAATGAGATATCATCTCACACCAGTCAGAATGGCCATCATCAAAAAATCTAGAAACAATAAGTGCTGGAGAGGGTGTGGAGAAAAGTGAACACTCTTGCACTGCTGGTGGGAATGTGAATTGGTACAGCCACTATGGAGAACAGTATGGAAGTTCCTTAAAAACTACAAATAGAACAATCAGATGACCCAGCAATCCCACTACTGGGCATATACCCTGAGAAAACCATAATTCAAAAAGAGTCATGTACCAAAATGTTCATTGTAGCTCTATTTTCAGTAGCCCAGAGATGGAAACAACCTATGCGTCCATCATGGGATGAAAGGATAAAGAAGATGTTGCACATATATACAATGAAATATTACTCAGCCATAAAAAGAAATGAAATTGAGCTATTTGTATTGAGGTGGATAGACCTGGAGTCTGTCATACAGAGTGAAGTAAGTCAGAAAGAGAAAGACAAATAACGTATGCTAACATATATATATGGAATTTAAGGAAAAAAATGTCATGAAGAACCTAGGGGTAAGACAGGAATAAAGACACAGACCTACTAGAGAACAGACTTGAGGATATGGGGAGGGGGAAGTGTGAGCTGTGATAAAGCACGAGAGAGGCATGGACCTATATACACTACCAAACTTAAGGTAGATAACTAGTGGGTAGCAGCCGTATAGCACAGGAGGATTAGCTGGGTGCTTTGTGACCGCCTGGAGGGGTGGGATAAGGAGGGTGGGAGGGAGGGAGACGCAAGAGGGAAGAGATATGGGAACATATGTATATGTATAACTGATTCACTTTGTCATAAAGCAGAAACTAACACACCATTGTAAAGCTATTATACTCCAATAAAGATGTTAAAAAAAAAAGAGAGAAGTAGAAGTGCTGCAGATTCAGGATAGGAATTATTCAGATCCAGGAAATAAAGGCGAGATAAAAGAAAAGTAAAAATAAGTGTCCCCTAAGTATCATGAATTTAAAGTAATACTCATATACTTTATTAAAGCTGTGGATCTCAGAATACATATATCTTATTTTATACATAGGTGTAAAAATTGTACTAGCTTATCCCACATCACATCAGAGAAAACAAGCAAACAAAAAAACAACCCAGATGGATCAGAGTGGAGAGAGAAATAAGAAGTTAATAAGTTCAGAGAAGAGATGATGTCGCCTGTTGATAAAAACACAAACAAAAACTCAAAGAGCTAAAGGATCTGGAGTCAAAGAGGCCCACACATATAGTTGTGACGGCCTCATTGTTCTATAACATTGCCCAGTGTTCATAGTGATAACCCTGGGTCATGAAGGGTAAACTACTGCATTTATTATACTATTGTCTCTTTAAGAAAGCATGGAGCTAATTCATTTTTTATCATTTTCCATCAAATGATTATATTAAATTTATTTTTATTTTATATTTAAGCATTTTTGGTAAAATTTCATTTAAGCGGTTCATTACTTCATTAAGTCATGTAACTTCAGTATTAATCAGTAGCATTTAAAAATTATATTCAACTGGAACAAGATTTTAAGTAATACAAACTCTTAGATATATTTCACACTAATTTATAAATAGCTAAAAGTAACTTTAACCCAACACTGATTTTGTTGCATCATTTCAGTAAAATTTGCTTGATTTCAGAATCCTTTTGTCACAGAGCATCTCAGAAGTCAAATTTTTTTTTGAACATGTAAGAGAAATGCTGCCCTGGTGCTCTATAAACTTTACAACTTCATACAAGAGTTTAGTAACCATCCCGAAATCAAAAACTAGATTCAGATTAAAAAAATATTCTACATAGTTTGAAATCACAGAAACAAAATGAGGAATTGGTTCAACCCAGTGATCCTAAAATATACTGTAGAGAGAAAAGAACTAGGATTCTGCCAATAGGATATTCTTTCCCACCTTTGCCTATATTAAACCAAAATTCCTAATTCAAAGTGAATAATAGATTAGTCAATCCTAGACTACTGAGTTTCTGGTCACCAGCAGGGAGGCACAGGCAGCATGACATGTTACAAATATACATTTCTACTTTTTCTTAAATGGATCAGATTATTGATTAATTTTTAAAGATCACCCTTGAAGGCCTGATTTCCAGCTATTATTTGCTCCTGTGAATATAAAACAAAGTCTCTGAGTACTCTCCTCTCATTTTGTGGAGTTATGATCTAAGCCTGTAAAACATTTCTATAGGCTTATGTTCCCATGGTCACATGTGTGTAAGAACAATAATTGGCTAGGTCTCTAAATGTCTGTGTCAACTGTTAGGCTAGTTCTCATTAAGGCTTGGCTTGAGTGGCCACTGGGACCTTTCAGTGACCTGAGTCATCTTACTGAATTCATCCATTCACTCAACAGATATTTTTGAGGGCCAACTATGAATCAGGCAATGCAGAATATCAATCAGCCAAACAGGTGACAAACCAGAGCCACTCACAGTTTTAGCAGAATAGCCCAACACCCTCAAGGCTACTACATGTGCAGGACCTGTTAGCCAAAATATTCAGTGGTCTGATACAAATCTGTTGAGGGGAACTGACCTGTGTGGAAATACTGCACTGTGAAATATGGATATGGTGTGACTACTTTCCAGAATCTCAAATCGAATGATGCTCTATGGATTGATTCAGAAGCATTTATGCTTACAAGAAGTATAGAAAATAGGAATGAAATCTGATTTCTCTTCCCAAACTCAACTCCTGACTTCCTTTGAAGTCTATGGTCTCTAATATTACCAGAAGTTTTTCACCTGGAGGTAAAGAATAATCCAACCTTAGGCTGAAATATATTAAGGAACTATTTGGCTTTTGTTTTTGTTTTCCCAGTAAAACTTAATAAAAAAAAGCTTAACATGGATTTTATGTATATGCTGACTTTCATTAAGCTATTGCCTTTGCTTGAGGCTGTCAAACAGAATTTTGGAACTGGAAAAGATCTTTGATATAAACTATTACAGTGATATTAGAAGTGTTAAATACAGGACTCCAGGGTCTACCATGAGGTGGAGGAAGATGGTATGCATGGGTGAGACCCTGAACCCCAGAGCCACCCTGCTTTCATATTTTATCTGTTTATAATCCCAAGAACATTTATTTAACGAAAGGGATATATAAGTATATTTTTTAAAAGAGTAAAATCGTTGAATTAGTATAGCTCTTTTGTGTTATGGATGAAGACACCGAAACTCAGAGAGAAACCCAACTTGCCAAAGATCCCATAGTGGGTAGGTGACAGTACCTGGACTCAAATCAGTATCTCCCCATTTCTTGTTCAAGAATTGTCCAGTAAGCCATGCCACCTACTGGTAAGGTACTCAAATGGCCAAAGTACTAAGGTTATGACTGTATTTCAACAGACTGGAATGATACAGTTTCTGTTCCTTTCAGGATCTTTGTCATGTTCTGTGATCTCTGGGGGTAAGGACATCTTACAGCATAATAATGACTCAGTTTTGCTCTAAGAAGGTATTAATACTACCAGGAAGGTTTGTTTGTCTGTAAAGGCTCTATACTAAAGAATGTGAGACTCCACAGTTGTGCTCCAGAATGGAGCCAGGAAAGCATCTGGTTCTCTCCAGGATTAGCTACAAAGGGCAGTGGTAAGCTTGAACTGGGACCCTCGTGGGGGAAGACAGAGGTGATGGAAGGGAAAAATGGAGGAGCATCAGAATTAAAGCACTTCTAGATACCCTTCTGAAGCAGAATCTGTTCAATGGAAAGGCAACCCAAAGAGAGAGCTAAGGGAACATTTTCTACTATCCTTTGGTCTCCAAGTGTGTTTAATACGGAGTTCAAGACTGTACTACACAACCTTCCAGATCAAAGACTTTCATGTGAATTTCACTATTTTATAATTAGGTGACAAATGTTAACACCTACCTACCCCTAACCTTCCAGGATGTAGAGAACGATTATGTAAAAACAATTGTTGTGTTCACAACTAATGATTAATAATAAATTTCGTAGTTAGTGTGTCTTACTGAAGAGGTGTATTACCTTCTCATACAGAAAAAAATGAAACAAAGACTGTTTTATATAAAAATGAAGATAATCAAGAGAGAACATCATAGCTAAGTCTATACAAAAAGGAAAGACCAGAGGATAATATAATGGACTCAAAATCAAGTCCTTTTTTCTGTTTATTAGTCCACTGAGAATTATCGATGCCTCCACTTTCTCCAATTTTTTGATAGGCAATAATTGTATCTGGGAATGGACTATCATTTGCTGGTTCCAGTCTTAGAGCCTCAGTCTTCCCAATCACTCAGGTAATGTGTGTTTATATCTGGATCATTGAGTCTAGGAAACATCCTCACTTGTGCCTTTTTCAGTCTACTTTAATCATGATCTTATTCTACCTTCCATTCTGAGTTTTTTGATCAACTGATTTATGGCTTTTGCTTAAAATTAAATTTTTAATTTGTCTTAACTGATAAGTGAAAGAATAAAGAATACAACCACAGTCAAGTTTGTAATGCCCAGTTTTCCATAGTGATTACATCTCACTTTGCACCTAGGGAGCCGTACCTTTACAGCCTTGTGTCCCAAGGGCAATAGTATTAGTTAAGAGGATAGCTCTGGAGTCACGCTGCCTGGGTTCAACTCCTGGCTTTTGCAAGTACAAGCTGTGTGATCTTGAATCTATCACTTAACATCTCTATGCTTCTGTTTTCTCATCCATAAGTGGAGATAATAATAACAATACTGACTTCTTCATAGGGTTGTTGGGAGGCTTAAATGAGATAATAGATGTAAGCTGCTAAGAACAGTGACTTGCACACAGTAAGTACTTAATAAATGTTGGCTATTAGCAATTTTACACTACTGTGTGGATCATGGGAGTAAACGCTTTTTCTGATTTAAGTCTCTATAGGGAATGTGAGCCATTTCTTTTTCTAGTTGACAGTTGATGTAACATCCTCTGTCCCTCCTGAACATCCAGCACTGAGTCATAGCTTGTATCCCATGAGTGTTGACTACATTTGTCCTCTTCTAATTATGTCATTTTCTCTTTCTCCATCACTCTCATTGTCATTATCATCTTCATCTTCATCATCATCACTATTGAGTACAGTGCCAAAGACCAAATTCAGAAATTTCAATTCACTAAAAATTCAAGAAGCTAAAATGCAACAGGCAGTAGATGAGATATGGGACCAAACAAAGAGTGAGATGCACATATTGCCTGGAGAGATCCATGGTCTCCAGTCGGGGAGACACAGTAGAGACTCATTAACACTGATGCAAGATTCCTAAGCTCCATAGGGACCCACAATCATCAATTATTCTTCCTTTCATGCTGTCTGGAGCTCATAAAGAGTTCTGAGCCTAGGGGTGACAATCAGAAGTCAGTGATACAGAGGTGAGGTCTAATCATGACTCTGACTCTCATCGTACCAGCCATGGTCCCAAGACTGTGACAGTTTCAACAGACGCTCCAGCAGGATCCCAGAAGAACAAAAGGCCTGAGATACTGTGAGCCCAAGGACCAGGTGACTGACCTTCAAATATCCAAAGGACACAGGCAGTGCAATAGCACCCTTTCTTCAGGGCCCTCATTGTCTCTTGCTCAGCATAGGCTGTGCTGGAGTCTTGGGACTGAATGAAAGGATTGGATGTGGTACTGTGGGACACAGCCAAATTCCTAAAGTGAGCCAGAGCTGTGGCTAAGACTCAACCCCTGCCAGTGGAACCCAAAGACTAGTGGTTGAGAAATGCTTGCTTGGCCTATTCAAAATGGTGGTGAAAACATGGTGCCAAAGTACCATCATCAACATCAGCATCTTTACTACAATTTATTATACACTTACTTAAGCTGGACCCGTATTCAAACACATGCTTCATACATAGAAACTCATGATATGGATATCATTTCCTCCATTTTACGGAAGAGGAGACTGAACCTCTGAGAATTTAGGTAAACTGTACAAGATCACACAGCTACCAAGTAGCAGCCCAGTTTCTCTAAGGGATAAAGACAGTTAATTGAATATATGTACCCACAGCCAACTTGCTGCCATAATGTTGGTAGCTGAGACAAAGTAAGTTACTTAACTGTTTTATTGTAATTCTACTTTGTCTATATTATACTGAGAACTGTCTTTTTGTATAGCTATAAGGGGTGTTGTATGATGAAGCATTAATTACTATTTATCTGCCGTTCAATATTTTCTGTTTGCTCTGGGTGGCCAAACTGATTTTCTCTTTTCTTCACTTCCACCTATATAAAAGAAATTTATTCAAAACTATTTCCACTAGATAATCTTATGGTCCCAAGACTGGAAATAAATAGTTTCTCTAGAATTTGCAAAATCTATCATGATGTTTCACTATAGAAATCAGATGTCAGCAGTGGGTCCAATCTGGCCTCTATTCTTTCCTCTTTAGAGAAGTACATTTGTTGATTGGTCTTAGTGAGATATGTCTTACATTCTTAATGTATTGTGCTGTGTTACATTAATCATTACATGGCTACAGGGGATGAAAATAACCAGTTTCCTTAATTAAAATGTTCTGGTAAGACAAGAGGTGCTCTATTCATCACTTTTCATTTGTCGTGGCTAATAGTAATAGCAAAAATAATACCTTGAATTTAGACAGTTCCTTTCTTCCAAGAAGTTCGAAGCTCTAGTATGTCCAGTATATCATGAGAACAGATAGATGCATTAAAAACTAACGAAACTGAGTTATTTGTAGTGAGGTGAATGGACCTAGAGTCTGTCATACAGAGTGAAGTAAGTCAGAAACAGAAAAAAAAAAAAGTACCGTATGTTAACACATACATATGGCATCTAAAAAAAAAAATGGTCATGAAGAACCTAGAGGTAGGATGGGAATAAAGATGCAGACCTACTAGAGAATGGACTTGAGGATACGGAGAGGGTGAAGGGTAAGCTGGGACAAAGCGAGAGAGTGGCATGGATATATATACACTACCAAATGTAAAAACCTATAGCTAGTGGGAAACAGCCGCATAGCACAGGGAGATCAGCTCAGTGCTTTGTGACCACTTAGAGGGGTGGGAGGGAGGGAGATGCAAGAGGGAAGAGATATGGGGATATATGTATATATATTGCTAATTCACTTTGTTATAAAGCAGAAACTAACACACCATTGTAAAGCAATTATACTCCAATAAAGATGTTAAAAATAAATAAATAAATAATTGTGACAAGAATATGGAAAAAAAAAAGAACCGATAGATGAGTACTAGTGAACTTGGCAAGGAGAAAGTGATGTTATTTATGCCAAATTAAAACACTAAAATGAGACCATAATTTATTTGCTGAATGTATTATCTTTCTTAAGATGAATGCAATGTGGTGTAAGAAAGGAAAAAAACCCAAAATTTAGATGCAGGCTATTGTATGTAAATCTTGGCTCTGTCATTAACTAGCTGGGGATTCATACTGAAGCGAATTTTAACCTTGTTAAACATGAAGGTTCTCACCTATAATAGAGAATTAGTGAATACCTATCTCATGTGATTATTATGAAGATAAAATAAGTATGGCAATGTATATATTTATATTTCATATGATTATTATGAAGATACAATAAGAGTTAAGTATGGTACTTTATAAAACATGAAGTTTTATAACACAAATATTACTGTTTTCTCATGAAGCTAGTAGAAAAAATTTCAAGCAAGCTAACTTGCATAGGTGTACATTATTCTCTACAGTCTATGCTCAACTTTCTACTCTCCTGTCCCTCCCCTGGTACCTAGCATCCACTGGAATGCTTATCGATGTTTGTTGGATTGGGATAGATTAAATCAGATCGGGTTTATGTTCTTTTATAAAGATTCATAAAAACAGTAAGTATGGGAATCTGATGTCCCATGCCTTTAAATTCTGGGAGATCAGATTTGTAACCCGTAAGAATAGACGAAGTAGTCCTAAACTGATTCAAGAATAAGAATTTTGGAGGTTAAGAATTATTTAGGAAATCAACAGAATCCATGCTTTTAAATGCAGTAAAGTGAGAATTTTTTTCAATGTTTCTCATATATAATTTATTATCCAAGAAAGGATTAGGGTGTCTCTAAATAAATAGCAGTTAGTATTTAGATTTCTAGTCCCAAATGATTCCGTGGACTATTAAAGGTAACTATCGCCTCTTTGGGAAAATAGTTTTGCAATACGATTTCAACAAGGAATAATAATCAACTGCATGTATACATCATTTTGCCCTTAAAACGGGCTCACATATCTGTTATCTAATTCATCCTCATAGTAGTTCCCGATTTTACAGATAAGGAAACAGAGTCATAGACTATGTGACTAGATCCTAAGTGATGAGCTTAGGATTAAAAATCAGTTCTTCACTGGTTGAAAAATTCAACCACTCTAGGAATAAGAAATACCATGAAAGGACACTTAACTCTAAGGATTAAAGAGGAATAAATGAATGAGAGATGGATTTAGCTGACTTTACAAACAAAAAGAGAGTGGCTTTACCACCACTGCCAACAAAAACTGAACAGCACAGTCAGCTCTTTGAAGCTGATCTACTGAGTCCCTAAGAGAAAGTTGGGACGTAGGGTTTGATGGTTGTTGTTGGTGGTGATGGTAGGTTGGGTATTTTGTTGGGCTCTTTTTTTATATTATTATTGGTTTTATATTGCAGTTTTGAATTTTTTCCTATAATTGAATAAACAATAATTTGACCAACTGACCAAATGAACTAGATGTTTTGCCCTCAAAAAAACATACTAAAAATACAAAAGGAGAGAACAGAAATAGAATAAAAAATAATGGAGTTAAGGTGAAAATATAATGATGGACATTAAAAATTGACAGCAAAAAGGAAATAATGCAGGAAATGGAGTATACATGTTGGACTTAATTATGTGCTCCTAGAAAGCTGAAGAAAAGAAGATCTTTAAAATATTTAATCCCTTTACATTTTTTACTTAATTGTTTTTGTATCTTTTCCTGCAAAACATGATAAAATGGAAAATAAATTTTAAATAATCACCTGAGATCCTAATATAAAGTTTATTCTTTTTTTTTTTTTTTTTTTTTTTTTTGGCGGTACACGGGCCTCTCACTGTTGTGGCCTCTCCCGTTGCGGGGCACAGGCTCCGGATGCACAGACTCAGTGGCCATGGCCCACGGGCCCAGCCGCTCCGTGGCATGTGGGATCTTCCCGGACCGGGTCATGAACCCGTGTCCCCTGCATCGGCAGGCAGACCCTCAACCACTGTGCCACCAGGGAAGCCCTAAAGTTTATTCTTTATTTTACATTTAAGCCTTCCCAAACTACTTTTGGAAAGACTTCAAATACTCTTTCTAAGTCCTTTAAGAAGGGAGTAACTGCGTTCTGATTTATCTTTGTGTAAGTGCAGGCTTCCATGCAGTATGTTTGTTTAGAATGCAATTTGGGGTGGCAGCAAATCTCTTCTGGGCTTTCTGCTGGATTCTTTTATATTTCTCTGTGTAATGTCACGGAAAGAGCGGGACTGGGAGAAATGACGCTCTCTTTCAAAGAAGTACTTATAAAGTATACATATCACATGGACTGTTATCCAAGACTCATCAACAACCTTCTTACAAAAGATGTAAACTTTCTTAAAATAAAAGCTACCACTCACTGAGAGTTTCTGTTAGTAAGATACAGTACCAAATGCTGTATATAATTTTAATTTTCATGTGACCTTACAACAACCCTGTGAGTGGGTATTATTATTCCCATTTGACAGTAGAGGAAATTGAAACGGAAAGAAATTAAGTAAGTAACCCATGATCAGGGAGCACACAAGTTGAAATTAGGATGTAAGCCTAAAGCTCCAAAGTTTCAAAGACTTTTTGGATGTGGTGACTGCTGTAAAAGCAATGAGCATAAAGTCATGCTGCTCTTATCTGAAGACAAGACATCGGGAGCTCAAGTCCGACAGTTGCTGGATGCAGGTTTTCACTGGAATTGGATTTGACCCTAGGAGAGAGCTTAGTGCATCCTGAAGAATGGCAGATTGGCACATACTTTAGACTAGTCATCTACTTTGTTCATCACTTTTCCAGCATCACTTTAAGCCACTTGGTTCTCTAGTCTATTTATTCCTTCAGTTTTGATATTGAGAAGCTAAACCAAAATATGTTGTATCATCTTGCAGGGAGACACTATGGATCTACAAAAAAGAACATGACCCTGGGGGTACCTTGGACACCCCTGAGTCCCAGTTGCAGCTCTGCCATGCACTAACTCTGTAGAAAGCAATAAAAAATAACAATAGTAACTAGGTGTGAGGCACTGTGCCAGGGCTTTACTTATGCTATTTCATTCAATCTTCAGCTATTCCATGATGTATTTATAGTCTCCTCACATAACAGACTAGGAAACCAAGGTCCAGGAGCTTCCAGAGTTTGAATTCAGGCCCAACTACTCACTCTCTACATGATCCTGGACAAGCTACTTAACCTTTTAAAGCCTCAGTTTATCATCTATACCAAACTCATAGAACTATTATAAAAATATAGTAAAAACTTGGCACACAAAGGGTGCTTGTCTTATTCAATTTGATATTTCTTCTCAACGTCTAACAGAGCACCTTGAAATAGTAGGAATTTAGTTGTGGTTTAATTTAGTATCGATATGTAGATTGGTTGACACACAGGTGGAATGGTGCTGAAAGGATGATATGAAATAAGCATTTGCGGATTAAATCCTTAGGAAGCAGGAGAGCTGGTCAGGCCTCTTGAAAGACGACTCATGTGGACTATGGGTCTCATTTTCTCTGCCTTCAGCCTTCTTATCATGGACCTGAACTTTAACTTAGGATGTTGGAGACAGGAGAGAGGTGATGTGGAAGATCGCTTCCCGTGGGACCACCTCTCCCCAATTAGCTAAACTGTAAGTATCCTCCATGGTGTGGCTCTAATATGCTTTCTCCACTTCATGTAGTACAGGCTTTCCTTCAATACCTAATATACCATCCATTCCAAATCAAGGGCTTCCTATGCCTCAAAATACCTTCATCTTTCAAACTTCTGTTGATTCTATCCTACTTACCTATAATATACTTTCCACCATCTCTTCTGATCAATCTTCCAGATTCTCTTAGAGCCCAAATAGCATTTCTTTTAAGGGTCTTCTTGCATTTTAATGAAGTTAACTGAACTAACCCAACACACTCAGCCTGGTATTACAGTGAATACTTCCCCCCCGGCCCCCATACAGATATATGCTCCCACAGACACATACCCAGGGAAGTAATTTTGTCTTATTCCTCTCTGTACTCAAAACAACTACTACAGAGCCTGGGCCAGGATAATTTTTATATACTTGAATGAAATAATATGAGATGTAATCAGAACCCCTTGTCCTTAAGCTCTGCAATGGACCATAAATCAGGATGTGTGTTCCCTGAGGGACTGCCTTTATGTTCTCCATCCCCCTCAATCTCTGCTTTAAATATTAACAAACTCAAAATGGCTGAGTTTTGCCCTCCATTATAATGGAAACTGGATTGGGTTAGAATTGTTTTAATAGTGAAAATAGGAAGATTACTGATGAATCATCCTCCTTAGTCACAATATGGCCAAGCTTAGGACACACTGAGAGGGAATGCTACCCTTAACCACATCTGAAAGAGAGATGTCAACTGGGTCTCTTTCCATGATTCTTGGGTCGGGTTTCATCAGAAGTGTTGCAGGGCTATTTTACACTGACACCAAGGTAGAGCATGGTCAGGACAGGCCAAAGTAACTAAAAGGTAAGCAGTGAGGTTGCAGCACCAGGTTCTGAAGTCATAATCCTATTGTCAGCTCTACTTTCCCAGTGCTTCCATGGTCTGCATGTAAAAGTACCAGATGCTTTGAAGGCAGAGTTCTAACCACCAGCATTATTGTGTACACGTATCTGTCCTATTCCCTTCTCCGTGCAACAAGGAGCAAAGAAACAATAAAATTAAGAAAAAACAATTGGTCAACTTCCATGACCAATCACGGAATCAACATGTATTTATTGAGGACCTGTTGTATGCCAGGAGTTAGGCACGGAGGATACCACAGTAAGCAAACACAGCCACATATCCTAGTGTCATAGCAAATGGCACAGCAGTGAAGAGCATGGGCTCTAGAGCCAAACCACCTTTCTGGTCTGATGACCAGCTCTGTCACCTGTAAGTCATGTGACTTTGAATATAAATGGATTAAATCTCTCTGTGCCTCAGTTTCCTCATCTGTAAAATGGGAATGATAATAAGAGTATTATCAATAATCTTAGGATTATTTTAAACGTTACATGACATATGTAAAGCCCCTGGGATATAGTAAACTCTTGGTAAATTTTAGCCCTTTGTGTTTTAATTTTGTGAGGGACACAAACCCCAACCAAAACAGTCCTAATTACATTGGAAACCAACATGATTATAACTGAGCCATAAGCGGTAGGCTAGTAAGAGTAAACACTGGAGATACATAAACTGGTCTAATGGTCAAAGAAGGTTTCACTGGGGAAATGTGTTGGGGGAAAGTGGGGTGGGAGTTGTTCAAGCATGAGTTCTGAGGTGAAGGATGCAGAGCACTTTCTAGAAACTGAAAGAGCCGTGAAGCTGGAGCACTTCTAGCAAGAGCTGGGGAGCCTGGTCCAAGAAAAAGTGAAGAGGTGAGCTCACATGCCATTGAGGGCCAGGTAATATAATGGAGGAGCATGGCTGAGAGTTCAGAGTGTTTTAGAATTATATAGTCAAAATTACTTGAGCAGTAGAAACATGGAACTAGTACAGAGATCCAAAGAAGGTTTCCAACAGGACACAAATCTTTGCCATGTGAAATTGTATTTTTAAGATAGTTGGAGGAAAAAGTAAACTGTGGGGGAGCTCCTCCCCAAACCCTCACATCCTTCTTCCCTCTGACCTTAGCCTCAGCATGTCACCCCAGCAGCAGAGAAGGTTGGTTAGAGAGAAGCTTGCACTCAGGGCAGAGGCTGCAAGTCATGAGTATTTACATGACACCAGAGGGGACGGGGGGCTTCAAATTTACAAGGGAAGAGTACCTATGGGAAAAGAAAGAGATGGAGGTGATACTGGCATTTGGGAAAGGAGATGTTAAAAGTCGGAGGGATTATAGGAAGGAGGGGGACAGAATAGCATTAGGAAGGACAAAGCACCTACAGGGCACTCAAATGGCAAGCCAATCCTGGAAGTCCCCAGAGGATGTATGGTTGGCTTGCATAGGCATCTCCATACTTCTCTACACCACTGGGATCAATTTCCTACCTAGGACTCTGCGTGGTTTGGGTTTGTCACTGGAACTGCACCAAAGTTGCTTAAATCTATTTAGAGTATGTGTGTGTTCTTCAGAGAGCAGGAGAAAGGCAGGCACTGGAGTAAGAAGAGTCTGATCTCACTCTCCCTGCTCCATCATTGGCCACATCCTTGCCTACAATGGCTACGATGACTACATTGGCTCCCTTCCTGGTAGGCTCCTCTGGGGAGGGAAGTCATCCACAGAAATCTCTACTCCAATGTGTTATGGGACTTGAGGAGACCACATTCCATTTTAAGGATTGAGTTTCCTCCAATATAAAATGAGGGACCTGGACCAACTAAGTTCAAAAGACCTATGTGAGGCTTCAGTTCTACCTTCAATTCTTGACAGAGCCCACTGCTCCCTTTTTCTACCTTTTCTGTTTTAGACTCATAGACTGCCAGAGGTGGAAATCCTATTATTTTCCCTATAGCAGATATGAGGTAAGACAATATGCCAAGATTGGGGGTGAGGGGGGAGAGAGAGAAACACTCCTAATCAAGGTGGATCAGCTACAAAATTTGTTGGGCCTAGTGTAAAATGAAAATGTAGGGCCCCTTGTTCAATAATGAAGAACTTCAAGAAGGCAACAACAGAGCATTAAGCCAAACACAGGGCTCTTCCGAGCACAGGGCCCAGTGTAACTGCACAAGTCACATGCCCATGAAGCAGTCTTGCTCCTGATGCAGTGCTCTTTCCTCTATTACATGCTGACTGCTCCTTTCTCCCCACTCCTAGCCTCTATTAGACTGTAAATAATAGAGAAATAAATGACATTTTTAAGAAATATTTATTTATTTATTTAGGCTGCTCTGGATCTTAGTTGTGGCACACAGGCTCTTCGTTGCTGCATGTAGGTTCTTTAGTTGTGACATGCGAATTCTCATGCATGTGGGATCTAGTTCCCTGACCAGGGATCATAGCCGAGCTCCCTGCATTGGGAGCGCAGAGTCTTAGCCACTGGACCACCAGGGAAGTCCCAATAAATGACATTTTAAGTTTGAAAGACTATGACTTAATTCTTGAGGGGAAACTATTCAATCCCTGAAAAGAAAGCAAAGAAATAAATAAAGTTGAAGGATACCTCCTCCGTTTTTTACCTCTCCAAAGCTCTCTTCACTTCTAAGACACTGCAGAAAACAAGGTCAGAATCTGGAATTCAGTAGGTTGGAGATTTGCGGGTGAGAAAAATCACAAATTGGGCTTTCTGAGTAAAAGCCAGTATGCTAAAATAGGTGAGCAACAGAGACTACACCTCACCTCAAGGAACAGCTCTGGACAGTCCTTATTTCTTGATACTTGAATGGGTTACTGAGAAAGACCATCCAGATCCAACAAAACAAAGTTACATGAGGTCAGTACAAAGTCCCACTCTTAGGGGCATCACAGAACTCAATCGTCTTGATGCATGGAAAAGGCCAGGGTATGAGAGGCTGGTAACATGATGCATGGTATGAGTCAAAGGTCTGATAAAGCTAAAGCTAAAGGCACCACATGCTGACCACATTGACAGAAGTATAAAGGCCAGGGCAAGAAAGGTAAAAATATATCCTATGCCAGTGTTGGGGGTAGAGTGCAGGGGGAAGGATGTTCTCTGTTTTAAGCCCTTCACTGTAAATAAGAAAGGGCAAAAAAGGGAAGGAGGGCTGTAGGTCAGGATGGAGAAATATCTCAAAACAGCACCACCTAAGGATTGGTTGAGGGAGGAAGGAGTTCTTCACCTGAAAAGAGCGAGTCAAGGAAGTCGTGGACGTGTTTGAAAGGCTGTCTGTTGTGTGGGAGCTGGATTCAGCATAGTCAGTGTGGCTCCAGAAATCAAAAGACTTGGGGGGGTGGAAGACAGGAAGACAGGATGAACCCCTGTTACTGGAAGTGATGGCAATCAGCACCTGTGCATGCTCTTGCAAATTGGAAGTTCTGCTGGGTGGGACCCCTGCGTTATCTTCCAAGTCCATGAACTCCTGGGAATCAAACACATGAAAAGATAGTGCATGTCTTGAGTCTTGAGGTGATATATTTCACAACTTAACTCAACATATTTCAAAGATTTCATAACTTCCAGGATGGTAAGGGGGAGGGGAAGCACCGGCATCTATAAAGAGTTACCTAGAAGAACACGGGTTAGACACTTTACAGATACCTTCCAGAGTGAAGAGGCGCCTGAGACACCGCTGCAGGTGCATGATAGGTACTAGGCTAGGACTAGGGCCAGGACAGAGTTTTGGCATAATACTAAGTCATCTTAAGGTTACCTAAAGCTGGCCTGGAATGAAAGAGTAGTGGCTGTTCTCCAAAGACATTTTCTTTGACCAATCGTGAGCATAGTTTAGCATCAGCAGCATCTTTTGGCTGTGATAAGAGAGGAAAAAAAAGAAGTTTTGTGGTTTTTTTCTAATGCAAAGCCTGGGCCTGTTGCCTTTTACAATCATATATATAGTGCTTTTGTCAAGCCAGTCTGATTCCTCGTTTATTTTCTTTGGATTACTCCACCCTGCTGTGGGAAAATTAACTCTTTGGCACGTCCACAGGTACACAACCCTGTAGACATCCACCCCCGACAGCATATCCTCGGGAGCCACACTGAGGCTACCAGGTTACAAGAGGGGTTTAAAGTCCAATTAGAGTCTAATGAGTTGTGCTAATTGAGATTATTCTTGCAAATTGGTTAAAATTCTAATGAGTTGGCCTTAAATGGAACCTCTAGTCGATGTTTACTCTGGCTCTACCCCAGCGAATTTGTAAGACAAATGCAATATCTCTGTCCTTGCCAGCCTCAGTGAAAATGGGGAATAACATTACTGGACACCAGAAAGTCACAAGCATTAATCATCATTTTAGGCTGCTAAAAATGCTGTCGGCTACTGATACAAAAACTGATACCAAACACAATGGATGTTTTCTAGGAAAGAAGCATCCACCATGTGCCAGGTACTGAGCTAGGGATGTCTAGAACTCAGGGAAAACATGATAAATACTTGCCTGATTTGATCAAAATTTCCAAAGATGATGATTGTGTGTTGGGGAGGGGGGATAAAGGGGTAGAGGGTGGTAGAGTTGTTCAACTATTCCTCCTATTTAGGTACCAAAATCTTTACAGCAAGACTTGAGATCCATTCACTCCAGATCACTAGCTACAATAACACCTACAGGGAATTTTTTAATGGAGGACTTCAAAAAGGCAATGAAAAGATTATACAAAGCTGACGGAGTGAGCACTGTATACAGATTACAAATTAGGCGACTTGGTTATGAACATATGCATATACATTTTTATATGGTAGTAGCCCCCAATGGACAAAATATGAGCATCACTGAATCATGGCCTTTGGAGTCACGGACAAGGAATGAGTTAAGTGTCTTCTCCTCTATCCCCTCAACCTACAGGAGACACATGATCTCAAGCTTCATATTATGATTCCTTCCAAGGCTCTCTCACATGGATTGAGATCGATAGGATAAAGACAACTCTCTCCAAAGGAATTTGTCACTCTCCTGGAGGTTCAGCTTCCACTTCTCATACAGTTTAGAAAGGGATTTGGCTAATATCAACAGAACCAGATCTACGGTTGTTCAGGTGGTCTGGCAGAGGTACCCAGTACCTTGCTTTAGGAAGTGCACATATTATGTTTTTCTTCTCCTTGGGATTTTTGCTAAAATTCCAAGGAAACTGGAAGAATCACATTTAACATCCTGTCATACAAAATTATGTCCACCTTATTAGTCAGAGTTCTTGGTTGCAACCGAGTGAATCCCTCCATCAGATTTAAGCAGAAAAGAGCTTTACTGAAATAGTACACAGAACTTCTGGAGAAAGCCCCAGATCCCGTTTGGAGTCTACCCAACAGGAGCAACACTCAAATCATACTACTCAAGCACTCCAGTAAAGGTATCTCAGTCCCTGCAGCTGTGCATAAACACCGTGGCTTGCACCACCAATCTTGGGGCCTGGGCACAAAGAGTCAGCAACTGCTGACCCCCAAAACAGATGACACACCACCACTCGCACTAAAAAAGATGGAGGTCTTACAACAGCTGATTCTCAGATCACTCCAAATAAAATGAATTCTCACATGAATAGTTCTGGCTAATGGAGCATGTGGTCACATGCCTATGCACTGAAAATGCTGGCTTCTTCCTTGAGGAAGCAAAATTTATAATTAAGATATTCCCCAGATATGACAACGGTATTCAAAGTTGCTGAGCATCACAAACAAGGCAAACTCCCTTCAGTACATCTTAACAAATGAGATACGTAGGGCCAGAAATTTTGGAAGTGGGGCCAGATTTCACCTCAAATTTTTTCCTGATGCAGACTTACTAGGATGGATCCTACTTTATCATTGCTAAGACAGTTTTAACCGCTCAGTCTCCCCTTGAAATGGACTTTCTTTTCAGTTACCTATTTTCTTATGGTTATCTCATTAAAAAATAATCCAGTATTCAGAGGAGATATCTATATAAACTTTCATGTAGCTTTGTATTCATCAAAAACAAAGCTCTGCTAACACAGATATGATCATTTTGCCTATACACCAATAATTATTATAATAACTAAATTGGAGTAAATGCAGTGAGAGAGAAGCACCATTTAAATGCTATAGGAGTTTGGAGGTGGGAGATCATCTAACTGAAGAAAGAACGGAAGGCTTCAAATAAGAAGTATCATCTGAAAGACAAGTGGAATTTCAACAGGAGAAGAAGATTAAGGGTATTCCAAGCAGAGGGAAAAGTGTGAACCAAATAAGAAGAAGCCAGTGGTGGATAAGGATGCCCAATGGAAAAAGAAAGCCTTTTTCCCATTTTATTAAAGGAATCTGAGACCTGGAGAGGTGAAATTATATACCAGAAGCCACACAATGAGGGTCTTCTAACTACAGTTCCAGAGGTCTTTCTCTTGCTGTACTATGTGTGGCCATGCAAAGGTCACAAGTGAACTTAATCTTCCATGTAGGTTACAGGCCAGACAAGGGGATCAGGTAATGTGGCCGTAAGCTCACAAAAAATTACCTGTAAGAATTCTAGGGGCTTCTAGGTTGGAGAGGCTTCTGTAGCACTTTGTAATTTTGGCAGAAAAAGAATCACTTTTATAAAATTGTATCTTTAAAAAAAGTAAACAGAAATATAATTTGGATGCAAAGCAATCGTTCAGAACAAAACCTAGTTATTAGATTCTTAATATAATTTGCTTGCATTCCAAGAATCACTCACACACAGAAATTCTACTTATGGCTCTTGAATAAAGAAATAACATTACTTGGTAAAGTTCTTTCAGCTTATGGTATACTTTTCCATCAATCACAGCGATGAAACTTATAACAATTCTGTGTGATACATATTATTATTATTATGCGTTACATATATGCTAAACTTTATGGTCAAGGACCTAAAAGTTGGCTTGTGCAAGGTCACCCAGATTATGAGGCCAAAATCATGGCACTGAAGCCTGTGGACTCCAAGTTTAATGTTTCTCTCACCACAACAGAGCTATGATGGACAGTGATACGAGCTATCTTGACCAACCTGTGGTCGATACCTGAAATGACTCAGCCCCCAGTGGAAGTCCATCAGGTTCCCGTGTCTCTCTGAGTTCTTTGACTTGGTTCCTGTAGCACTCACCCCAGTGGGTTCTGCTGCCCTACCCAGAGTGGTTTTCTCAATATCAGATGGAATGGCAAGGCACTTCAAAAAAATAATGTGTGAGCTGCCACATATCAAGAGAAATACAACTCGTATCATTGTGGTTATGAGGCTGAGAGGATGCCTGACAAGGCCCAAAGGAGATTGTTATCTTGGGCAATTCACAGGGTCCACAATCTGGCCCCTCCCCTCCTGGGCTCATAAATTCCTCCTGTCAAAGCCATGGATATGACTGGACCCAGAGCACTGACTCATTCTAACAATGCTCACAGAGACATTCATCAAATTCGCTGCCAAATCTGCTAATTCACAATGAGGAAACTCATTGTCAAGTGGATGGATGCTCATGTCAGCCTGACCAGCTGTGGACAGGCTACATGGAGAGCCAAGGGGTGGCAGGCTCTTTAGTGGGCCTAACCCCGATTAGAGTCAGAGAATTAACCTGATCTAAATGCTTATTGTTATTAGGCCAGGATAAAATGATGATGCTTCCAATTCACCATGGGGCAGACTTATCAGGAAGAAAGAGAAACTGAGGCCAGTCTGACAGGGCAATTCATTCCTGGGTCTGCTGAGATGGGCACCAGCCATCTCTGTGGATTTTCTTTTAGAAACATGCATCCTTTACCAATTCTTCTCCAACAGACACATTATGAATTGCATTTCTGCATGCCAAGTTTGGTTGTAGCCAGCATTAATTCTGGCCTGTGTGTCATTCTGATTCTTTAAAGAGATTTCACCCAACTCAATGCTAATACTTTTCGATGTTGATTTCTGAGCCCAATTCTCAGAGGGCAATCTGAGTCCCTTGTTTCCAAGTTTGTGGTAAGAGCACACTCATCACTGTCACGCCATGTCAGGGCACTCTGACTCATCCATTCTGCTTTTGCAAATTAAAAAATGAATCTTAAAAAATTCTTATTAGAACACCAATACAAGCACAGTAAAGAAAAACTAGAAAAAACACATACACACAAAATATATATTTTTAAAAATCTCCTCTAATCTCATTGATTTAGAGATAACCACTCTTGATATTTTGGTGAACATTCTGCCAATTCTCTTTATACACATATTTTAATAAAACAATATTTTGGAAGTTATTTCTTCACTTAATATATTATGAGCATCTTTACTTGTTGAAAAATACAATTCTACAACATCATTTAAATGACTGCCTGGTATTTCATCCTATGAGGCATCAAAATTATTTAAGCAATCTTCAGGACTGGATATTTAGCCTGTTTCCAAATTCTTGCTTTTACAAGTACTACTACAATGAAAATCCTTATTTTTATAAAAAATTATTTTTTTTAAGTTTTAAATATATTAATAGTTTGTTTCAGAGTAATTTTAGGTTTACAGAAAAGCCACAAACACAGTACAGAGTTTCCATACATCCACACCCAGTTTTTCCTAATATTAACATCTTATATTACCATGATATATTTGTCACAACTAAGAAACAAAATTTGTTATATTATTATTAACTAAATTCCATACTTTATTCAGACTTCAGTAGTTTTTCCACCAATGTCCTTTTTCTGTTCCAGGATCCAGTCCAACATACCTCAATGCATTTAGTATAGCTGAACTTTTATGCACACATTTATCACCTTCATTTATTCCTGGAAGTGGAAGAATAAACTCCTAGAAGTGCTGGGTCCAGGGGTACATACATTTTTAATTTTTTTTATATGCATCACTGAATTGCCCACCAGAAATGTTGTACCAATGCACATTCCCTCAGCAACGTGTTAAAGTGCCCATATACATGGTGACAGCACTGTCCTTACAGCAGCTTTCAACATTATTATGATGATGTCACACCAAAATCAAATTATAAAACAAAACCTGATTAGAGTCAAGGGCCCCATCTCTCTGCTGATCTGGATTGGTCTAGAAAAGTTTGAGCATATATGCAGATTGGTGAGCTCCATATCCTTCAAGTAATCCTTTAAGTCTTACTTGATACAACTCTAAGGCTTGAGTAGATATTAAGAAGTGGTGAGCCTGGCAAGTGCCCCATGGAGCTCTTCATATTGTCAAGAAAGCAATTGTCTTTACTACATCTCCATAGAAACTTGAGCTGGGAGAAGGATCATTGTGCTATAATACATCAGCTTTCAAACATATTTAAAACTTTTTTTAAATTGAAGTATAATTGATTTACAATGTTGTATCAATCTCTGCTGTACAGCAAAGTGACTCAGTTATACACATATATACATTCTTTTTTTATATTCTTTTCTATTATGGCTTATCACAGGATATTGAATATAGTTCCCTGTGCTATACATTAGGACCTTGTTGTTTAGCCATTCTAAATGTAATAGTTTGCATCTACCAACCCCAAATTCCCAGTCCATCCCTCTCCCTCCCCCCTGCCACTTTGGCAACCACAAGTGTGTTCTCTATGTTTATGAGTCTGTCAAACATACTTTTAAACCACAACCCTCATTCAGAAACACACTTTGCAAACACTGAAAAATTATTACCTTACTATGAGCAATGCCTGCTGAAACTTTCCATGCTATTATATTCTATTTCAATGTATAAACTGGCAGGCACTGAGACTGGCTGTTTAGTTTGGTAGCCAATAACCACATATATATTGAGAACTTGAAATGTAGCTAGTCTGAATTGAGGTGTGTCAGTGTAAAACAAACGCCAGATTTTGAAAAGTTAGGACAAAAAATGAATGTGCAATATCTCATTAATAATTTTATATTACATGTCAAAATAATATTTTAATATAATGGATTAAATAAAATTTATTATTAAAGTTAACTTCAACTGCTTTTATCATGTGGCTAATAGAAATTTTTAAATTATTAAGTGACTTGCATTATATTTCTACTGGACAACAGTACACTAAACTAATTGTATCATCTGCTAATGGGTTGCAACCCACATTCTAAAAACACTGCCCTAGTGGGCTCTGGGTTCCTAACCAGGAAATATGTCATGCTCTACATACATATCCACCCAGTCCACTTACCTGAGAGCCACGTGCCTAGGGACTGAGCCAGAATTTTCCATAAAAAATGTCTTTTAGTCTTCTCCAACATTCAGGAGAATGGATGGCCTATGTTCAAATATTTACTCCATACACCATGATGTAAAATATCAATAGTTGAGAATTCAATAAACATTTCTGAAAAAAATTCAGACTTGTCATCAATATATTTTGAGGGTTTAAACACCTCCTTCAGAAAAATGTGATACCTAAGAATATATGTTTCAGTGATTGCGAGTTCCTCACACAGCCACTGTTAAGCTGTTTTGTTGTCATTATTTACAACTTCACACCATTTTGCGTTCTACAGTCGGATTATCATACGGATGATCAGTAGATGTAAAAACAGCTCACTAACTGGCTAATGGGAAAAGATACTACCTTTGGGATATGTTCACTTT
This sequence comes from Stenella coeruleoalba, assembly GCF_951394435.1. Taxonomy (NCBI): domain Eukaryota; kingdom Metazoa; phylum Chordata; class Mammalia; order Artiodactyla; family Delphinidae; genus Stenella; species Stenella coeruleoalba. Next base: position 46,612,838 of record NC_137152.1, on the reverse strand, counting down.
AAGATCTAAAGCAGAATGTTGCTTATTCTGATTTTTAACTATATATCATTTAATCTCTAGAAATTTGCATAACTCATAAATTCTATTTAATAATGCTCTAATTATACAGTTGCAAGTAGAGTGGAAAATAAACTTTATTAATAATAATATAATAAATACTGGAAATTTGCGAAGAGAATACATATCAGGTGCTCTTATTACACACACAAAAAAATGGTAATTATAAGAGAAGACATTTAATTAGCTTCACCGTAGTAATAATTTCACTATGTGTATGTATATCAGATCATCATGTTGTACACCTTAAATACACATAATTTTTATTTTTGTTAATTTTAGGAGTATACCTTATATAAGCACTGTTACATCAGTAATATAAAATGTTTTGTCTTTTATTTTTATAACCTCTTTATAAACTAAAAAGGAACACATATTATACAGAGACATTGAAATGACACGTACAGTATTTGTTCAGTTACTCTTACCTAAGAGATAGTCAGGTTCTTACTAGTTTAAAATCTATTTCTAAGCCTATTACAGTATTAGAACCCAAGAGGCAATGAGAAAATCTCATGACAGGCCTCACATCCTCTCACGTTCTGGGAGAATCACAGGGCCAACACCCAGATTCAGCACAAGTCAAGTCTTTGCCTGCATAGTCTATGTGGATAGAGGCAAAGTCTCAAGGGCACCATGGTAGAGCCATTTCTCCACACCTCTAGCCCCCAATCTTTCATGTATCTAGCTAAAAATTCTTTTTAGGTATTGTTTGTGGTAGGCAGAATAGTGCCCCTTGCCAAATTTACCCATGTCCTAATCCGTAGAACCTATGAATGTTACTTTATATGCCAAAAGAGACTTTGCAGGTATGACTAAAATTAAGGCTTTTGAGATGGGGAGATTACCATGGGTTACCCATGTGGACCCAATGTAATCACAGGGATCCTTGTAAGAGAAAGAGGGAGGCAGGAGTCAGAGAAAGAGATGTGAAGATGGAAGCAGAGGTCAGAGTGATATAGGACCATGACCTGAGGACTGGAGGCAATCTCTAGAAGCTGGAAAGATAAGGAAATGAATTCTTCCCTCCAGCCTCTGGAAGAAATATAGCCCTGTGGACACCCTGATTTTAGCCTAGTGAGACCCATTTCAGATGCCTGACCTCTACAGCTGTAAGATAAAATACTTGTGTTGTTTTAAGATACTAAGTTTCTGGTAATCTGTGATAAAAAGAAATGTTCACATATTGAGGTATGGGGAAGTCATTCGGGCTTATACATGAGTTAACTTGCATTTTATGCTAAGTAAAATAGCCTGTTTGTGGCCTATCAAACATACATTGTACATCTGCTTTAATTATTAAAGAAGAGTGTGCATTGACCAGAAGTAAATAATGTCCATGCTAAAAATAAATATTAAATGCCTCCTTTCCTGGGACGCCAATGCTGGTACTCCTTCAATACAAAAACTCCCTTCCCAGGTGCCAAGGCCATACTGACTAGCTGTGCACGTGCTGATCTGTTTTTCTTTAACCTTGAAGGAATGTATCCCTGAATTGCTTGATGTTCTTTGTTCTCACAAGACATAAAACTGTACTGAAAAAAAATCTATTTCTATGTCTCTGAAATGAAAAGAAACTAATGATTCAGCATATAATTAGATATATCACTAGACGCCCTGCTGCTCTACAATAAACACCGTCAATATCATCAAGCAGTTAACTTGATGAGCATAAACATATTAACTTTATTAATGTGCTTATTAACCTTATTAATAACATTGTTAACCACTCTCTCTTACAGATATTTTATGCTATTGACTAAATGCTTCTTTTTTATTATTAAAATTTTGCTTAATTGTGTAGGTAACACAGGCTCATGTAACTACATAAATGATCTAGAGATATGTAGTGTAATGACTGAATATTACACATGAAGAGGCACATTGCAACAATCCAGTAATGACACACTTCAGCAGATGCAAGCAGATTTCTCCTGGGTTATAAGTTCTTGGAGGAAGTGGGCACCATTTGTTTTTTAAATAAAACTAAAATTTTAATATGCATGTTATGAAACTCAAATGTTTCCTAAATTTTATCATTTCTGTCATTTCTACATGTTATATAATTTTTCTAACCCCACTTCTAATTCATTAATATTCATAAATGGAACTAGCTTTTTATAACTTAAATTATTTTGTATAAGGCATACATGTATACATCCCCCTAGACAGTAAGCTCCAAAGCTCCAAAAGATCTTATCTTTCTCCCCTCCTCAGCACAGCACCTTGCATAGAAAAGGCACTCAGTCAGTATTGCCTGACCCTAGAGACTCTGGAATGAAGGGCTGTGTTCTGTGTCTTCCCTCACTGGCTTTTGCTTCCATTTCAGGTGTTCTTGGGTGTGTTTATGATTGTAAAGGGCTCTATCACATCCCAATATCATCCCATGAAGGCGTATCCCAACCATCGTTTTCAATTTTCAGTCAGCGAATGAAGTAATTTCTACATGCTGGGCACTGTACTGTGAATGACGGAGAAAACAGAGATGAATCAGGCATGCTGTCTGCCTCCATGGGACTCACAGATACTTAAGTAAGAGAGAGGATGAAGGAGGTGAGGACAGACCCCATGCTCTGTGGTGAGAACTAACAGAGCCAGGAGACGGGGCATTATTTAAAGGAGCAGAAGCTGTGAGAATTGGCTGGAAAATGAGTGAAAGAGGGAGAGCTTCAAGACGGTGAAAGAGTAAGAGTCGGAGATGACCTTACTCCCCACAAATACATCAGAAATACATCTACATGTGGAACAACTCCTAAAGAACACATACTGAACGCTGGCAGAAGACCTCAGACATCCCAAAAGGCAAGAAACTCCCCAATGTACCTGGGTAGGGCAAAAGAAAAAAGAAAAAACAGAGACAAAAGAATAGGTATGGGACTGGCACCAGTGGGAGGGAGCTGCGAAGGAGGAAATGTTTCCATACACTAGGAAGCCCCTTCACTGGTGAAGACGGGGAGTGGCGGGGGGGAAGTTTCGGAACCACAGAGGAGACCGCAGCAACAGGGGTGCGGAGGGCAAAGCGGAGAGATTCCCGCACAGAGGATCGGTGCCGACCGGCACTCACCAGCCTGAGAGGCTTGTCTGCTCACCTGCCGGGGTGGAAGGGGCCTGGTAGCTGAGGCTCGGACTTTGGTCAGATCCCAGGGAGAGGACTGGGGTTGGCTGCATGAACACAGCATGAAGGTGGCTAGTGCACTACAGCTAGCCAGGAGGGAGTCCAGGGAAAAGTCTGGAGCTGTCGAAGAGGCAAGAAACTTTTTCTTGCCTCTTTGTTTCCTGGTGCGCGAGGAGAGAGGATTAAGAGCACCACTTAAAGGAGCTCCAGAGATGGGCGCGAGCCTCGGCTATCAGCGTGGACCCCAAAGACGGGCATGAGACGCTAAGGTCGCTGCTGCAGCCAACAAGAAGCTTGTGTGAAAGCACAGGTCACTATCTATACCTCCCCTCCCACGAGCCTGTGCAGCCCGGCACTGCTAGGGTCCCGTGATCCAGGGACAACTTTCCCCAGAGAACACACGGCACGCCACAGGCTGGTGCAACGTCACGACAGCCTCTGCCACTGCAGGCTCACCACACATTGCATACCCCTTCCTCTCCCCCGGCCTGAGTGAGCCAGAGCCCCTGAATCAGCTGCTCCTTTAACCCCATTATGCCCGAGGGAAGAACAGGCGCCCTCAGGCGACCTACACGCAGAGGCGGGTCCAAATCCAAAGCTGAACCCCGGGAGCTGTGAGAACAAAGAAGAGAAAGGTAAATCTCTCCCAGCAGCCTCAGGAGCAGCAAATTAAATTTCCACAATCAATTTGATGTACCCTGCATCATGAATAAACAATGAATCATCGAAAATTGAGGAGGTGGACTTTGGGAGCAATGATATATATATATTTTTCCCTTTGTCACTTTTTGTGAGTGTGTATGTGTATGCTTCTGTGTGTGATTTTGGCGGTATAGCTTTGCTTCTACCATTTCTCCAACGGTCCTGTCTGGTATTTTTTTTGTTTTTACTACTTAAAATTTTTTTTCTTAATTATTTTTTATTTTAATAACTTTATTTTATTTTACTTTACCATCTTCCTTCTTTCTTTCTTTTTTTACTCCCTTTTATTCTGAGATGTGTGGAGGACAGGCTCTTAGTGCCCCAGCAAGGTGTCAGGGCTGTGCCACTAAGGTGGGAGAACCAAGCTCAGGACACTGGTCCATAACAGACCTCCCAGCTCGAAGTAATATCAAAAGGCGAAAATCTCCCAGGGGTCTCCATATCAACGCCAAGACCCAGCTCCATTCAATGAAGAGCAAGCTACAGTGCTGGAAACCCCATGCCAAACAACTAGCAAGACAGGAACAAAGACCCATCCTTCAGCAAACAGGCTTCCTAAAATCATAATAAGGCCACAGACACCCCAAAACACACCACCAGACATGGAACTGCCACAAGAAAGACAAGATCCAGTCTCATCCACCAGAAGACAGGCACTGGTCCCCTCCACCAGGAAGCCTACACAACCCACTGAACCAACCTGAGCCACTGGGGACAGAAACCAAAAACAATGGGAACAACAAACATGCAACCTGTGAAAAGGAGACCCCAAACACAGTAATTTAATCAAAATGAGAAGACAGAAAAACACACAGCACATGATGCAGCGAGGTAAAAACCCACCAGACCTAACAAATGAAGAGTAAATAGGCAGTCTACCCGAAAAAGAATTAAGAATAATAATAGTAAAGATTATCCAGACTCTTGGAAATAGAATGGAGAAACATTTAACAAGGTACTAGAAGAACTAAAGAACAAACGAACAGTGATGAACAGCACAATAAATGAAACTAAAAATTTTCTAAAAGGGATCAATAGCAGAATAACTAAGGCAGAATAACGGATAAGTGACCCGGAAGACAAAATACTGGAAATAATTACTGCAGAGCATAATAAAGAATAAAGAATGAAGAGAATTGAGGACAGTCTCAGAGATTTCTGAGACAACATTAAACGCACCAACATTTGAATTATAGGGGTCGCAGAAGAAGAAAAGAAAAAGAAAGGGACTGAGAAATTACTTGAAGAGATTATAGTTGAAAATTTCCCTAATATGGGAAAGGAAATAGATAATCAAGGCCAGAAAGCATAGAGAGTCCCATGCAGGATAAATCCAGGGAGAAACATGGCAAGACACATATTAATCAAACTATCAAAAATTAAGTACAAAGAACACATATTAAAAGCAGCAAGGGAAAAACAACAAATAACACATAAGGGAATCTCCATAAGGTTAACAACTGATCTTTCAGCAGAAACTCTGCAGACAGAAGGGAGTGGCAGGACATATTTAAAGTGATGAAGGACAAAAACCTAAAACCAAGATTACTCTACCCAGCAAGGATCTCATTAAGATTTGACAGAGAAATTAAAAGCTTTACAGACAAGCAAAAGCTAAGAGAATTCAGCACCACCATACCAGCTTTACAACAAATGCTAAAGGAACTTCTCTAGGCAGGAAACACAAAAGAAGGAAAAGACGTACAATAATAAACCAACAACAATTAAGAAAATGGGAATAGGAACATACATATCGATAATTACCTTAATTGTAAATGGATTAAACGCTCCAACCAGAAGACATAGATTGCCTGAATGGATACAAAAACAAGACCCATATATATGCAGCTTACAAGAGACCCACTTCAGACCTAGGAACACATACAGAATGAAAGTGAGTGGATGGAAAAAGATATTCCATGCAAATGGACATCAAAAGAAAGCTGGAGTAGCAATTTTCATATCAGAGAAAATAGACTTTAAAAAAAAAAGACTATTACAAGCAACAAAGAAAGAGACTACATAATGAGCAAGGGATCAATACAAGAAGAAGATATAACAATTGTAAATATTTATGCACCCAACTTAGAAGCACCTCAATACCTAAGGCAAATACTAACAGCCATAAAACGGGAAATCGACAGTAACACAATCATAGTAGGGAACTTTAACACCCCACTTTCACCAATGGACAGTTCATCCAAAATGAAAATAAATATGGAAACATAAGCTTTAAATGATACATTAAACAAGATGCACTTAATTGATATTTGTAGGACTCTGCATCCAAAAACAACAGACTACACATTATTCTCAAGTGCTCATGGAACATTCTCCAGGATAAATCATATCTAGGGACACAAATCAAGCTTTGGTAAACAGAAGAAAATTAAAATCGTATCAAGTATCTTTTCCAACCACAATGCTATGAGACTAGATATCAATTAGAGGAAAAAATCTGGAAGAAATACAAACACATGGTGGCTAAACAACACACTACTTATTAAGCAAGAGATCACTGAAGAAATCAAAGTGAAATCAGAAAATACCTAGGAATAAAAGACAATGAAAACACGATGACCCAAAACCTATGGGTTGCAGCAAAAGCAGTACTAAGAGGAAAGTTTATAGCAATACAATCCTACCTTAAGAAACAAGAAACACCTCAAATAAACAACCTAACCTTAAACCTAAAGCAATTAGAGAAAGAAGAACAAAACCCCACAAAGTTAGCAGAAGGAAAGATATCATAAAGATCAGATCAAAAATAAATGAAAAAGAAATGAAGTAAACAACAGCAAAGATCAATAAAACTAAAAGATGGTTCTTTGAGAAGATAAACATGATAAACCATTAGCCAGACTCATCAAGAAAAAAAGGGAGAAGACTCAAATCAACAGAATTAGAAATGAAAAAGGAGAGGTAACAACTGACACTGCAGAAATAAAAGAGATTGTGAGAGATTACTACAAGCAACTCTATGCCAATAAAATGGACAATCTGGAAGAAATGGACAAATTCTTAGAAATGCACAACCTGCCAAGACTGAATCAGGAAGAAATAGAAAATATGAACAGACCATTCATAAGCAGTGAAATTGAAATCATAATTAAAAATCTTCCAACAAACAAAAGCCCAGGACCAGATGGCTTCACAGGCGAATTCTATCAAACATTTAGAGAAGAGCTAAGACCTATCCTTCTCAAACTCTTCCAAAATATAGCAAAGAGGGGAACACTCCCAAATTCCTTCTACGAGGCCACCATCACCTTGATACCAAAACCAGACAAGGATGTCACAAAGAAAAAAAACTACAGGCCAATATCACTGATGAACATAGATGCAAAAATCCTCAACAAAATACTAGCAAACAGAATCCAACAGCACATTAAATGGATCATACACCATGATCAAGTGGGGTTTATTCCAGGAATGCAAGGGTTCTTCAATATATGCAAATCTATCAATATGATGAACCATATTAACAAATTGAAGGAGAAAAACCATATGATCATCTCAATAGATGCAGAGAAAACTTTCGACAGAATCCAACACCCATTTATGATAAAAACCCTGCAGAAAGTAGGCATAGAGGGAACTTTCCTCAACATAATAAAGGCCATATATGACAAGCCCACAGCAAACATCATCCTCAATGGTGAAAAACTGAAAACATTTCCACTAAGATCAGGAACAAGACAAGGTTGCCCACTCTCACCACTCTTATTCAACATAGTTTTGGAAGTTTTAGCCACAGCAATCAGAGAAGAAAAGGAAATAAAAGGAATCCAAATTGGAAAAGAAGAAGTAAAGCTGTCACTGTTTGCAGATGACATGATCCTATACATAGAGATCCTAAAGATGCTACCAGAAAACTACTAGAGCTAATCAATGAATTTGGTAAAGTAGCAGGATACAAAATTAATGCACAGAAATCTCTGGCATTCCTATATACTAATGATGAAAAATCTGAAAGTGAAATCAAGAAAACACTCCCATTTACCATTGCAACAAAAAGAATAAAATACCTAGGAATAAACCTACATAAGGAGACAAAAGACCTGTATGCAGAAAATTATAAGACACTGATGAAAGAAATTAAAGATGATACAAATAGATGGAGAGATATACCATGTTCTTGGATTGGAAGAATCAACATTGTGAAAATGACTCTACTACCCAAAGCAATCTATAGATTCAATGCGATCCCTATCAAACTACCACTGTCATTTTTCACAGAACTAGAACAAAAACTTTCACAATTTGTATGGAAATACAAAAGACCCCGAATAGTCAAAGCAATCTTGAGAACGAAAAACGGAGCTGGAGGAATCAGGCTACGTGATATCATACTATACTACAAAGCTCCAGTAATGAAGACAATATGGTACTGGCACAAAAACAGAAATATAGACTCCTGGAACAGGATAGAAAGCCCAGAGATAAACCCACCCACATATGGTCACCTTATCTTTGATAAAGAGGCAAGAATATACAGTGGAGAAAAAACAGCCCCTTCAATAAGTGGTGCTGGGCAAACTGGACAGCTACATGTATAAGAATGAAAATAGAACACTCCTTAACACCATACACAAAAATAAGCTCAAAATGGATTAAAGACATAAATGTAAGGCCAGACACCATCAAACTCATAGATAAAAACATAGGCCAAACACTCTATGACAGAAATCACAGCAAGATCCTTTTTGAACCATGTCTTAGAAAAATGGAATTAAAAACAAAAATAAACAAATGGGACCTAATGAAAGTTTAAAGCTTTTGCACAGCAAAGGAAACCATAAAAAAAACCCAAAAGACAACCCTCAGAATGGGAGAAAAAAATTGCAAATGAAGCAACTGACAAAGGATTAATCTCCAAAATTTACAAGCACCTCATGCAGCTCAATAACAAAAAAACAAACAGCCCAATCCAAATATGGGCAGAAGACCTAAATATACATTCATCTAAAGAATTTTACAGATTGTCAACAGACACATGAAAGAATGCTCAACATCATTAATCATTAGAGAAATGAAAATCAAAGCTACAATGAGATATAATCTCACAGTGGTCAGAATGGCCATCATCAAATAATCTAGAAACTTTAAATGCTGGAGAGGGTTTGGAGAAAAGGGAACACTCTTGCACTGTTTGTGGGAATGTAAATTGATACAGCTAGTATGGAGAACAGTATGGAGGCTCCTTAAAAAACTAAAAATAGAACTATGACATGACCCAGCAATCCCACTACTGGACATAAACCCTGAGAAAACCATAATTCAAAAAGTGTCATGTACCACAATGTTCCTTGCAGCTCTATTTACAATAGCCAGGACATGGAAGCAACCTAAGTGTCCATTGACAGATGAATGGATAAAGAAGATGTGGTACATATATACAATGGAATATTACTCAGACATAAAAAGAAATGAAATTGAGTTATTTCTAGTGAGGTGGATGGACCTAGAGACTGTCATACAGAGCGAAGTAAGTCATAAAGTGAAAAATAAATACAGTATGGTCACACACACACACACACACACACACACACATATATATATATATGGAATGTAAAAAAAAATTGATCTGAAGAACCTAGGGGCAGGACAGGAATAAAGGCAGAGACGTAGAGAATGGACTTGAGGACACGGGGTGGGGGAAGGGTGAGATGGGATGAAGTGAGACAGTATCATGTACTTATATATACTACCAAATGTAAAATAGATAGCAAGTGGGAAGCAGCCACATAGCACAGGGAGATCAGCTCAGTGCTTTGTGATCACCTAGAGCAGTGGGATAGTGAGTGTGGGAGGGAGACCCAAGAGGGAGGAGATATGGGGATGTATGTATATGTATAGCTGATTCACTTTGTTATAAAGCAGAAACTAACACACCATTGTAAAGCAATTATACTCCAATAAAGATGTAAAAAAATAAAAAAGACATATGCACCCCAATGTTCATTGCAGCACTATTTACAATAGCCAGGTCATGGACATCGACAGCCAAATGGATGAAGAAAATGTGGTACATATTCCCAATGGAATATTACTCAGCCATAAAAAGGAACAAAATTGGTCATTTGTAGAGCTGTAGATGGACTTAAGAGACTGCCACACAGAGTGAAGTATTAAAAAAAAAGAAAAACAAATATCATATATTAACACATATATGTGGAATTTAGAAAAATGGCATAGATGATCTTATTTGGAAAGTGGAAATAGAGACACAGATGTAGAGATCAAACATATAGATAGGTGTCCAGTGGGAAAGCAGGGGTGGGATGAATTGGGATATGGGGATTGACATATATACACTACTGATACTATGTATAAAATAGAAAACTAATGAGAACCTACTTTATAGCACAGAGAACTCTGCTCAGTACTCTGTGGTGACATAAATGGGAAGGAATTCCAAGAAAGAGGGGATATATGTGTACATATAGCTGATTTTCTTTGCTTCACAGTAGAAACTAACACAACATTGTAAAGTAACTATACTCCAATAAAAAAATATTTTTTTAAAAAAAGCCTATGTTCTGTTAGTATTTGGGGAAGTGGAATAATTCTGGAAATTATGACATATGAAAAAGAGGTGAAGGAAGTAAGCCTGAAGAAGACTAAAGGAAGATATAATAACTCTTAGTAATAAGAACAATAACCTCAGTTAGGTTACTATTTTGGTGTATGGTATGTGTCAGACACAGTAATAGCTTTACAAACCTTACAAACATCTCATTTATTTCCCCACAAGTCACCTATGAAAGAGGTCTGTTTACTATCCTCATCCCCGCCTCAAAGAGGTAAAGGAAGCTAGTTAAGATCACAGAGCTTATCAGTGGCAAAGCCAGTGTTCAAAGCTGGTCTGCCTACTGCCAAAGTACAATCCCTTCATACTGTAGCATCCTAACCCACATCCTGACTTTACGATTGTTGTTTTTGGCCTCTGCTTCGTAATTAGCTATCTATGTGGCCTTAGACAAGTCATTTCCCCTCTATCTGGATTCTTGACCAGTCCTTTCTTAAAACCCTTTCTTAACCTATATATCAAATCATCACAAATTTTACTCCTTCTACCTCCTCAGGATGTCTCAAATATGACCACTCCTGTCCATCTCCATTACCAAAACCCTAGCCCAAGCCAACTTTATCTCTCACCTGAACTTGTGCAGTAAGTTCTTAATTCATGACTAGTGTCTTCACACCCACTCAGACGGGGCCTGCAATCCAATATTCCAATATTTGCAGGACGGCCAGATTAGACTTAAAAACACAAGCGTATCATGGCTCCCCATTTCTTTCTAGGATAAAGATCAAATCCTTAACATGGCACACAGGGCCTCTGCCCCACACTCCAGTTTCATCCCATCTCTCTCCCTATTTTGCACTGAGCTCCAGCCTTTCAGTTTCTCAAAATTCTCTCCTTCCTCATAGCCTTTGCAGATACTGTTGTGCAGCCTGAAAGGCTCCTCTCTCCCCTCATCAACTCCCAACATTTTGACCATCTCAGGGATTGTGGGTGCCTTCCCTGACCCCCAGATCAGCTAGGCCTGCATTAGATATACTCGCCATCTACTCTTTTTCCCCCATAGTATTTAACAATGTGTTGATAAATGACATATTGCTGTGACAATTTAACCAGTATCTGTCTAACTTCCTTACAGACTGCAACCTCCACGACAGCAGAGTCAAGTTAAACTATTGTCGCTCTGTCTCCAGCACATGGTATAGGGCTTGTCAAAGAGGAAGAGCACAATAAATATTTGTTAATTAATGTTGAAAGTGTTTGCCAGTTTACTCACCTGAACAATGAAGGGATTCAACCATGTGAGCTCTAAGTTCCATCTAGCCAGAACAGCCAAATCCTTAGGACACTAAATCATTCCATGTTGTTCTGGAAGTCCTAACCAAACCAAGAAGGAGGTAGATGTAGCTCAGGAGAGGAAAGTACTTTCTAATAAGAGGGACAGCCCAGCAATGGAAGCAGTTTCCCCACAGAATAACGGAACTAATCAATTAACTGTTACTTGACCCTTTGCCAGGGGTGCTGTAGTAATAATTCCTGTGTCCTGGGAGAATGAGAATAAATGACCTCAACATCCCTTTCAACTGAGAGTCTGTGAATTTGTATCTGTGTGAAATAACCAGACCCAACTCTAAATTCCAAGCAGGTGATAAGATAGTAAGAACTTTTATGCAAGATCCACATATATTAAAATGAGATTTTAATCTCAAAGGGAATTGACAGATTCTATTTCAATATATATTGAACTAACTTGGGCACTTGGTAAAAATACAAATTCTCAGACTCCCAGTCTAGAGATTCTTTATTTTTTTCATTTATACTTTTTATTTTATTATTTTACATCTTTATGGTAGTATAATTGTTTTACAATGGTGTGTTAGTTTCTGCTTTATAACAAAGTGAATCAGTTATACATATACATATGTTCCCATATCTCTTCCCTCTTGCGTCTCCCTCCCTCCCACCCTCCCTACTCACCCTTCCAGGCGGTCACAAAGCACCGTGCTGGTCTCCCTGTGCTATGCAGCTGCTTCCCACTTGGTTTCTACCTAACATTTGGTAGTGTATATATGTCCAAGCCTCTCTCTCGCTTTGTTACAGCTTACCTTTCCCCCTCCCCATATCCTCAAGTCCATTCTCTAGTAGGTCTGTGACTTTATTCCTGTCTTAACCCTAGGTTCTTAATGACATTTTTCCCTTAAATTCCATATATATTGGCTAGCATATGGTATTTGTCTTTCTCTTTCTGACTTCACTCTGTATGACACACTCTAGGTCTACCCAACTCATTACAAATAGCTCATTTTCGTTTTTTTATGGCTGAGTAATATTCCATTGTATATATGTGCCACATATTCTTTATCCATTCATCCAGTGATGAACACTTAGGTTGATTCCATCTCCTGGCTATTGTAAATAGAGCTGCAATGAACATTTTGCTACATGATTCTTTTTAAATTATGGTTTTCTCAGGGTATATGCCCAGTAGTGGGATTGCTGGGTCATATGGTAGTTCTATTTGTAGTATTTTAAGGAACCTCCATACTGTTCTCCATAGTGGCTGTACCAGTTCACATTCTCACCAGCAGGGCAAGAGTGTTCCCTTTTCTCCACAGCCTCTCCAGCATTTATTGTTTCTAGATTTTTTGATGATGGCCATTCTGACTGGTGTGAGATGATATCTCATTGTAGTTTTGATTTGCATTTCTCTAATGATTAATGATGTTGAGCATTCTTTCATGTGTTTGTTGGCAGTCTGTATATCTTATTGGAGAAATGCCTATTTAGGTCTTCTGCCCATTTTTGGATTGGGTTGTTTGTTTTTTTGTTACTGAGCTGCATGAGCTGCTTATAAATTTTGGAGATTAATCCTTTGTCAGTTGCTTCATTTGCAAATATTTTCTCCCATTCTGAGAGTTGTCTTTTGGTCTTGTTTATGGTTTCCTTTGCTGTGCAAAAGCTTTGAAGTTTCATTAGGTCCCATTTGTTTATTTTTGTTTTTATTTCCATTTCTCTAGGAGGTGGGTCAAAAAGGATCTTGCTGTCATTTATGTCAGAGTGTTCTGCCTAAGTTTTCCTCTAAGAGTTTGATAGTTTCTGGCCTTACATTTAGGTCTTTAATCCATTTTGAGCTTATTCTTGTGTATGGTGTTAGGGAGTGATCTAATCTCATACTTTTACTTGTACCTGTCCTGTATACCCAGCACAACTTACTGAAGAGGCTGTCCTTTCTCCACTGTATATTCCTGCCTCTGTTATCAAATATAAGTTGAACATATGTGTGTGGGTTTATCTCTGGGCTTTCTATCCTGTTCCATTGATCTATCTTTCTGTTTTTGTGCCAATACCATACTGTCTTGATTACTTTAGCTTTGTAACATAGTCTGAAGTCAGGGAGCCTGATTCCTCCAGCTCCGTTTTTCGTTCTCAAGATTGCTTTGGCTATTCGGGGTCTTTTGTGTTTCCATACAAATTGTGCAATTTTTTGTTCTATTTCTGTGAAAAATGACAGGGGTAGTTTGATAGGGATTGCATTGAATCTGTAGATTGCTTTGGGTAGTATAGCCATTTTCACAATGTTGATTCTTCCAATCCAAGAACATGGTATATGTCTCCATCTATTTGTATCATCTTTAATTTCTTTAATAAGTGTCCTATAATTTTCTGCATACAGGTCTTCTGTCTCCTCAGGTAGGTTTATTCCTAGATATTTTATTCTTTTTGTTGCAATGGTAAATGGGAGTGTTTTCTTGATTTCACTTTCAGATTTTTCATCATTAGTGTATAGGAATGCCAGAGATTTCAGTGCATTAATTTTGTATCCTGCTACTTTACCAAATTCATTGATTAGCTCTAGTAGTTTTCTCGTACCATCTTTAGGATTCTCTATGTATAGTATCATGTCATCTGCAAACAGTGACAGCTTTACTTCTTCTTTTCCGATTTGGATTCCTTTTATTTCCTTTTCTTCTCTGATTGCTGTGGCTAAAACTTCCAAAACTATGCTGAATAAGAGTGGTGAGAGTGGGCAATCTTGTCTTGCTCCTGATCTTAGTGGAAATGTTTTCAGGTTTTCACCACTGAGGACGATGTCGGATGTGTGTTTGTCATATATGGCCATTATTATGTTGAGGAAAGTTCCCTCTACACCTACTTTCTGGAGGGTTTTTATCATAAATGGATGTTGAATTCTGTTGAAAGTTTTCTCTGCATCTATTGAGATGATCATATGGTTTTTCTCCTTCAATTTGTTAATATAGTGTATCATGTTGATTGATTTGTGTGTATTGAAGATTCCTTGCATTCCTGGAATAAACCCCACTTGATCATGGTGTATGGTCCTTTTAATGTGCAGTTTTATTCTGTTTGCTAGTATTTTGTTGACGATAATTGCATCTATGTTCATCAGTGATATTAGCCTGTAGTTTTCTTTCTTTGTGGCATCTTTGTCTGGTTTTGGTATCAATGTGATGGTGGCCTCATAGAATGAGTTTGGGATTTTTCCTCCCTCCGCTATATTTTGGAAGAGCTTGAGAAGGAAAGGTGTTAGCTCTTCTTTAAATGCTTGATAGAATTCGCCTGTGAAGCCATCTGGTCCTGGGATTTTAATTGTTGGAAGATTTTTAATCACAGATTCAATTTCAGTGCTGGTGATTTGTCAGTTCATATTTTCTATTTCCTCGTGATTCAGTCTCGGCAGGTTGTGCATGTCTAAGAACTTCTCCATTTCTTCCATGTTGTCCATTTTATTGGCATAGAGTTGCTTGTAGCAATCTCTCATGATCTTTTGTATTTCTGCAATGTCAGTTGTTACTTCTCCTATTTCATTTCTAATTCTATTGATTAGAGTCTTCTCTCTTTTCTTCTTGATTAGTCTGGCTAATGGTTTATCAATTTGTTTATCTTCTCAAAGAAGCAGCTTTTTGTTTTAGTGATACTTGCTATCGTTTCCTTCATTTCTTGTTCATTTATTTCTGATCTATTTTTTTATGATTTCTTTACTTCTGGTAACCTTGAGGGTTTTTTTCTTCTTCTTTCTCTAATTGCTTTAGGCACAAGGTTAGGTTTTGTATTCAAGATGTTTCCTCTTTCTTGAGGTAGAGTTGTATTGCTACAAACTTCCCTCTTAGAACTGCTTTTGCTGCATCCCATAGGTTTTGGGTCGTCTTTTCTCCATTGTCATTTGTTTCTAGGTATTTTTTTATTTCCTCTTTGATTTCTTCAGTGATCACTTCGTTATTAAGTAGTGTATTGTTTCACCTCCATGTGTTTGTATTTTTTCCAGATTTTTCCTGTAATTGATATCTAGTCTCATAACATTGTGGTCAGAAAAGATACTTAATACATTTTCAATTTTCTTAAATTTACCAAGGCTTGATTTGTGACCCAAGATATGATCTATCCTGGAGAATGTTCTATGAGCACTTGAGAAAAATGTGTATGTGTTGTTTTTGGATGGAATGTCCTATAAATATCAATTAAGTCCATCTTGTTTAATGTATCATTGAAAGCTTGTGTTTACTTATTTATTTTCAGTTTGGATGATCAGTCCATTGGTGAAAGTGGGGTGTTAAAGTCCCCTACTATGAATGTGTTACTGTCGATTTCCCCTTTTATGGCTGTTAGTATTTGCCTTATATATTGAGGTACTCCTATGTAGGGTGCATATATATTTACAATTTTTATATCTTCTTCTTTGATCGATCCCTTGATCATTATGTAGGGTCCTTCTTTATCTCTTCTAATAGTCTTTATTTTAAAGTCTATTTTGTCTGATATGAGAATTGCTACTCCAGCTTTCTTTTGGTTTCCATTTGCATGAAATATGTTTTTCCATCCTCTTACTTTCAGTCTGTATGTGTCTCTAGGTCTGAAGTTGGTCTCTTGTAGACAGCATATATATGGGTTTTGTTTTTGTATACATTCAGCCAACGTGTGTCTTTTGGTGGGAGCATTTAATCCATTTACATTTAAGGTAATTATCGATCTGTATGTTCCTATTCCCATATTCTTAATTGTTTTGGGTTCGTTATTGTAGGTCTTTTCCTTCCCTTGAGTTTCTTGCCTAGAGAAGTTCCTTTAGCATTTGTTGTAAAGCTGGTTTGGTGGTGCTGAACTCTCTCAGCTTTTGCTTGTCTGTAAAGGTTTTAATTTCTCCATCAAATGTGAATGAGATCCTTGTTGGGTAGAGTAATCTTGGTTGCAGGTTTTTCTCTTTCATCACTTTAAATATGTCCTGCCAGTCCCTTCTCGATTGCAGAGTTTCTGCTGAAAGATCAGCTGTTAACCTTATGGGGATTACCTTCTGTTTTATTTGTTGTTTTTCCCATGCTGCGTTTAATATGTTTTCTTTGTATTTAATTTTTGACAGTTTGATTAATATGTGTCTTGGCATATTTCTCCTTGGATTTATCCTGTATGGGACTCTCTGTGCTTCCTGGAGTTGATTAACTATTTTCTATCCCATATTAGGGAAGTCTTCAACTATAATCTCTTCAAATATTTTCTCAGTCTCTTTCTTTTTCTCTTTTTCTTCTGGAACCCCTATAATTTGAATATTGGTGCTTTTAATGTTTTCCCAGAAGTGTCTGTGACTGTCCTCAGTTCTTTTCACTATTTTTTCTTTATTCTGCACTGCAGTACTTATTTCCACTATTTTATCTTCCAGGTCATTTATCCGTTCTTCTGCCTCAGTTATTCTGCTATTGATCCCATCTAGAGTATTTTAATTTCATTTATTGTGTTGTTCATCATTGCTTTTTTCATCTTTATTTCTTCTAAGTCCTTGTTAAATGTTTCTTGCATTTTGTCTATTCTATTTCCAAGATTGTGGATAATCTTTACTATCATTATTCTGAATACTTTTTCAGGTAGACTGCCTATTTCCTCTTCATTTGTTAGGTCTGCTGGGTTTTTATCCTGTTCCTTCATCTGTGGTGTATTTTTCTGTCTTCTCATTTTGCTTATCTTACTGTGTTTGTGGTCTACAATTTGCAGGCTGCAGTTTCATAGTTCCTGTTGTTTTTGGTGTCTGTCCCCAGTGGCTAATGTTGGTTCAGTGGGTTGTGTAGGCTTCTTGGTGGAGGGGCTAGTGCCTCTGTTCTGGTGGATGAGACTGGATCTTGTCTTTCTGGTGACCAGGTCCACATCTGGTTGTGTCTTTTGGGGTGTCTGTGGACTTCTTATTATTTTAGGCAGCCTCTCAGCTAATGGGTGGTGTTGTGTTCCTGTCTTGCTAGTTGTTTGGCTTAGGGTGGTCAGCACTGTAGCTTGCTGGTCGTTGAGTGAAGCTGGGTGCTGGTGTTGAGATGGAGATCTCTGGGAGATTTTCGCCATTTGATATTATGTGGAGCTGGTAGGTCTGTTGTGGGCTAGTGTCCTGAAGTTGGCTCTCCCACCTCAGAGGCACAGCACTGACTCCTGGCTTCAGCACCAAGAGCCAGTCATCCACACAGCTCAGAATAAAAGGGAGAAAGTGTAGAAAGAAAGAATTAGTGGAAGTAGAAAGAAAGTAAGAAAGAAAGAAAGAAAGGGGGAAGGAGGGATGGAGACAGGAAGGAAGGAAGGAGGAAAGGAGGAAAAAAGAAAGAAAGAAGATAAAGTACAATAAAATAAAGTAAGATAAAATATAATAAAGTTATTAAAATAAAAAATAATTATTATGAGAAAAAAAGAGAAAAAATTTAAAAAAAAATAACGGATGGATAGAACCCTAGAACAAATGGTGGATGCAAAGCTATACAGACAAAATCTCACACAGAAGCATACACATACACACTCACAAAAAGAGGAAAAGGGAAAAAATCATGAATCTTGCTCTGAAAGTCCACCTCCTCAATTTGGGATGATTCATTGTCTATTCATATATTCCACAGATGCAGGGTACATCAAGTTGATTGTGGAGCTTTAATCCGCTGCTTCTGAGGTGGCTGGGAGAGATTTCCCTTTCTCTTCTTTGTTCTCACAGCTCCAGGGATTCAGCTTTGGATTCGGCCCGCCTCTGCGTGTAGGTCGCCGGAGGGCGTCTGTTCTTCGCTCAGACAGGATGTGGTTAAAGGAGCAGCTGCTTCAGGGACTCTGGCTCACTCAGGCCGGGCGGATGGAGGGGTACGGGGTGCGGGTCGAGCCTGCGGCAGCAGAGGCCAGCATGATGTTGCAGCAGCCTGAGGCTCACCATGTGTTCTCCCGGGGAATTTGTCCCTGGATCCCGGGACCCTGGCAGTGGCGGGCTTCACAGTCTCCCAGCAGGGGAGTTGTGGAGAGTGACCTGTGCTTGCACAGAGGCTTCTTGTTGGCCGCAGCAGCCCCCTTAGCGTCGCAGGCCCGTCTCCTTGGTGTGAGCTTTTAGACGAGGCTCATGCCCGTCTCTGGAGCTCCTTTAAGCAGCATTCTTCATCCCCTCTCCTCGCGCACCAGGAAACAAAGAGGGAAGAAAATGTCTCTTGCCTCTTCGGCAGGTCCATATTTTTCCCCGGACTCCCTCCCGGCTAGCCATGGTGCACTAACCCCCTGCAGGCTGTGTTCATGCCGCCAACCCCAGTCCTCTCCCTGGGATCCGACCGAAGCCCGAGCCTCAGCTCCCAGCCCCTCCCGCCCCGGCAGGTGAGCAGACAAGCCTCTCAGGCTGGTGAGTGCCGGTCGGCACTGATCCTCTGTGCGGGAATCTCTCTGCTTTGCCCTTCGCACCCCTGTTGCTGTGCTCTCCTCCACGGCTCCGAAGCTTTCCCCCTCTACCACCCTCAGTCTCCGCCCATGAAGGGGCTTCCTAGTGTGTGGAAACCTTTCCTCCTTCGCAGCTCCCTCCTACTCTTGCAGGTCCCATCCCTATCTTGTTGTCTCTGTTTATTCTTTTTTCTTTTGCCCTACCCAGGTACGTGGGGAGTTTCTTGCCTTTTGGGAAGTCTGAGGTCTTCTGCCAGCGTTCAGTAGGTGTTCTATAGGAGTTGTTCCACGTGTAGATGTATTTCTGGTGTATCTGTAGGGAGGAAGGTTATCTCCACGTCTTACTTCCACCATCTTCCCCTCGTCCTATCAGGTATGATGATTCTGGGACAAGGTGGCCATCCCTGGTTTCACATCAACATGATCTCAAGCACAAATCTCCTTGTTTTTCCATTTTGTCTTTAAGATACTTGTTGAAACACCCCGCCTGCCGTCCCCAGGGCTGTCACAGCTTCAGCCTCCGGGGCCCCTCCAGAGCTGGAAGCCTCAGTAAGGCCGCCCTCCCCTCAGGCTCTGGGGCAGTTCCATGATGGCGGAGGGAAGAGACACTGAGCCGGGAGTTCCAGCTCTGTGGAAATGTGGGCTCCGTTCTGGGCACAGGGGATGGGACCACTAGAGTTTCTGATTCAGCAAGTCTGGCTATTTTTAACAGACGATCCCAAGTAATTCAGATGAGTTTAGAAAATTCTTGCATAAAGAAAGGAGCCCTGAACTTGGAGTTAGAAGATCTGAGTTCCAACAGGAATTGATGGCTAATTAGCTCTAGGACCCTGGAGAGTTTTGTGATCTTTCCTGACTTTGGCATCATCTTGGAAAGGAGAACAGTGCTTTTAAATGGCCTAACGTGAGTTCACATAGAAGCTGATTCTTAATGATAGTATATTCTACATTGATCCTAATCTCACTACATCTGCAAAGGATTCTAAAGCTCTTGTCTCAAAAGCTTACATGAATCCACTTAATGTTTGGCCTCCTTCAGGGAATGGTGGCATATTTCATTTCCCTCAAAAATGATGAAATCTTTGGCAAAGATAAGCTCAGCTACCTCAGCGACCAACTGTCAAAACAAGGTTTCAGAATTTCAAAAACTTCTCCCCATAAATAAGCCTCTTATAACAGATGTGGGACTACAAATGACATCCATCTAAGGTAAAGAACCTGTCTTCATTCTCCCTTCCTTTCACTCATATTTTGTTCAAGACTCTATCAGCTTTGGAAAATGCATTTAAGAAGCATTATTAAAGTAGGAATGCAAGAATCTATCCAAATTATTTCTTCTGCTTCTATCCTAGCATTTGTGGATTTGATACATTTTGGGATGTTGGAAGGGAATTGGAAGTTAGTATTTTTCTTGAAAAACCTGGGTACTAGGAATTCAAACATACTAGTCAGAGTCCTCAGTCTTAGCTAAGTTTCATTCATTCCCTCAAGGCTTCATTAACCTCCAGGCATCTTGCTAGTTTCTGCATACGGAGAAGTAAATTTGACATGGTCCCTACTCTCAAGGAGCTTATACTCCAGTATAGCTTCATTCAATGGAACTTTGTACAATAATAGAAATATTCAATATCTGCACTATCCAACACAGTAGCCTCTAGCCACATGTGGCTATTGAATCTTTTAAATGGGACTGGGTAAAGGAATGTTTAATTTTATTTAAATTTAATTGATTTAAGTTAAATAGCCACATATGGCTCATGGCTACCACAGAGCACAACTCTAGAATAAAAGAAGATATTAGAAGAAGAAGGAGAGGAGAAAGAAAAGGAGAGAAGGAGGAGGAGGAGACAGAAGAAGAAGTGGAGAAAAACTAAAGTATGATGAGTACAATTGTAAATTTATACTATGAGTTATCAATTATTGATCATATGATGACTAACTTTTCACTGAACTGTTTGAGGGTCAGGGTGAGATGTTTAGGAAAAGAGGTAGAGTGAAGATTTCATGTGAAGGGTGAGGGGTGTTCACCAGATGGGAAATGGGGGAAAAGAGCCTTTGGGATAGAAGTCATAACATCATGGAAGCTTGAAAGCACAATGTGGGTTTTTAGGATAATGATTTGGTTTGGTTGAAGCACCATATACTTGGGAAGGAGGCAGAGTGAGGAGGGAGAGCTAATAATACGACATGAATGGGGTACAGCCAAATCCTAAAGGGCCTGAAGTATAGTTCAGAGGGGATTGGACTTTTGTCCATAGGCAAATATTTCTCTTGGGTACACTCTAAAGCTTTCCAGTGGTGGTTGATGTGTTTGTTGCTTATTTGTTTTCCCAGAGATGGGAACAAGAGCTGGTGTTTTCATTGTCTTTAACTAACTTCCTGCTTTAGCTTTATACTTGTATTTTCTCATTGCACAGCATTCTTGGTTTCTATTTTCACAATGTCCTAGAGAACTATAAATAGCAAAGTTAAGTTTAATTCAGCTGCAGTCTTTACTCAGTCTGGACAGCTACCTCAATCTAACCCTTCCAGGCTACAGGTGAACTTCGTTTTTCTGGTAGGTAGGCACTAATTATGCTTTCAGACCTGCCAGGGCCCACCAAGAAGGTTACAGCTTCTCAAAAATAAATAAATGTTCTAGTTCTTTACAGTGTGTGAAACTAAAGAAAATTTATGCATGGTTCAATCAGAAATAGCACAACTCCAGAATGGCCTGGGAAAGTGATGGAGTGGGACAGTGGTCTGTGATCCACTGAAGAAGAGAAGTCTCTTGGAGACTTGATAGTCACTGTTGGTGTAAAGTCCTTTCCTTTTAGGTCAGCACTGAAACATTGTTATTTATTAATTAGCAAAAAAAAATCACTTATTGAGCATCTATTCTATGGCAAGACAGTGTGCTGAGCACTTTACCTGCATTATCCCTTTTAGTCCTCACAACACTCTGCAAGCAAGTATTCATATCCCTAGTTCACATGTAGATAAAATCAAGCTCAGAAACACTGTATACATAGCATGTTACCTGCCCAGAATCACACAGCTAGTAACTGAAAGTGCCAGGTTCAAACCCAGGGTAAGCTACATGAGATTTATGCTCCTAAGAGAGACACCGCTAAAAGATACTGGTGTGGCAATTAAAATAGAAGGCATTTCCACTCCCTCTGCTTACTCTGGTGATCCTGGGTAAATCCCCTGATACTTCAGCCTCTTTTATTTCACCTACAACATAGGGATAACTAGACCTTCACTCCAATTCTGAAAGGTATTTTAAAAGTTTTGAAATTTTTCTTTTAAGCAGGAGGTATTCAGAAGCCACTCAATCATCATCAAACCAACACATACCAAGCACCTACCATTTTTACAGAGCCCTCAGCTAGGAGCTAAGGGTATAAAAAGGAATATTAAGAACTCAAGAAACTTTCCACTTGGCAGTTAAAAATCACAATATTTATAACATGCCACTCACCCAGACAGGAATAATACTCATTCCAAAAGCATTCTGTAAGGTGGTGGTGGGGTACTCAGCTGGGTTGCCTACTCAAGGCACTAGGATGTTTAAGGTTTCAGGTAGAGGAGCATACCAAGTACAGGGACCTATATACCCATCTTGAGTACCCTCCATCTAACCTCCTTGCTAAGTTAATTATACTCTCCAATCTTTCTGTAAAACAGATGGACAGACAACAAAAGCACACAGAACAGACATCAGGCTACCCCCCAGCACACACCACCAATCTGATATTGGTTTACCAAGAGTCACCTGGGTTTGCATCCAAATGTATTTATGCCAACTGTACTTACTAGCAAAATGACATAATTTAAATATTTTTGGAATCCAATAAAATATGAATGCAACAGAAGTTGCTTCTATGAAAAATAATTTGAATACTTTGATGAATCACTAAGTAAATGCTTTGGAAATAGGTGTGAGCGAGATGACTGTCAATAATTGGAGGGAAAATCATAAAAATCTAGAAGTATTCTATGCCCAAGTCACTTCACAAATGTTTTTAAATTCTTATTCCACATTAAAGAGAGAAGAACTGGGGCTTCCCTGGTGGCACAGTGGTTTAGAGTCCGCCTGCCGATGCAGGGGACACGGGTTTGGGACACAGGTTCGTGCCCCGGTCCGGGAAGATCCCACATGCCGCAGAGCAGCTGGGCCCGTGAGCCATGGCCGCTGAGCCTGTGCGTCCAGAGCCTGTGCTCCGCAACGGGAGAGGCCACAACAGTGAGAGGCCCGCGTACAGGAAACAAAAAAAAAAAAAAAAAAAGAGAAGAACTGGAACTGTAGATTGTGCATCATGGCTGTGGTTTATGAAGAATGACTACTGTCAGTGAACCATCCCCAAAGAAAGGCTTTGACATATCATCAAAATATTGGCAAAGGCATATACATGTATGTTCTCTATATTAAAATTAAATGTTTATGGTTTACCTGTATCATTTTATCCCCACTTGAACCAACTTTTCAAAATAACCAGCCAACTACTGGTCCCAATCATATCTGATAAGAAGACTCTTCTTATATCACAAGAGCAGTTTTTTGTTTGGTTGGGGTTTTTTTTCTTGTTTTAGATTGTAGTTTTATGAAGATGGCAAGATATTTGTTGAGCATAGCCAATCCCATGCTCTAAAATGAGCTACACTTGCTTACTCTATTATGGGACAGGTAATAGGTTCTGATGTCAGTCCTCAAACTGCACAGAGGCTGGAGAGGATGCCCGCCCAGACTGGCTGCAGGAAAGTTGCTATGCCCTGAAGGTCCAGATGCTCTTTAGTGTGTCTGACACTGACTGTGTCTCTCACACCATTTGACCTGGGTTGTATGAGTGTTTCTTTTTTATTTCTAGGACTTCCATTTCTAAGCCTTATTCTTTGCTTATATTCTTGATCAAATAACTGACTGTTTACAATTATTTCTATGGAGGCAGCACTTCCCTCTAAATTACTATAAAAAATGCTGCCAACATGTTTCATTCCAAAGTGGCCCCTAATGAGAAATGAACTATTTCTACTTGGCAAATATTACACTATTCCATAGATTTTTCATATCCTTGTGTATCTAAGGACTACTTACTGGCTACCTACTGAGTTATGAAAGATTACTAAAATTGGGATTAAAATTAGTACGTTGCTAAAATGTACTGAACTCTTTAATTCAGTGGTTACCAGAAAAGTCTGGCTATTTCTACAAAACACAAAGTTCTAACTGTGTGCATACAATCTGAAATGGCTGGAATTCTAGCAATTTTCAGAAAGAATACATTGTTCCCAGAGCTTTATCATTGGGGTCTTAGGTTGACTGCGGTCTTCAGTTGACTCAACTCCAGTTTTAACTAACAGATCTGTAGAATTACTGTTAGGTTTTATTTCTGCTCTTTGTTTGTTTCTTGAGAAACCAACTGCAATTGCTACCATTTTTACTATTAAGAAGTTTTTACTGTTTATACACAGAGTTTTTGAGAACCACTGCTCAGCCTGTTAATCAGAATGTTGGGTGAAGCTACAGCTCTGTCACTTTGACCAGAGAATTCTATATTCATATTCCTTTTAGCAGCTGCCAGGTCTCTGCTCTGATCAATGTTCTCTACACTATGGATTATATGTGGGAGCTTAATCCCCTTTAGACTCAAAAAGTCCCTTCCTTCAGAGTCTGAATTGTAAAAGATCCCCATTTACAGATACATGATATTTCCTGGGTCACACCACTAAGTATCTCCTCAGCAGCCATTAGGCTTAATCACACCATGCCCAATATTTCATGGTCCATGTGTACATAAACAAAAATCACAATACCCTGCAAAATATTAGAATTAGGATTAATTTTACTATTCTCTTTCTATTTTCTTATTGAGGCAACACACTCAACAACAGTCTCCATGTCTTTGATCTCTCTCTACCTGCGTCCATCTCCACTGAGCTACCAGATTTGATCATTTCACCATCCTGCTACAAATAAAAATAAATAGATAAATAAACTTAAATAGTTTATCTTACATGTATGTCTACTACAAACTGATTAAAATTTAAAAAGTTTTAGTCCAGTATGCATATCATCCATGGTGTAGCCCCAACCAAATATTCTCACTTTATTTTTCCCCCACTTCCTTTTATATAGGCTCCATTTTAATAAAACTGAACTTCTCCTGGCACCTGATTTTAAGAAGTCCTGCCTTGCTTTTGGTGATTCATCTGCCTGACAGCCCTCTCTCCCCGCTTTGTGTGGGTTCACATCTTAACAAATCTTCAAGTTAGCCCTAAGTTCACCTCCCATGAAGAATCTTTCCCAAAATAATCTAAACAGGAAGTGGTCTCTCTCCCCAAATCTCAGTTATGCATTCCCTGACCACTCCCTTAACTCGGCACTTACAGCTTTGCATCTTAGTTCATTGCATCTTCCCTTCAGACTGTAAGCTTTTTGATGACAGGATTTGATTGCTCAACTTCCTCCCACTTTCTTACATGCCACTGGGCTTTGCAAGTAGTAAGCAGTCAGTAAATGAGTAAATGAATGAAATATATGAATGAATGAATCCAACATACATATAACAAAATGGTTCTCTCCTACTATAGCTTCATTTCTTGACTTTTATTCTTTGATGAACTGGCCTTGCTAAGAAAGCCCAGGCAGGAGCCTTGCTAAGAGAGCCCAGATAGGGCTCAGCAGATTAGCAGGGAGTCTCTCTCATGCTCTTGTGGTATAAGAGTGTAGCCCTGTTGCAGGGCAGAAATAGAACAAAGAAAATCATTCCAAACAAATTCCTCCTACCTTCACCTTCAGAAGAAGAAAGACAGAATTTTACCCAGCCTCACACAGGGTGACCATATAATTTGTATCCCAAATTTTTGAGAGTGAAAGAGAAGGTTATTAATGATTACTCTGGGACAGTAAGTATGACTCAGGACTCTCCCAAGAGAAAAAGGTTAAGGGGTCACCCCACCCTTGGATAACTTTCATAATCTGTAAGTGGGAATAACACTAACCTCCAAACATGAAATATGACCATGAAAGTAAAGTACCTAGTGTGACATCTAGCACACAAATGGTATTCAAGAAATGACAGTCTCCTCCCCAGTTCTTAATAAAAGCACCTTAATGTATATATCACTTTTTATATTCAGTGGTCTATGTAATTCTCTCAATGAACCTTTGAAGTAACCAAGGGAGACATTATCATCTCCTTTTATTTAGAAGTATATTGACACACAGAGAGGTAAAATGAGTTTCCACTAGAGACTCAGGTATTCTGTGATGGAGCCAGTACTTAAACCCAGGTACATCCATTTCCAAACTGAAACTCTTTCTACTGTAACCCCAGGCCTTACAAGCTTCACAGATGGGACTTTAATCTGACTGGATACCTCATGACATGTGGCTGAAATCATGGGACAGTGGGATGGAGGGCTCAGAAAAGGACAACTGGAAGTCCACACTCTTCTCAGTCCCAGGGGAGACAGAGATTTCAGCCTGGAAACATTAGTTTCATCAGGTTGTCCTTTCCAGGAGGAGACAATTTCCTGGCTCTGTCATAATGAGTTTCACACTACATCTCAGAGGTGGCTGCATTTCAGCAGAGGATGGGAAGAGAGCCGGAATTCACCACAGTGGTCTTGACTGATTAGGAGCCCAAGATCGATCAGGGAATGGCAATGATCTGGCAAGAGGCAGTTTTCTGGTAGGTTTAACAAGCATGCAAAAACATCAGTTATGTGTACACATCCATAGGTATCCTGGCTAAAGATCAACTGTCCACTTCTGTTCCCAAATGAGAAAAAACAATTAGCAAAGCCAGGTGTTATCCCTATTGTCCATGCTTCATTTCCAAAAGACAAATGGTAATTTGTCTAACTCATATATTATTCCTTTATCTTTATGTTCTTATGTGACAGTGTTGTCTGATCTTGACTCCCTTGTGAGCAATGCAAAATTTATTAAAGTCCAACCCAATTTATCAATGAATGTTTACTACTACACAGAGAATATGAAAGGCTTTCAACACTAGTACCAAAAGCCCCTCCTCCTCTAAATTTAAATATAACAGCACTCGTGCCTTATTTCCTTCCCTCACATGTCCTTTCTCACCTCCAGAACTAGCCCACTGCCTTGTGGACAAGATTCCTTCCCCTCCATCAGGTATCCCCTTTAATACCTGTCTTCAATTATCTCTACTCTGTCTTCTTCCCCTCAGCCTAAAAACAAACTTAAGTCTTAGAAATCCTTAAAAAATAGAAAACAAACTCTTATTTTCCCCTTTCAGGTCCCACCTTTCCTCTCAGTTTTTCCCTTTACCAAATGTACTAGAAGTGTAATCTGCACTAGTTGCCTCTACTACCTCAATTCCCTTTCACCCTCAACCCAGGACAATATGGCTAACCTTTCTCCATTGACACCACACAATAACTTACAATAAAAACCAATACCTCGGGCTTCCCTGGTGGCGCAGTGGTTGAGAGTCTGCCTGCCAATGCAGGGGACACGGGTTCGTGTCCCGGTCTGGGAAGATCCCACATGCCGCGGAGCGGCTGGGCCCGTGAGCCATGGCCGCTGAGCCTGCGCGTCCGGAGCCTGTGCTCTGCAACGGGAGAGGCCGCAACAGTGAGAGGCCCGTGTACCGCAAACAAAACAAAACAAAACCAATACCTTACTAGTTGCATAAGTAAACTTGCCAAACAAAAATCCCTTGCTTACTTCTTTTCCTCCTTCCCCCAGCATTAGAGCTGGAAGCATAGGGGTCATCCTCAGGGCATTCTCGTCACCCCCTACAGCCAATCAATCACGAATCTTGTAGGAAAAGAGCCCTAGATGGAGCATGAAGAGTCTGGGTGCCAGGCTGAGACTTACTGCCAACTTGTTTTACAACTTTATATTAGTCATTGCCATATCCAAGTCAGCGTCCTCAACTGTATGATTGAGAATGAGTGAGCTCGACCCTCCCTTTGGGTAAAATCTACCTAAGTCATTACCTTCCAGCCCCCATTTGTCTATCAAGTGCCCAAGGACTGTTTAAAGTTTAGAGTCTCATTACTCTCTGAACATTGTCCATCCCCCTCTTCATACAATTCTTTTAAATCATTGATAGCACAGCTGAATCCATCCATCATGCTCCCCGCAGCCCCAGTACTGAATGTTCCCAACTGGCAAAGAACTGAGGTTTCTATTTCATCAAAGCCTGTTTTCACTAACAACTCAATTATCATTGCATTACTGAGCCCATGTTCTACTATGGACGAGCAAAATCATAGCATTGAGCAGTTTCCCAATGAAGCGCCAAAAACTGCAAAGGCAGTGATATCTGATGACATCCGGTGATGGAGAAGAAACTAAAGAACTTTAGAAATGACGTTCAATAGAGACCTGGTACCAAGCTGCAGCTGAGCCAGCAGCCAGGTTTCTAGCTACTTATCTTCTTACCTCACTAGAGGGAAGAGAGATGGCCAACAAGGGAACAGTTCCATTTAGATCAGTTCATATTCATCATGCCAGACACTGGGCTTGGTGCCAGGCCCTGTGATCAAGGAATATAAAAATGGAAAGACACAATCCTTATCAAAGCCCTCACAGCCAAGGAACAAACAATCCATCCTTTCTTCTGGAAGACAGTAATAAGAGTTAGTGTGTTAGAGCAAAAAAGGACAAGGGCTTTGGTCTCAAGCAGACCTTGTTTTGACTTCTGATAATTCCATTAATTAGTTATGGGACTTGAGGCAAGTTATTTAACCCCTCTGGGCCTCACTTTTGCTACCTATAAAATAGGAATAATACCTTATAGGCTTGCTAAGAGGGTTAGAGCTAACATTTTTTTAAAACTGCAGTACACTGCTTGGCACATGGTAAGTGCTATAAAAATTATAACAATAATAGTACTAGTAGGAATGTGCATTAGGCTTTGTCACTTACTAGATGTTTGAGATTAAACAAATCACTGTGCTTCTCAGACCCTTAGCATCTTTAGCTTAAAAAGGACCTAATAGGATCCATCTCACAGGATTCTGTGCAAGCCAAATTATATAATACACATAAAATTATTTGATAAGCTATAAAGTACTCAGGCCCGATAAAATGTTATTATATTGTATTATTATTATATTATTGACAAAAAATGGGGTAGAATAAGAAAATTCCAATCTTACAGACCCAGGGGTCATTTTCTCTTCTAATAAAAGTTTATTTTCTTTTCTAAACAATCATTTACATGCCACTTAATATGTGCTACTCACTGTCTTAGCGATTCGTAATATAATCCCTCTGGTCTTCATAACAATCCTTTAAGGGTAAGTACTATTATCACTCCCACTTTAAGATGAGGAAATAGGGGCTTTAAAAAGTAACTCCCTCGAGGTCACACAGATGGTGGGCACTCTTATGTACCGCACTTCACTGACCACTGAATTGTCTCTAAACCTATACTGTGTCTACAGTGGCATGATCCAACTTGTGGCACCTAAGCAAACTACCCCCAAAGGACCAGCTAGCTATATGGCCCTTCTCTATACCTTGGTTTCCTTCCCTATAAAATTAGGGAGAAATACTAGATGGTTCTACCTCTGGTACAGTGGTCTTTAAAGATTAAATCATACAAACCAACATTTCCGTCAGAGTTTCATTATTTATTTTAAGGAAGTTGTCTCCTACACGTTTCCTTGTTAATAGCTATTAATTCTTACAAACTACTTGGTGGTGTTAGAGAACATTTTGACTAGTACGATGATGACCAACAAAAAACAAAAACAAAAAAACAGACAGAGGCAGGGGGCCTAAGTTCCTTTAATGTTCATAATGGGCACAATAATATAGCTATATGAAGGCAGCCACCATCTTGGACTATCAATATGACGGACACCCTAGGTATGGAAATGTTGTAGGCCAAAAGGAATCCAAGCCTCTGAGGACTTTGTAGGACTGCCATACCAGTACTGTACAACCTATTCCCTGACTCCATTCACGTAAGAAAATAAACCCTTGCATGTTTAAGTTATTTTAGTAGGGTCTCTGCCAGTCCTAAGGGATTCTGCCCTTAAAACCTATTCTGGTTTTTCTGGTTGGAACAACCAAATCCTCCATGACTCACAGTGCTGCCTCTAACACGTAAGTCTGGGTGAACAGACAACCTTTCCCTAAATAATTAGTAGCTTGATACCTTAATCATAAAGCTGATGCTTTCTGTAAGGCTGCATTTTGACTATTATGACATTTTTTTAAACATCTTTTTTGCTTTACAATGGTTAGTTTCTGCTTTATAACAAAGTGAATCAATTATACATATACATATGTTCCCACATCTCTTCGCTATTGTGTCTCCCTCCCTCCCACCCTCCCTATCCAACCCCTCCAGGTGGTCACAAAGCACCGAGGTGATCTCCCTGTGCTATGTGGCTGTTTCCCACTAGCTGTCTACCTTACGTTTGGTAGTGTATATATGTCCATGCCTCTCTCTCGCTTTGTCACAGCTCACCCTTCCCCCTCCCCATATCCAGATGTCCGTTCTCTAGTAGTTCTGTGTCTTTATTCCTGCCTTACCCCGAGGTTCCTCATGACATTTATTTTTCTTAAAATCCATATATATGTGTTAGCATATGGTATTTGTCTTTCTCTTTCTGACTTACTTCACTCTGTATGACAGACTGTAGGTCTATCCACCTCATTACAAATAGCTCAATTTCATTTCTTTTAATGGCTAATATTAGATTGTATATATGTGCCACATCTTCTTTACCCATTCATCTGATGTTGGGCACTTAGGTTGTTTCCATCTCCGGGCTATTGTAAATAGAGCTGCAATGAACATTTTGATACATGACTCTTTTGGAATTATGGTTTTCTCAGGGTATATGCCCAGTAGTGGGATTGCTGGGTCATATGGTAGTTCTATTTGTAGTTTTTAAAGGAACCTCCATACTGTTCTCCATAGTGGCTGAACCAACTCATATTCCCACCAGCAGTGCAAGACTGTTCCCTTTTCTCCACACCCTCTCCAGCATTTATTGTTACTATATTTTTTGATGATGGCCATTCTGACTGGTGTGAGATGATATCTCATTGTAGTTTTGATTTGCATTTCTCTAATGATTAGTGATATTGAGCATTCTTTCATGTGTTTGTTGGCAGTCTGTATATCTTCTTTGGAGAAATGTCTGTTTAGGACTTTGGCCCATTTTTTGATTGGGTTGTTTGTTTTTTTTGTTATTGAGCTGCATGAGCTGCTTGTAAATTTTGGAAATTAATCCTTTGTCAGTTGCTTCATTTGCGAATATTTTCTCCGATTCTGAGGGTTGTCTTTTGGTCTTGTTTATGGTTTCCTTTGCTGTGCAAAAGCTTTGAAGTTTCATTAAGTCCTATTAGTTTATTTTTGTTTTTATTTCCATTTCTCTAGGAGGTGGGTCAAAAGGATGTTGCTGTGATTTATGTCATAGAGATTTCTGCCTATGTTTTCCTCTAAGAGTTTGATAGTTTCTGGCCTTACATTTAGGTCTTTAATCCATTTTGAGCTTATTTTTGTGTATGGTGTTAGGGAGTGATCTAATCTCATACTTTTACATGTACCTGTCCAATTTTCCCACCACCATTTATTGAAGACGCTGTCCTTTCTCCACTGTACATTCCTGCCTCCTTTATCAAAGATAAAGTGACCATATATGCGTGGGTTTATCTCTGGGATTTCTATCCTGTTCCAATGATGTCTCTTTCTGTTTTTGTGCCAGTACCATACTGTCTTGATTATTGTAGATTTGTAGTATAGTCTGAAGTCAGGGAGCCTGATTCCTCCCGCTCTGTTTTTCGTTCTCAAGATTCTTTGGCTATTTGGGGTCTTTTGTGTTTCCATACAAATTGTGAATTTTTTTGTTCTAGTTCTGTGAAAAATGCCAGTGGTAGTTTGATAGGGATTGCAATGAATCTGTAGATTGTTTTGGGTAGAAGAGTCATTTTCACAATGCTGATTCTTCCGATCCAAGAACATGGTATATCTCAACACCTATTTGTATCATCTTTAATTTCTTTCATCAGTGTCTTATAATTTTCTGCATATAGGTCTTTTGTCTCCTAAGGTAGGTTTATTCCTAGATATTTTATTCTTTTTGTTGCAATGGTAAATGGGAGTGTTTTCTTGATTTCACTTTCAGATTTTTCATCATTAGTGTATAGGAAGGCCAGAGATATCTGTGCATTAATTTTGTATCCTGCAACTTTACCAAATACATTGATTAGCTCTAGTAGTTTTCTGGTAGCATCTTTAGGATTCTCTATGTATAGTATCATGTCATCTGCAAACAGTGACAGCTTTACTTCTTCTTTTCCACTTTGAATTCCTTTTATTCCATTTTCCTCTCTGATTGCTGTGGCTAAAACTTCCAAAACTATGTTGAATAAGAGTGGTGAGAGTGGGCAACCTTGTCTTGTTCCTGATCTTAGTGGAAATGCTTTCAGTTTTTCACCATTGAGGATGATGTTGGCTGTGGGCTTGTCATATATGGCCTTTATTATGTTGAGAAAAGTTCCCGCTATGACTACTTTCTGGAGGGTTTTTATCATAAATGGGTGTTGAACTTTGTCAAAAGCTTTCTCTGCATCTATTGAGATGATCATATGGTTTTTCTCCTTCAATTTGTTAATATGGTTTATCACATTGATAGATTTGCGTATATTGAAGAATCCTTGCATTCCTGGAATAAACCCCACTTGATTATGGTGTATGATCCTTTTAATGTGCTGTTGGATTCTGTTTGCTGGTATTTTGTTGAGGATTTTTGCATCTATGTTCATCAGTGATACTGGCCTGTAGTTTTCTTTCTTTGTGACATCCTTGTCTGGTTTTGGTATCAAGGTGATGGTGGCCTCGTAGAAGGAATTTGGGAGTGTTCCCCCCTCTGCTATATTTTGGAAGAGTTTGAGAAGGATAGGTGTTAGCTCTTCTCTAACTGTTTCATAGAATTTGCCTGTGGAGCCATCTGATCCTGGGCTTCTGTTTGTTGGAAGATTTTTAACCACAGTTTCAATTTCAGTGCTTGTGATTGGTCTGTTCATATTTTCTATTTCTTCCTGATTCAGTCTTGGCAGTTTGTGCATTTCTAAGAGTTTGTCCATTTCTTCCAGGTTGTCCATTTTATTGGCATAGAGTTGCTTGTAGTAATCTCTCATGATCTTTTTTATTTCTGCAGTGTCAGTTGTCACTTCTCCTTTTTCATTTCCAATTCTATTGATTTGAGTCTTGTCCCTTTTTTTCTTGATGAGTCTGGCTAATGGTTTATCTATTTTGTTTATCTTCTCAAAGAACGAGCTTTTAGTTTTATTGATCTTTGCTATTGTTTCCTCCATTTATTTTTGTTTTTTTTCTGATCTGATTTTTATGATTTCTTTCCTTCTGCTAACTTTGGGGGTTTTTTGTCCTTCTTTCTCTAATTGCTTTAGGTGCAAGTTTAGGTTGTTTATTCGAGATGTTTCCTGCTTCTTAAGGTGGGCTTGTATTGCTATAAACTTCCCTCTTAGAAATGCTTTTGTTGCATCCCATAGGTTTTGGGTTATCGTGTCTCCATTGTCATTTGTTTCTAGGTATTTTTTAATTTCCTCTTTGATTTCTTCAGTGATCACTTTGTTATTAAGTAGTGTATTGTTTAGCCTCCATGTGTTTCTGTTTTTTACAGATCTTTTCCTGTAATTGATATCTAGTCTCATGGCATTGTGTTTGCAAAAGATACTTGATACAATTTCAATTTTCTTAAATTTACCAAGGCTTCATTTGTGACCTACGATATGATCTATCCTGGAGAATGTTCCATGAGCACTTGAGAAAAATGTCTATTCTGTTGTTTTTGGATGGAGTGTCCTATAAATATCAATTAAGTCCATCTTGTTTAATGTATCATTTAAAGCTTGGGTTTCCTTATTTATTTTCATTTTGGATGATCTGTCCATCCGTGAGTGGGGTGTTCAAGTCCCCTACTATGAATGTGTTACTGTCGATTTCCCATTTTATGGCTGTTAGTATTTGCTTTATGTATTGAGGTGCTCCTATGTTGGATGCATAAATATTTACAATTGTTATATCTTCTTCTTAGATCGATCCCTTGATCATTATGTAGTGTCCTTCTTTGTCTCTTCTAATAATCTTTATTTTAAGGTCTATTTTGTCTGATATGAGAATTGCTTCTCCAGCTTTCTTTTGGTTTCCATTTGCATGGAATATCTTTTTCCATCCCCTTACTTTCAGTCTGTATGTGTCTCTAGGTCTGGAGTGGGTCTCTTCTAGACAGCATATATATGGGTCTTGTTTTTGTATCCATTCAGCCAATCTGTGTCTTTTGGTGGGAGCATTTAGTCCATTTACATTTAAGGTAATTGTCGATATGTATGTTCCTATCCCAATTTTCTAGATTCTTTTGGCTTCATTATTATAGGTCTTTCCCTTCTCTTGTGTTTCTTGCCTACAGAAGTTCCTTTAGCATTTGTTGTAAAACTGGTTTGATGCTGCTGAACTCTCTCAGCTTTTGCTTGTCTGTAAAGATTTTAATTTCTCCATCAAATCTGAATGAGATCCTTGCTGGGTAGAGTAATCTTGGTTGAAGGTTTTTCTCTTTCATCACTTTCAGTATGTCCTGCCACTCCCTTCTGGCCTGCAGAGTTTTTGCAGAGAGATCAGCTGTTAACCTTATGGGGATTCCCTTGTGTGTTATTTGTTGTTTTTCCCTTGCTGCTTTTAATATGCTTTCTTTGTATTTAATTTTTGACAGTTTGCTTAATATGTGTCTTGGCCTATTTCTCCTTGGATTTATCCTGTATGGGACTCTCTGTGCTTCCTGGACTTGATTAACTATTTCCTTTCCCATATTAGGGAAGTTTTCAACTATAATCTCTTCAAATATTTTCTCAGTCCCTTTCTTTTTCTCTTTTTCTTCTGGAACCCCTATAATTCGAATGTTGGTGTGTTTAATGTTGTCCCAGAGGTCTCTGAGACTGCCCTCAGTTCTTTTCATTCTTTTTTCTTTATTCTGCTCTGCAGTAGTTATTTCCAATATTTTATCTTCCAGGTCACTTATCCTTTCTTCTGCCTCAGTTATTCTGGTATTGATTCCATCTAGAGTCTTTTTCATTTCATTTATTGTGTTGTTCATCGTAGTTTGTTTCATGTTTAGTTCTTCTAAGTGCTTGTTAAATGTTTCTTGCATTTTGTCCATTCTATTTCCAAGATTTTGGATGATCTTTACTGTCATTATTCTGAATTCTTTTTCAGGTAGACTGCCTATTTCCTCTTCATTTGTTAGGTCTGGTGCGTTTGTATATTGCTCCTTCATCTGCTGTGTGTTTTTCTGTCTTCTCCTTTTGCTTATCTTACTGTGTTTGGGGTCTCCTTTTTGTAGGCTGTATGTTTGTAGTTCCCGTTGTTTTTGATGTCTGTCCCCAGTGGCGAAGGTTGGTTCAGTGTGTTGCGTAGGCTTCCTGGTGGAGGGGTCTAGTGCCTGTGTTCTGGTGGCTGAGGCTTTTATCTTGTCTTTCTAGTGGGCAGGTCCACGTCTGGTGTTGTGTTTTGGGGTGTCTGTGGACTTATTATGATTTTAGGCATCCTCTCTGCTAATGGGTGGGGTTGTGCTCCTCTTTTGCTAGTTGTTTGGAATAGGTCGTCCAGCACTGTAGCTTGCTGGTCGTTGAGTGAAGCTTGGTGCTGGTGTTGAGATGGAGATCTCTGGGAAATTTTCGCCGATTGATATTACGTGGAGCTGGGAGGACTTTTGTTGACCAGTGTCCTGAAGTTGGCTCTCCCACCTCAGAGGCACAGCACTGACTCCTGGCTGCAGCACCAAAAGCCTTTCATCCACATGCTCAGAATAAAAGAGAGAAAAAGCAGAGAGAAAGAATTAGTAGAAGTAGGAAGAAAGAAATAAAAAAGAAAGAAAGAGAGAAAGAAGGGAGGGAAGGAAGGAAGGCAGGAAGAAGAAAAGGAAAGAAAGGAGGGAGGTAGGGAGGGAGGGAGGTAGGGAGGAAGGTGGGAGGGAAGGAAGGATAAATGAAAGAAAGATACAGTAAATAAAATAAAGTATAATATTTTTATTAAATTAAAAAATACTTATTTAGAAAAAAAATGGGGACGGCTAGAACCTTAGGACAAATGGTGGAAGCAAAGCTATACAGACAAACTCTTACACAGAAGCATGCACCCTCACAAAAAGAGGTAAAGGGGAAAAAATCATAAATCTTGCTCTCAAATTCCACCTCCTCACTTTGGGATGATTTTTTTTTCTAAAGGAGTGAAGGGAGGAAAGAAAGAAAGAAAGAAGGTAAAGTATAGTAAAGTTATTAAAATTAAAATTAATTATTAAGAAAAAAATATTTTAAAAAAAACGGACGGATAGAACCCTAGGACAAATGGTGGAAGCAAAGCTATACAGACAAAATCTCACACAGAAGCATACACATACACACTCACAGAAAGAGGAAAAGGGGAAAAAATCATAAATCTTGCTCTCAAAGTCCACCTCCTCAGTTTGGGATGATTCGTTGTCTATTCATGTATTCCACAGATGCAGGGTACATCAAGTTGATTGTGGAGCTTTAATCCACTGCTTCTGAGGCTACTGGGAGAGATTTCCCTTTCTCTTCTTTGTTCTCACAGCTCTCAGGGGCTCAGCTTTGGATTTGGCTCCGCCTCTGCGTGTAGGTCGCTGGAGGGCGTCTGTTTTTTGCTCAGACAGGACGGGGTTAAAGGAGCTGCTGATTCGGGGGTCTGGCTCACTCAGGCCGGGGGTAGGCAGGGCTATGGAGTGCAGGGTGAGCCTGTGGCGTCAGAGGTCGGCGTGACGTTGCAGCAGCCTGAGGCATGCCGTGCGTTCTCCCGGGGAAGTTGTCCCTGGATGCCTGGACCTTGGTAGTGGCGGGCTGCACAGGCTCCTGGGAGCGGAGGTGCGGAGAGTGACCTGTGCTCGCACACAGGCTTCTTGGTGGCTGCAGCAGCATCCTTAGCATCTCATGCCTGTCTCTGGGGTCCATGCTATTAGCAACGGTCACGCCCATCTCTGGAGCTCCTTTAAGCATCGCTTTTAATTCCCTCTCCTCGTGCACCAGGAAACAAAGAGGCAAGAAAGTCTCTTGCTTCTTCGGCAGGTCCAGACTTTTTCCCAGACTCCCTCCCAGCTAGCCATGGTGCACTAACCCCTTGAGGCTGTGTTCACGCCGCCAGTCCTCTCCCTGCGATCCAACGGAAGCCCGAGCCTCGGCTTCCAGACCCCGCCCACACCAGTGGAGGAGCAGACAAGCCTCTGGGTCTGGTGAGTGCTGGTCGGCACGGATCCTCTATGCGGGAATCTCTCCGCTTTGCCCTCTGCACCCCTGTTGCTACTCTCTTCTCCACTGCTCTGAAGCTTTCCCACTCCGACACACCCAGTCTCTGCCAGCAAAGGGGCTTCCTAGTGTGTGGAAACCTTTCCTCCTTCACAGCTCCCTCCCACTGGTGCAGGTCCCGTCCCTATTGTTTTGTCTCTGTTTTTTCTTTTTTCTTTTGACCTACCCAGGTACATTTGGGAGTTTCTTGCCTTTTGGGAGGTCTGAGGTCTTCTGCCAGCGTTCAGTGGGTGTTCTATAGGAGCAGTTCCATGTATAGATGTATTTGTGATATATCTTTGGGGAGGAAGATGATCTCCGCGTCTTAAGCTTCCACCTTGTTCCTCCTCCCCCACATTCTAGTTTGAGAACCATGGATCTACACCAGCTCTATCTCCAGCCAAATAGCACCAGTCTCCATTCCTAGAAAGTGCTTCACAAACCTTAGTCAAAATATCTTCACAATTGGTTATCCCTCTCCCTGCTGTGCTCTCTCCACTGTATCTCTAGCTTCAAGGCTCAGCCTAAACATTACCTTACATTGATGTTATATCTGCCTGGAATCCTTTTCCTCTAAATCTTTGCAGGGTTGAGTCCTTCTCCTTCCCAAAGTCTCAGATTAAATTGGACCTCTTTAGAGAGATTTCTTGCACCACTGAGTCCATAGCCTGTGTCTCTTTATATCACATGACACTGTTTGATTGTTTCCACAGCACTTAGCACTATCTGGATTTGTTATTTATTTATTTACTTACTTACTTATTTACTTGTAAATTTTGTGCCTCCACCCACTAAGATATAAAATCTGTAAAGGTAGAGACCTTGTCTACCCACCACTCTATAGATCCTTAGCACCTAGAATAGTGCCTGGAAAATAGTAGTTACCCACTTAGTATTTGTTGCAATGAATGAATAGACAAAATGACAGTGAGATTTTTGTACTACCAACATAAGGGCCAAATGAGCTGTGTCATGCTTCTCACATGATTCAAGTCATCACATTATGATGCTAACAAACAGACTCAGAAGTCTGTGTTCTAAGGTCAAAGAATTACAGCTCCCATATGGTACAGAGGGCAGGAAATCCCCAGTTGCTTCCCTCTTCCATGTAAGCAGGTAGGAAACCACCCAGACAATTGTATTTGTTCTTTTCTGTATATCTGTTCAAGCCTTTCCCCATGGTCTTGGTGGTTTATTTGTTTAATTACCCTAACAACTCAGAAATTTCTTCTGCCTCCATATTAAGCCCTTTTTCCTGACATCATGATGTTTCTAGAGATGAGCAATTTGTCCATCTCTATCCCACAATAACCCCTTACCTCTCTAAAGCGAGTAATGAAGTCAATCCTCAGCTTTATTTTTTCCAAAGTGAGTGACTCCAACTCCTTTCAATGCTCCTCTGAGGGTCCATCTTAAAATGTCTAATGCTTTCCTATGGAGCCTCTCCAGCTTTTTTTCCATTATTTATAAAGTGAGGACATTCAAACTGGGAGAAATGATGAAGATTCAGAATGTTTCTTTTTTATTAAATTAAAGGTGCATGCAAACTCTGTGTGGCAGTGATGAAAGCTAGAAATATTACGACATGAGTTCAAGTCCCCACTTAGTCACTTATGATCCCTGTGCCTTGGACACATTGTTTACCTTTCTGACCCTCACTTCGATCCCTCTAAAATGGGAGTTCTCATTCCTCTAGATTTTTGTGACAATCATGTAAGAAAACATATATGAAAGTGTAAAATGTGAAATGCTTTACAAGAACAAGTAACTGTTGAAAGAGAGAGTACTTTTCATTTCTCTTTAAAAAGTCAATAGATGTAGAGGTCATTATTAATAAATTCTGTTTTATATCAAGAAAGAAAAGGTATCAGCTCTCAGGGAGAACACTAGCCCCATCCCCATTAGCTCTTTCACGGATCCACTTAGATGAAGCAGAGCCCATGCTCACAAATTCCTTTAGCTCATTATCAGAGCACTGCATTTGTTGACCTTCATTGGAAGAATGGCTGCATTGGAATTTCTGGGAAGAGTTCTTTTACATATCAAAGGGAATCAGAATAAATAATTTTAGCTACAAGCAGTATATTCTCCTGTTAAAAAAAATAGATTTTTCATCATGGTAAATGTGGTGGCCATGAGAATGTACAACTAAAGGGGGCAGAACTGACCAATGGCCCCAGCTGCTTCTCTGAAATCTATCACTTCTTTGTGATGATGCCACACCTCCCACGAGCTCTTCCCAGCCAATTACTGAGCTCAGCAGGAATAGTTTGGGTGCCCCATCCCTGAAAGATAGGACGTGCAAGGACTCCTCTATTGGCGGACTTTGTTTCAAGGTTGTCTCCCCTGCCAAAGTTTCCTTGGATGTCATAGCCACCTAAGATGCTTCCACTCAACATCACTACCTCTCTCATTCCCTCAGGTCAGACCTCCATCATGTTCTACAAGCTCTGCCATCTTCACCAATCTCACCCTGTTTTCTCTCACAAGTATTTCCCCTAATAAAATCTGGCATCATTTTATTGGAAGATCCAGACCAACATTGTAAAGAAAACTCTCAGTTTTCAAGGAAATTTTGCATCTATACTCACATCTATTGCTTTTAAATATTCAATGAATTACACAAATGGGAAATTGGAGTCCCCACTGTTTAAATGAAGAAATAAGTAACTTGGCCAAGATCAATTACCTCATTTTTTTTTCAGTAGCTTCTCTATCTCCTAGCCTTCCATGCTCAATGTTCAGAAAAAAACTTTAAATTTACTTTCCCTTTTGATTATTATTTTCCTAGCACAAACAACAGCAGCACCTACAATTTATTAAGCAGGCAGTGAATAAGTGCTTTACATATATTCGATTTTTCATTTAATCCTCACAATAACTCAAGAAGGTAGGTACTTCCCCCTTTAAACATGTGAGGAAACAGCTTCAAAAAGTTAAGTAAGCTTTTCAAGATCACTCATCTACTATGTAGAGGACCCAGAACCAGCCCATGACTCTAAATCTAATGTTATTAGCATTAATAACAATATCTCAAATCTGTAGAACATTTTACTAAGCACTTCTAGATGTGTTAGGAAGTGGGATTGGCACCCACCAGTAACTCCCGCTGCATTAGTCTAAAGAAGACAAGTGCTAGGGAAAGAAACAGGGGTGACAGGAGCTGACAAGGTACAGGCAAGGGTGAGAATGACTAACCTTCTCCCAAATGCTTCAGCTCAGGTCGCAGAAGAGTCGCTCGTGGCCATCGGTACTCCAAGGGCCCTTATTTCAAAGAAAGTATGCGGGGGAAAAGTAAGTTTTTGTTAAAGAGATTAGCATAATATAGTTTCCCAAGTAATCTTCCTAAATTTATTAGATGGAAACCAGCTTCCTACCACCTACCAGCCATGGAATGGGGAAGAAAGCATCAAGCACTCAAGGTTCTGCATGATCCAATTTTTAGCCTCCTCTCCAGCTTCATCTCCCCTCTTGCTGTGTTTTACCTGATTAAAATACAACAGCTTAAATACAACAGCATCCACACTGTGCTGTCACATGCCTCTGTACATTCGGTCATGCAGTTCACTGTCTAATTCATCCTTCCTTCCCTTCCTCTGGCTAACTCTTACTCATTCCTCAGCAACTCAGCTCAGGCACCATGTACTTCAGGAATTCTTGTTCAACACCCAGGCTGAGGAAACCCAAAAAACCCTCCTCTGTGCTCCCTTATCTTAACCCCAGTGCTTACCTCACCTCACCTCAACATTTCCATTATTATGTTGAGATTATCTCCCACTAGAAAAACAAACAGAATTATTTCTCCTTAAAACATCATCCATACCTCACCACTCTGGCCCATAAAGTGCTTCGAAGGGGATCCTATGGCCGGTAAAAGAAGATCCAGGTTCCACGCTCTGGCTTTCAAGGCCCTAAATGATGTGGCCCCTGACCGTCTCTCCAAACTCTCCCTTTTTCCCTTGCTTACTAACTGTCATACCACTCTGCATTCAGATCCATTACCATGCCAACCCTATTTTGCCTTAAGACCTATTTCCTCCACTCTTTGTAGAGTTGTGCCTTTTTATTCTCCAGATCTCCACTTGAATGTTGCCTTCTTAGAGGTGCCTTCCATCCCCACCTCTAGAACTATCATTATTCTCTCCCATTGTTACCTATTCCTTCTCCTCATTGCAACCAAAAAACTTTATAAATAGGATATTTATTCATTTATTTATTTAAATCTTGAATGTAATGGAAAACACATCCTCAACTCCTCATGCTTCTTGAGAGCAAGGATCCAGGCTTATTAAATTATATTCTTCCAAGGTGTTTGGTGCAACAGTATGTCCTTAAATTTGCTGAATAAATGAATGAGCAAGCAAAGTTCAGGAAGAACATTAAAAGAGAGGGAATTACAAAATAGCAGAGATATATAGAAGTTAAATATTAGTTAGTTTCCATAATGACTTGTGTTGAGGGAACTCTAAGTGCTTCCTAAATATTAATTATATTCTATTCACAGGAAAAACTCATTATCTCTAACTTACAAGCATAAAAGGAAAACCAAGCGAAGTGACTTTTCCAAAAGCAATGTAATGAATTAAATAGGGAGCTTTGGTCTTGACTCTGAACAACTTCATTTTACAGCATCTTGTTCCCAAAGGATATGAGGTGGCTTTGAAAGACACAGATAGTTACACAATTTAGAGTGTCCACAAAAACAAAACAAGCCAGTTGCTCAGGAGAAGCACGACTATTCCTGGTACAAGGTCTGAAAAAAATTTTCCCTTGGGTCCTCACAAAGCGTAGCAAACCACATCCTCAATCACATCCCCCAGGATATGCAGCAGTGAGGCTCACAGGGTTGTTTGCTAGCATTCCTCAGTGTGGGCTGATGGCACAAGGCCAAGGTTCAGATCCATGGAGCAATTCTCCAAGAAGCCTAATCAAGACAGCCCAGGTGTGCAATTCTCTGATGATCTCTCTTAATCCAAAAAGACATCTGGAGATTCTGGAAGAATCATTTAACAGCACAGCCTTCATATGCTGGGCTCTGTGAATTTTACTTCTCACATGAAAACTTCTAAGAATTAAGTAATAGTGAACTGAAAGTGACCAGCATCCAGATCACAGTCAACGTTGTGGAACTATTGAAATTTCCATATGATTTATCAGTCAAATGACGTGGAGAAGGTATAAGCTAAGCTGCTGTAATAAGGAGACACCAAAATACAGTAACCTGGATCAAACTAAAGTTTAATTCTCGCTCATGTAACAGTCCAGGTATAGGAGGGCTGTTCAAGACAGGTGGGAAGCTCTGCTCCACAAGGTCATCTAGGGACTCAGGCTGGCAGTGTACTTCTACCGTCCTTAATAAGCAGCTCCCTTTCAGTCCAAGGCAGCTGTTCTGGTTGTCGCCATCTTAGAGTCAAAGGAAAGAAAGAGAGTAAAAGCAAACAGCTTCCTTGTAAAAATGTAATCTAAAAGTTGTACATATCAGTTGTTTGATCATTTAGTGACATGGACACACCGACTTGCAAGGAAGACTGGGGAATGGAATCTATACATGGACAGCCTCATATCTGCCTAAAACTCAAGGAGATTGTATTACTTCCAGGAAGACTAGGAGAGTCGATAAGGGAAACCATAAGACTATGCCACTGGGAATCGGCATCTGCTTAAACAGAATTATCCTCTGATTAAAGAACCACCCACTACTAGCCAGAGGTATATAAAGGCAGACACCAGTTACAGGTTCAAGTTTTCTACATTCATGTGTTGTGTCCAGTGCACAGACAATGAAGGATCAAGACCCCAAAGTTCTACATCATATGCATGGCTACACTCATTTTAGCCAGAAAAAAAAGTTAACTTGTTGATTCTAAATACCAATTATGACCGTAAAAGAATCAATAGAGCCTCCATGTAATATTAGATATTAAGAACTGTCATACCCTTGTGAACCCTCCAAGATAAACTAATTGCAAAATGTAAGCGAAGATAAACAAGTAAGATGACAACCACATAGGATTCTTAACTCTAAGCTAGTTAAATGTCAGAGGACTTTTACTAAAACTCAGTAAATTGGTTTTGGAATAGTTGATGTTAGACGACTTTGTTCTGGCAGCCATTGGATGACAGCATCAGTTTGTCTGTGGAGGTATTCTTAGTTTGAAACAATAAAAATCATGATGAGGTCAGCATATTGTTATTCTCTCTGTCTAGAGAGGTAGAAAGCATATGCCTATCTCATCCAAAGGGGATGTCACATTATTGCCATACAAGTTTATAAAAATTGGGCAGCAGGATTTATTACTTACCCCACTGAAAATCATCTGCTCCCTCAGGAGACTGCTCTTGTCTCTGCTGACTTAAATGGCAGTATTAAGGTTTAGATTTAGTCTATATGGACATAGATTTTCTCCCATAAGCAATTCCTTCCCGTGGAGTGAAAGTTTAAAAAGTCAATACAAGCTAAAACTTAGTTTCTTCTTCCTAATTTTCTCCACGAATATAACAATGGTTTAACGTGTTTAAAGCTGACCTACTCCTCATGTAATAGATTTGGCCTAAGAAGTCCACATGTGAACTTTGAAAGAAGCAAACAGGTACTTAGTCTAGATATCAGATGGGTAAGTATACAGGTCCAGAATTCGGGAGGAATAGGTGGTTGCTCTATTAAATACGGAGGGGCCTATATGCTATCAGTAGGCATGCTTTCAAGCATGCCCTCATTACTGGAACGAATAGCCAATGTAAACCCTGAATAATTTGCCTTAAACATCAATCAATGTCCTTCCAGCTGTGGTCTTCCAAGACATGATGTGATCACATGTATGTACACTTGTATGTATAAACAATAATGCATCTACCAGAGCTAGGTTCTAATCAGCACAATTTGGTAAGGGGAGAAGGAAAGGACAACTAACATCGGTGAAGCATCCCTATGTGCCAGGGGTAATACTACATCCTTTATCTTTGTTTTTGCATTAATTTCTCACAACAACCCTGTGAGGCAGGCATTATCATCACCATTTTAGAGATGAGGAACCTGAATCACAGAGATATGAAATGACCAACCCAAGGTCACACAGCTTGTGCACAGAGAAGCTGGAATTCAACCCAGTTTGATTGCACAGTTCATGCTCTTTCAAATAAACCACACTGCTGATCTGGAATTCTACTTACTCCCCCACTTACTTTGGGCACCATATTGTTGACCACAAATGCGGCTTGAGTCTACAAAGTTCAGGAGTGGTCCCTAAAGGGCCTTTTAATTCCACTGAAATTCTGCTAGTAGTCTCCTTGTCTGTTTTACCTGCTGTTA
Source organism: Stenella coeruleoalba (assembly GCF_951394435.1). Taxonomy (NCBI): domain Eukaryota; kingdom Metazoa; phylum Chordata; class Mammalia; order Artiodactyla; family Delphinidae; genus Stenella; species Stenella coeruleoalba. Next base: position 46,568,161 of record NC_137152.1, on the reverse strand, counting down.
CATACATCACCTAAAATAGTGCCTGCACCCTCTCCTCCCCCAGAAAAAGGTTTTTAAGTGAATGAATGATTGAGACTAGTCATTTCCTTGTAACAAGGTTAGTATACAATTTCTAGAGACTTCTCAATGTGTCTAACTGCTTGAATCTCTTTAAAATACAAATTCTGCCTACAATGTATTTCATATGATTTGACAACTATATCTAGTAGTATTCATTTCTTTACATAGATCTTTATTGGAGTATAATTGCTTCACAATACTGTGTTAGTTTCTGTTGCACAGCAAAGCAAATCAGCCATATGCATACACATGTCCCCATATCCCCTCCCTCTTGAGCCTCCCTCCCATCCTCCCTATCTCACCCCTCTAGGTCATTGCAGAGCACCAAGACGATCTCCCTATGCTACTGCTTCCCACCAGCCAACTGTTTTACATTCGGTAGTGTATATATGTCGATGCTACTCTAACTACACCCCAGCTTCATCCTCCAACCCCATGCCGCAACTCCATTCTCTATGTCTACCTCTTTATTCCTGCCATGCAACTAGGTTCATCAGTACCTTTTTTTTTAGATTCCATATATATGCGTTAGCATATGGCATTTGTTTTTCTCTTTCTGACGTACTACATTCTGTATGATAGATTCTAGGTCCATCCACCTCATTACAAATAACTCCATTTAATTTCTTTTTATGGCTGAGTAATATTCCATTGTATATATCTGCCACATCTTCCTTACCCATTCATCTGTCAAAGGACCCTTAGGTTGTTTCCATATCCTGGCTATTGTAAATAGTGCTGCAATGAACATTGTGGTACATGACTCTTTTTGAATTGTGGTTTTCTCAGGGTATATGCCCAGTAGTGGGATTGCTGGATCGTATGGTTGTTCTATTTTTAGTTTCTTAAGGAAGCTCCATACTGTTGTCCATAGTGGCTGTATCCATTTACATTCCCACCAAAACAGTGCAAGAGGGTTCCCTTTTCTCCACACCCTATTCATCATTTGTTGTTTGTAGATTTTTTTAAATTGGAGTAAAAATGCTTTACAATGGCGTGTTAGTTTCTGCTTTATAACAAAATGAATCAGTTATACATATACATATATCCCCATATCTCTTCCCTCTTGCATCTCCCTCCCTCACACTCTCCCTATCCCACCCTTCCAGCTGCTCACAAAGCACAGAGTGGATCTCCCTGTGCTATGCGACTGCTTCCCACTAGCTATCTATTTTATATTTGATAGTGTATATATGTCCATATATACACTACCACTCTCTCACTTTGTCCAAGCTTACCCTTCCCCCTCACCGTGCCCACAAGCCCATTCTCTAGTATGGCTGTGTCTTTATTCTGGTCATGCCCCTAGGTTCTTCATGACTTTTTTTTTTTTAAGATTCCATATATATGTGTTAGCATACGGTATTTGTTTTTCTCTTTCTGACTTACTTCACTTTCTAGGACAGTCTCTAGGTCCATCCACCTCACTACAAATAACTCAGTTTCATTCCTTTATAGGGCTGAGTAATATTCCATTGTATAAATGTGCCACATCTTCTTTATCCATTCATCTGTTGATGGACACTTAGGTTGTTTCCATGTCCTGGCTATTCTAAATAGAGCTGCAATGAACATTGTGGTCATGACTCTCTGAATTACGGTTTTCTCAGGGTATATGCCAAGTAGTGGGATTGCTGTGTCATATGCTAGTTCTATTTTTTGTTGCTAAGAAACTTCCATATTGTTCTCCATAGTGGTTGTATCAATTTACATTCCCAACAACAGTATATGAGGGTACCCTTTACTCCACACCCTATACAGCATTTATTGTTTCTAGATTTTTTGATAATGGCCAACCGGTATGAGATGATATCTCATTGTAATTTTGATTTGCATTTCTCTAATGATTAATGATGTTGATCATTCTTTCATGTGTTTGTTGGCAATCTGTATATCTTCTTTGGAGAAATGTCTATTTAGGTTTTCTGCCCATTTTTGGATTGGGTTGTTTGTTTTCTTGTTATTGAGTTGCATGAGCTGCTTGTAAATTTTGGAGATTAATCCTTTGTCAGTTGCTTCATTTGCAAATATTTTCTCCCATTCTGAGGGTTGTCTTTTGGTCTTGTTTATGGTTTCCTTTGCTGTGCAAAGCTTTTAAGTTTCATTAGGTCCCATTTGTATATTTTTGTTTTTATTTCCATTTCTCTAGGAGGTGGGTCAAAAAGGATCTTGCTGTGATTTATGTCACAGAGTGTTCTGCCTATGTTTTCCTCTAAGAGTTTGATGGTGTCTGGCCTTACACTTAGGTCTTTAATCCATTTTGAGTTTATTTTTGTGTATGGTGTTAGGGAGTGTTCTAATTTCATTCTTTTACATGTAGCTGTCCAGTTTTCCCAGCACCACTTATTGAAGAGGCTGTCTCTTCTCCACTGTATATTCTTGCCTCCTTTATCAAAGATAAGGTGACTATATGTGCATGGGTTTATCTCTGGGCTTTCTATCCTGTTCCATGGATCTATCTTTCTGTTTTTGTGCCAGTACAATACTGTCTTCATTACTGTAGCTTTGTAGTATAGTCTGAAGTCAGGGAGCCTGATTCCTCCAGCTCCGTTTTTCATTCTCAAGATTGCTGTGGGTATTTCGGGTCTTTTGTGTTTCCATACAAATTGTGAACTTTTTTGTTCGAGTTCTGTGAAAAATGCCAGTGGTAGTTTGATAGGGATTGCATTGAATGTGTAGATTGCTTTGAGTAGTAGAGTCATTTTCACAATGTTGATTCTTCCAATCCAAGAACATGGTATATCTCTCCATCTATTTGTATCATCTTTAATTTCTTTCATCAGTGCCTTATAAGTTTCTGTATACACATCTTTTGTCTCCTTATGTAGATTTATTCCTAGATATTTTATTCTTTTTGTTGCAATGGTAAATGGGAGTGTTTTCTTAATTTCAGTTTCAGATTTTTCATCATTAGTGTATAGGAATGCAAGAGATTTCTGTGCATTAATTTTTTATCCAGTTACAATACCAAATTCATTGTTTAGCTCTAGTAGTTTTCTGGTAGCATCTTTACGGTTCTTTATGTATAGTATCATGTCATTTGCAAACAGTGACATCTTTACTTCTTCCTTTCAGATTTGGGTACATTTTATTTCATTTTCTTTTCTGATTGCTGTGGTGTAGACTTCCAAAACTATGTTGAATAAGAGTGGTGAGAGTGGGCAACCTTGTCTTCTTCCTGATCTTAGTGGAAAAGGTTTCAGTTTTTTACCATTGAGGACGATGTTGGCTGCGGGTTTGTCATATATGGCCTTTATTATGTTGAGGAAAGTTCCCTCTATGCATACTTTTTTGGAAGGTTTTTATCATAAATGGGTGTTGAATTATGTCAAAAGCTTTCTCTGCATCTATTGAGATGATCATATAGTTTTTCTCCTTCAATTTGCTAATAGGGTGTATCATGTTGATTGATTTGCATATATTGAGGAATCCTTGCATTCCTGGGATAAACCCCACTTTATCATAGTGTATGATCCTTTTAATGTGCTGTTGAATTCTGTTTGCTAGTATTTTTTTTATTTTTATTTATTTATTTATTATTGTTTTTTGTGGCAGTACATGTGCCTCCCACTGCCATGGCCTCTCATGTTGAGGAGCACAGCCTCTGGATACGCAGGCTCAGCGGCCATGGCTCACGGGCCCTGCTGCTCCACGGCATGTGGGATCTTCCTGGACTGGGGAATGAACCGATGTCCCCTGCATTGACAGGCGGGCTCTCAACCACTGTGCCACCAGGGAAGCCCTGTTTGCTAGTATTTTGTTGAGGATTTTTGCATCTCTGTTTATCAGTGATGTTGGCCTGTAGTTTTATTTCTTTGTGATATCCTTGTCTGTTTTACATATCAGAGTGATGGTGGCCTCGTAGAATGAGTTTGGGAGTATTTCTCCCTCTGGTATACTTTGGAAGATTTTGAGAAAGATAGGTGTTAGCGCTTCTCTAAATGTTTGATAGAATTCACCTGTGAAGCCTCCTGGTCCTGGGTTTTTGTTTGTTGGAAGATTTTTAATCACAGTTTCAATTTCAGTGCTTGTGATTGGTCTGTTCATATTTTCTATTTCTTCCTGGTTCAGTCTCGGAAGGTTGTGCATTTCTAAGAATTTGTCCATTTCTTCCAGGTTGTCCATTTTATTGGAATACACTTGCTTGTAGTAATCTCTCATGATCCTTTTTATTTCTGCAGTGGTAGTTGTTACTTCTCCTTTTTCATTTCTAATTCCATTGATTTGAGTCTTCTCCCTTTTATTATTGATAAGTCTGGCTAATGGTTTATCAATTTTGTCTTCTCAGAGAACCAGCTTTTAGTTTTATTGATCTTTGCTATCGTTTCCTTCATTCCTTTCTGATCTGATATTTATGATTTCATTCCTTCGCTAACTTTGGGGGTTTTTTGTTCTTCTTTCTCTAATTGTTTTAGGTGTAAGGTTATGTTGTTCATTTGAGTTGTTTCTTCTTTCTTAAGGTAGGACTGTATTGGTATAAACTTCCCTCTTAGAACTGCTTTTGCTGCATCCCACAGGTTTTGGGTCGTCGTGTTTTCATTGTCATTTGTTTCTAGGTATTTTTTGATTTCCTCTTTGATTTCTTCAGTGATCTCTTGGTTATTAACTAGCGTGCTGTTTAGCCTCCATGTGGTTGTATTTCTTACAGACTTTTTCTTGTAGTTGATATCTAGTCTCATAGAATTGTGGTCGCAAATGATACTTGATACGATTTCAATTTTCTTCAATTTATCAAGCCTTGATTTGTGACCCAAGATATGATCTATCCTGGAGAATGTTCCATGAGCACTTGAGAAGGATATGTATTCTGTTGTTTTTGAATGCAATGTCCTATAAATATCAATTAAGTCCATCTTGTTTAATGTATCATTTAAGGCTTGTGTTTCCTTATTTACTTTCATTTTGTAGGACTTGTCCATTGGTGAAAGTGGAGTGTTAAAGTCCCCTACTATGATTGTGTTACTGTTGATTTCCCCTTTTATGGCTGTTAGTATTTGCCTTTTGTATTGAGGTGCTCCTATGTTGGGTGCATAAATATTTGCAATTATATCTTCTTCTTGGATCGATCCCTTGATCATTGTGTAATCTCCTTCTTTGTCCCTTGTAATAGTTTTTGTTTTAAAATCTATTTTGTCTCATATGAGAATTGCTACCCCAGCTTTCTTTTGATTTCCATTTGCATGGAATATCTTTTTCTATCCCGTGACTTTCAGTCTGTATGTGTCCCTAGGTCTGAAGTGGGTCTCCTGTAGACAGCATATATACGGGTCTTGTTTTTGTAGCCATTCAGCCAATCTCTGTCTTCTGGTTGGAACATTTAATCCATTTACATTTAAGGTAATTATTGATATGTATGTTCCTATTACCATTTTGTAAATTGTTTTGGGTTTATTATTGTAGGTCTTTTCCTTCTCTTGTGTTTCCTGCCTAGAGAAGTTCCTTTAGCATTTGTTGTAAAGCTGGTTTGGTTGTGCTACATTTGCTTAGGTGTTGTTTGTCTGTAAAATTTTCAATTTCTCTGTCATATCTGAATGACATTCTTGCTGGACAGAGGCATATTGATTGTAGGTTTTTCCCTTTCATCTCTTTAAATATGACCTGCCACTCCCTTCTTGCTTGCAGAGTTTCTGCTGAAAGATTAGCTGTTAACCTTATGGGGGTTCCCTTGTATATTATTTGGTCTTTTTCCCTTGCTGCTTTTAATTATTTTCTTTGTATTTAATTTTTGGTAGTTTGATTATTATGTGTCTTGGCGTGTTTCTCCTTGGATATATCCTGTATGGGACTCTGTGCTTCATGGACTAAATTAACTACTTCCTTTCCCATATTAGGGAAGTTTTCAACTATAGTCTCTGCAAATATTTTCTCAGTCCCTTTCTTTTACTCTTCTTCTTCTGGGTCCCTTATAATTCGAATGTTGCTGCATTTAATGTTGTCCCAGTAGTCTCTGAGACTGTCCTCAATTCTTTTCACTCTTTTTTCTTTATTCTGCTCTGAGAAAACACTCCCATTTACCATACTTCTACTATTTTATCTTCCAGGTCACTTATCTGTTCTTCTGCCTCAGTTATTCTGTTATTGATCCCTTCTAGAAAATTTTTAATTTCATTTTTTTGTGTTCTTCATCACTGTTTGTTTGCTCTTTAGTTCTTCTAGGTCCTTGTTAAACGTTTCTTGTATTTTCTCCATCCTATTTCCAAGATTTTGGATCACCTTTACTCTCATTATTATGAATTCTTTTTCAGGTAGACTGCCTACTTCCTCTTCATTTGTTAGGTCTGGTGGGTTTTTACCTTGCTGCTTCTTTTGCTGTTTCTCTGTCTTCTCATTTTACTTACCTTACTGTGTTTGTGGTCTCCTTTTCACAGGCTGCAGGTTCATAGTTCCCATTGTTTTTGGTGTCTGCCCCCAGTGGCTAAGGTTAGTTCAGTGGGTTTTGTGGGCTTCCTGGTGGAGGGTAGTGGTGCCTGTGTTCTGATGGATGAGGTTGGATCTTGTCTTTCTGGTGAGCAGGTCCACGTCTGGTGGTGTCTTTTGGGGTGTCTGTGACCTTAGTATGATTTTAGGCAGTCTCTCTGCTAATGGGTGGGGTTGCTTTCCTGTCTTGCTAGTCGTAGCTTGCTGATCATTGAGTGGAGCTGGGTCTTGGCATTAAGGTAGAGATCTCTGGGAGATTTTCATCATTTGATATTAAGTGGAGCTGGGGGCTCTCTGGTGGAACAATGTCCTGAATTTGGCTCTCCCACCTCAGAGGCACAGCCCTGAGGCCTGGCTGGAGCACCAAGAGCCTGTCACCCACACGGTTCAGAATCAAAGGGAGAATAAAAGAAAAGAAAAGAAAGAAAGAAAGAAAGAAAGAAAGAAAGAAAGAAAGAAAGAAAGAATTAGATATAAATAAAACAAATGTATTCAAATAATAAAATTAGTATTAGAAACATTTTTAAGTAATTTAAAAAAAAGAAAGAAGAGAACAACCAATGCAAAAAAGAAATCACCAATGATAACAAGTCCTGAAAACTATACTAACAAAAAAACAAAGAAAACACATGAAAAAAACGGCAGACAGAACCTTAGGACAAATGGTAACAGCAAAGCTATGCAGACAAAATCACACACAGAATCATACGCATACACACTCACAAAAAGAGAAAAAGGGGAATACACACATGCGCACACACACACACACACACACACACACACACACACACATATATTTTGTTGCTCCCAAAGTCCACCTCCTCAGTTTGGGGTGACTAGTTGCCTATTCAGGTATTCCACAGATACAGGGTACATCAATTTGACTGTGGAGATTTAATCCACTGCTCATGAGGCTGCTGGGAGAGATTTCCCTTTCTCTTCTTTGTTCGCACAGTGTTGATTGTAGATTTTTTGATGATGGCCATTCTGAGCAGTGTGGGGTGATACCTCATTGTAGTCTTGATTTGCAGTTCTCTAATAATTAGTGATGTTGAGCAGTTTTCCACGTGCCTCTTGGCCATCTGTATGTCTTCCTTGGTGAAATGTCAATTTAGGTCTTATGACCATTTTTTAAATGGATTGTTTGTGTTTTTGATATTGAGCTCCACGAGCAGTTTGTATATTTTGGAGATTAATCCTTTGTTGTTTCATTTGCAAATATTTTCTCCCATACTGAGGGTTTCCTTTTTGTCTTATTTCCTTTGCTGTGAAAAAGCTTTTAAGTTTAATTAAGTTTCACTTGTTTATTTTTCTTTCATTTCCATTACTCTAGGAGGTGGGTCAAGAAAGATGTTGCTGTGGTTTATGTCAAAGAGTGTTTTCCCCATATTTTCCTCTAAGAGTTTTATAGTGTCTGGTATTACATTTAAGTCTTTAATCCATTTGGAGTTTATTTTTGTGTATGGTGTTAGGTAGTGTTCCAATTTCATTCTTTTACATGTAGCTGTTCAGTTTTCACAGCATCACTTACTGAAGAGGCCACCTTTTCTCCATTTTATGTTCTGTCCTCCTTTGTCGTAAATTAGGTGACCATATGTACGTGGGTTGATCTTTGGGCATTCTATCCTGTACCCTTGATCTATATTTCTGTTTTTGTGCCAGTACCATACTGCCTTGATTACTGCAGCTTTGTGGTATAGTTTGAAGCCAGGGACCCTGATTCTTCCAAATCCATTTTTCTTTCTCACGAATGCTTTGGCTAATCACGGATTGTGTTTCCATACAAATTGTAAATTTTTGTTTCTAATGCTGTGAAGAATGCCATTGGTAGTTTGATAGGGATTGCACTGAGTCTGTAGATTGCTTTGGGTAGTATGGTCATTTTCACAATATTGATTCTTCCAAGCCAAGAACATGGTATATCTCTCCATCTGTTGGTATCAACCTTAATTTCTTTCTTCAGTGTCTTATAGTTTTCTGCATACAATTATTTTCTCTCCCTTGGTAGGTTTATTCCTAGCTATTTTATTCTTTTTGTTGCAATGGTAAAGGGAGTGTTTCCTTAATTTCTCTTTCAGAATTTTCATCATTAGTGTATAGGAATGCAAGAGATTTCTGTGCATTAATTTTGTATCCTGTAACTTTACCAAATTCATTTGATTAGCTCTAGTAGTTTTCTGGTGGCATCTTTAGGATTATCTATGTATAGTATCATGTTATCTGCAAACAGTGACAGTTTTACTTCTTCTTTTCCAAATTGTATTCCTTTTACTTCTTTTTCTTCTCTGATTGCTGTGGCTAGGACTTCAAAAACTATCTTGCATAATACTGGTGAGAGTGGACATCCTTGTCTTTTTTCTGATTTTAGAGAAAATGCTTTCAGTTTTTCACCATTGAGAATGATGTTTGCTGTGGGTTTGTCATATATGGCCTTTATTATGTTGAGGTAGGTTCCCTCTATGCCCACTTTCTGGAGAGGTTTTATCATAAATCGGTGTTGAATGTTGTCAAAAGCTTTCTCTGCATCTATTGAGATGATCATATTGTTTTTATTCTTCAACTTGTTAATATGGTGTATCACATTGATTGATTTGCACATATTGAAGACTCCTTGCATCCCTGGGATAAATCCCACCTGATCATGGTGTATGACCCTGTAATGTGCTGTTGGATTCTGTTTGCTAGTATTTTGTTGAGGAATTTTGCATCTGTTTCCATCAGTGATATTGGTCTATAGTTTTCTTTTCTTGTGATATCTTTCTCTAGTTTTGGTATCAGGGTGACTGTGGCTTTGTAGGGTGAATTTGGGAGTGCTCCTCCCTCTGCTATATTTTGGAAGAGTTTGAGAAGTTTCGGTGTTAGCTCTCCTCTAAATGTGTGATAGAAGTCACCTGGTTCTAGACTTTTGTTTGTTGGAAGATTTTTCATTATGGTTTCAATTTCATTGCTTGTGATATGTCTGTTTATATTTTGTAATTCTTCCTGGTACAGTCTTAGAAATTTGTACCATTCCAAGAATTTGTCCATTTTTCATGGTTGTGCATTTTACTGGCATATAGTTTTTTGTAGTAGTCTCTTTTTAATCCTTTGTATTTCTGCGGTATCCATTGTAACTTCTATTTCATTTCTAATTTTATTGATTCATGTCATCTCCCTTTTTTCTTTATGAGTCTGGTTAAGGGTTTATCAATTTTGTTTATCTTCTCAAAGAACCAGCTTTTAGTTTTATTCATCTTTGCTACTGTTTTCTTTGTTTTCATTTATTTCTGTTCTGATCTTTATGATATCTTTTCTTCTACTAACTTTGGGTTTTCATTGTTCTTGTTTCTCTAGTTGTTTTAAGTGTAGCGTTAGATTGTTTGAGATTTTTCTTGTTTCTTGAGGTGACATTAAATTGCTCTAAACTTCTCTCTTAGAACTGCTTTTGCTGCATCCCATAGGTTTTGGGTCATTGTGCTTTCATTGTCATTTGTTTGTATGTATTCTTTTACTTCTTCTTTGATTTCTTCAGTGATCTCTTGGTTATTTAGTAGCGCACTGTTTATCCTCCATGTATTTTCTTTTTTTTCTTAGTTAGAAGTGTTTTTTTTTTTTAACATCTTTATTGGGGTATAATTGCTTTACAATGGTGTGTTAGTTTCCGCTTTATAACAAAGTGAATCAGTTATACATATACATATGTTACCATATCTCTTCCCTCTTGCGTCTCCCTCCCTCCCACCCTCCCTATCCCACCCCTCCAGGCTGTCACAAAGCACCAAGCCAATATCCCTGTGCCATGCGGCTGCTTCCAACTAGCTATCTACCTTACTACGTTTGTTAGTGTGTATATGTCCATGACTCTCTCTCGCCCCGTCACAGCTCACCCTTCCCCCTCCCCATAACCTCAAGTCCGTTCTCTAGGAGGTCTGCGTCTTTATTCCTGCCTTATCTCTAGGTTCTTCATGACATTTTTTTTTTCTTAAATTCCATATATATGTGTTAGCATACGGTATTAGTCTTTTTCTTTCTGACTTACTTCACTCTGTATCACAGACTCTAGGTCTATCCACCTCATTACAAATAGCTCAATTTCATTTCTTTTTATGGCTGAGTAATATTCCATTGTATATATGTGCCACATCTTCTTTATCCATTCATCCGATGATGGGCACTTAGGTCGTTTCCATCTCCGGGCTATTGTAAATAGAGCTGCAATGAACATTTTGGTACATGACTCTTTTTGAATTTCGGTTTTCTCAGGGTATATGCCCAGTAGTGGGATTGCTGGGTCATATGGTAGTTCTATTTGTAGTTTTTTAAGGAACCTCCATACTGTTCTCCATAGTGGCTGAACCAATTCACATTCCCACCAGCAGTGCAAGAGTGTTCCCTTTTCTCCACACCCTCTCCAGCATTTATTGTTTCTAGATTTTTTGATGATGGCCATTCTGACTGGTGTGAGATGATATCTCATTGTAGTTTTGATTTGCATTTCTCTAATGATTAATGATGTTGAGCATTCTTTCATGTGTTTGCTGGCAATCTGTATATCTTCTTTGGAGAAATATCTATTTAGGTCTTCTGCCCATTTTTGGATTGGGTTGTTTGTTTTTTTTTTATTGAGCTGCATGAGCTGCTTGTAAATTTTGGAGATTAATCCTTGGTCGGTTACTTCATTTGCAAATATTTTCTCCCATTCTGAGGGTTGTCTTTTGGTCTTGTTTATGGTTTCCTTTGCTGTGCAAAAGCTTTGAAGTTTCATTAGGTCCCATTTGTTTATTTTTGTTTTTATTTCCATTACTCTAGGAGGTGGGTCAGAAAGGATCTTGCTGTGATTTATGTCATAGAGTGTTCTGCCTATGTTTTCCTCTAAGAGTTTGATAGTTTCTGGCCATATATTTAGGCCTTTCATCCATTTTGAGCTTATTTTTGTGTATGGTGTTACGGAGTGATCTAATCTCATACTTTTACATGTACCTGTCCAGTTTTCCCAGCACCACTTATTGAAGAGGCTATCCTTTCTCCACGGTACATTCCTGCCACCTTTATCAAAGATAAGGTGTCCATATGTGTGTGGGTTTATCTCTGGGCTTTCTATCCTGTTCCATTGATCTATCTTTCTGTTTTTGTGCCAGTACCATACCGTCTTGATAACTGTAGCTTTGTAGTATAGTCTGAAGTCAGGGAGCCTGATTCCTCCAGTTCGTTTTTTCGTTCTCAAGATTGCTTTGGCTATTCGGGGTCTTTTGTGTTTCCATACAAATTGCAAAACTTTTTGTTCTAGTTCTGTGAAAAATGCCAGTGGTAGTTTGATAGGGATTGCATTGAATCTATAGATTGCTTTGGGTAGTAGAGTCATTTTCACAATGTTGATTCTTCCAATCCAAGAACATGGTATATCTCTCCATCTATTTGTATCATCTTTAATTTCTTTCATCAGTGTCTTATAATTTTCTGCATACAGGTCTTTTGTCTCCTTAGGTAGGTTTATTCCTAGATATTTTATTCTTTTTGTTGCAATGGTAAATGGGAGTGTTTTCTTGATTTCACTTTCAGATTTTTCATCATTAGTATATAGGAATGCCAGAGATTTCTGTGCATTAATTTTGTATCCTGCCACTTTACCAAATTCATTGATTAGCTCTAGTAGTTTTCTGGTAGCATCTTTAGGATTCTCTATGTATAGGATCATGTCATCTGCAAACAGTGACAGCTTTACTTCTTCTTTTCCGATTTGGATTCCTTTTATTTCCTTTTCTTCTCTGATTGCTGTGGCTAAAACTTCCAAAACTATGTTGAATAAGAGTGGTGAGAGTGGGCAACCTTGTCTTGTTCCTGATCTTAGTGGAAATGCTTTCAGTTTTTCACCATTGAGGATGATGTTTGCTGTGGGCTTGTCATATATGGCCTTTATTATGTTGAGGAAAGTTCCCTCTATGCCTACTTTCTGCAGGGTTTTTATCATAAATGGGTGTTGAATTTTGTCAAAAGCTTTCTCTGCATCTATTGAGATGATCATATGGTTTTTCTCCTTCAATTTGTTACTATGGTTTATCACATTGATAGATTTGCGTATATTGAAGAATCCTTGCATTCCTGGAATAAACCCCACTTGATCATGGTGTATGATCCTTTTAATGTGCTGTTGGATTCTGTTTGCTAGTATTTTGTTGAGGATTTTTGCATCTATGTTCATCAGTGATATTGGCCTGTAGTTTTCTTTCTTTGTGACATCCTTGTCTGGTTTTGGTATCAAGGTGATGGTGGCCTCGTAGAAGGAGTCTGGGAGTGTTCCTCCCTCTGCTATCTTTTGGAAGAGTTTGAGAAGGATAGGTGTTAGCTCTTCTCTAAATGTTTGATAGAATTCGCCTGTGAAGCCATCTGATCCTGGGCTTTTCTTTGTTGGAAGATTTTTAATCACAGTTTCAATTTCAGTGCTTGTGATTGGTTTGTTCATATTTTCTCTTTCTTCCTGATTCAGTCTTGGCAGGTTGTGCATTTCTAAGAATTTGTCCATTTCTTCCAGATTGTCCATTTTATTGGCATAGAGTTGCTTGTAGTAATCTCTCATGATCTCTTTTATTTCTGCAGTGTCAGTTGTTACCTCTCTTTTTTCATTTCTAATTCTATTGATTTGAGTCTTCTCCCTTTTTTTCTTGATGAGTCTGGGTAGTGGTTTACCTATTTTGTTTATCTTCAAAAAGAACCAGCTTTTAGTTTTATTGATCTTGCTATTGTTTCCTTCATTTCTTTTTCATTTTTTTCTGATCTGATTTTTATGATTTCTTTCCTTCTGCTAGCTTTGGGTTTTTTTTGTTCTTCTTCTCTCTAATTGCTTGAGGTGCAAGGTTAGGTTGTTTATTCGAGATGTTTCCTGCTTCTTAAGGTGGGCTTGTATTGCTATAAACTTCCCCCTTAAAACTGCTTTTGCTGCATCCCATAGGTTTTGGGTCGTTGTGTCTCCATTGTCATTTGTTTCTAGGTATTTTTTGATTTCCTCTTTGATTTCTTCAGTGATCACTTCATTATTAAGTAGTGTATTGTTTAGCCTCCATGTGTTTGTATTTTTTACAGATCTTTTCCTGTAATTGATATCTAGTCTCATGGCATTGTGGTCAGAAAAGATACTTGATACAATTTCAATTTTCTTAAATTTACCAAGGCTTGATTTTTGACCCAAGATATGATCTATCCTAGAGTATGTTCCATGAGCACTTGAGAAAAATGTGTATTCTGTTGTTTTTGGATGGAGTGTCCTATAAATATCAATTAAGTCCATCTTGTTTAATGTATCATTTAAAGCTTGTGTTTCCTTATTTATTTTCATTTTGAATGATCTGTCCATGGGTGAAAGTGGAGTGTTTAAGTCCCTTACTATGAATGTATTACTGTGGATTTCCCCTTTTATGGCTGTTAGTATTTGCCTTATGTATTGAGGTGCTCCTATGTTGGGTGCATAAATATTTACAATTGTTATATCTTCTTCTTGGATCGATCCCTTGATCATTATGTAGTGTCCTTCTTTGTCTCTTTTAATAGTCCTTATTTTAAAGTCTATTTTGTCTGATATGAGAATTGCTACTCCAGCTTTCTTTTGGTTTCCATTTGCATGGAATATCTTTTTCCATCCCCTTACTTTCAGTCTGTATGTGTCTCTAGGTCTGAAGTGGGTCTCTTGTAGACAGCCTATATATGGGTCTTGTTTTTGTATCCATTCAGCTAATCTGTGTCTTTTGGTGGGAGCATTTAATCCATTTACATTTAAGGTAATTATCAATATGTACGTTCCTATTCCCATTTTCTAAATTATTTTGGGTTCGTTATTATAGGTCTTTTCCTTCTCTTGTGTTTCTTGCCTAGAGAAGATCCTTTAGCACTTGTTGTAAAGCTGGTTTGGTGGTGCTGAACTCTCTCAGCTTTTGCTTGTCTGTAAAGGTTTTAATTTCTCCATCAAATCTGAATGAGATCCTTGCTGGGTAGAGTAGTCTTGGTTGCAGGTTTTTCTCCTTCATCACTTTCAGTATGTCCTGCCACTCTGTTCTGGCTTGTAGGGTTTCTGCTGAGAGATCAGCTGTTAACCTTATGGGGATTCCCTTATGTGTTATTTGTTGTTTTTCCCTTGCTGCTTTTAATATGCTTTCTTTGTATTTAATTTTTGACAGTTTGATTAATATGTGTCTTGGCGTATTTCTCCTTGGATTTATCCTGTATGGGACTCTCTGTGCTTCCTGGACTTGATTAACTATTTCCTTTCCCATATTAGGGAAGTTTTCAACTATAATCTCTTCAAATATCTTCTCAGTCCCTTTCTTTTTCTCTTCTTCTTCTGGAACCCCTATAATTCGAATGTTGGTGCGTTTAATGTTGTCCCAGAGGTCTCTCAGACTGTCCTCAGTTCTTTTCATTCTTTTTTCTTTATTCTGCTCTGCAGTAGTTATTTCCACTATTTTATCTTCCAGGTCACTTATCCGTTCTTCTGCCTCAGTTATTCTGCTATTGATCCCATCTAGAGTACTTTTAATTTCCTTTATTGTGTTGTTCATCATTGCTTGTTTCATCTTTAGTTCTTCTAGGTCCTTGTTAACTGATTCTTGCATTTTGTCCATTCTATTGTCCATTCTATCTCCAAGATTTCGGATCATCCTTACTATCATTATTCTCAATTCTTTTTCAGGTAGACTGCCTATTTCCTCTTCGTTTGTTAGGTCTGGTGCATTTTTATCTTGCTCCTTTATCTGCTGTGTGTTTTTCTGTCTTCTCATTTTGCTTATCTTACTGTGTTTGGGGTCTCCTTTTTGCAGACTGCAGGTTCGTAGTTCCTGCTGTTTTTGATGTCTGTCCCCAGTGGCTAAGGTTGGTTCAGTGGGTTGTGTAGGTTTCCTGGTGGAGGGGACTAGTGCCTGTGTTGTGGTGGATGAGGCTGGATCTTGTCTCTCTAGTGGGCAGGTTCACGTCTGGTGGTGTGTTTGGGGTGTCTGTGGCCTTATTATTATTTTAGGCAGCCTCTCTGCTAATGGGTGGGGTTGTGTTCCTGTTTTGCTAGTTGTTTGGCATAGATTGTCCAGCACTGTGGCTTGCTGGTCATTGAGTGAAACTCAGTGCTGGTGTTAAGATGGAGGTCTCTGGGAGATTTTCGCCATTTGATATTATGTGGAGCTGGGAGGTCTCTTGTTGACCAGTGTCCTGAAGTTGGCTCTCCTACCTCAGAGGCAGAGCCCTGACTCCTGGCTGGAGCACCAAGAGCTTTTCATCCACACGGCTCAGAATAAAAGGGAGAAAAAGTAGAGGGAATTAGTAGAAGTATGAGGAAAGAAAGAAGGAAAGGAGGGAAGGAAGGAAGGAAGAAAGAAAGAAAGAAGCAAAGAAGGAAAGAAGGAAAGAAAGGAGGGAGGGAGGGAGGGAAGTTGGAAGGAAGGAGGGAAAGAAGGAAAAAAGACAGAAAGAAGAAGATACAGTAAAAATAAAATATAATAAAATTATTGAATTAAAAAATTCTTGTTTAGAAAAAAAAAAGGGATGGATAGAACCTTAGGACAAATGTTGGAAGCAAAGCTATACAGACAAAATCTTACACAGAAGCATACACATACACCCTCACTAAAAGAGGTAAAGGGGGAAAAATCATAAATCTTGCTGTCAGAGACCACCTCCTCAATTTGGGATGATTCGTTGTCTAAAGGAGGGAAGGAAGGAAGGAAAGAAAGAAAGAAAGAAAGAACGAAGGTAAAGTATAATAACGTTATTAACATTAAAATTGATTATTAAGAAAAAAAATTTAAAAAAAAAACATGGACGGATAGAACCCTAGGACAAATGGTGGAAGCAAGACTATACAGACAAGATCTCACACAGAAGCATACACATATACATTCACAAAAAGAGGAAAAGGGAAAAAAATCATAGATCTTGCTCCTAAAGTCCACTTCCTTAATTTGGGATGATTGGTTGTCTATTCAGCTATTCCACAGATGCAGGGTATATCAAGTTGATTGTGGAGCTTTAATCTGCTGCTTCTGAGGCTGCTGGGAGAGATTCCTCTTTCTCTTCTTTGTTCTCACAGCTCCCAGGGGCTCAGTAGAAGCTGTTTTAATATGAAGAATATGAAAGCTTTTACATTGACTTTTCAACATTCAGTTACTGGTGCATAACAGGGACTCCATAATATTTGTTGAGTTGATGAATTTGATTGATAACCTAGAATGCTCAGTAAGGACAGTATTTTTGAATTGAAGGGTTGAATTAACGCCCATCCATGCGCCGGGCTCCCTGGGTCGGGTCTCCTCCATGTATTTTTGTTTTTTACAGTTTTTTTTCCTGTAATTGATTTCTGATCTCATACCGTTTTGGTCAGGAAAGGTGCTTGATATGATTTCAATTGTTTTAAATTTTCAAAGTTTTGATTTGTGACCCAAGATGTGATCTATCCTGGAGAATGTTCCATGTGCACTTGAGAAGAAAGTGTATTCTGCCTCTTTTGGGTGGAATGTTTTACAAATATCAATTAGATCTATCTAGTCTATTGTGTCATTAAAAGCTTGTGTTTCCTTATTTATTTTCTGTTTGGATGATCTGTCCATTGGTGCAAGTGGGGTGTTAAAGTCCCCTATTATTAATGTGTTACTGCCGATTTCTCCTTTCATGGTTGTTAGCATTTGTCTTACGTATTGAGGTGCTCCTATGTTGGCTGCATAAACATTTACAATTGTTATATCTTCTTCTTGGATTGATCCTTTGATAATTATGTAATGTCCCTCCTTATCTCTTGTAACAGTCTTTATTTTAAAGTCTATTTTATCTGATACAAGTATTTCTACTCCAGCTTTCTTTTGATTTCCGTCTGCATGGAATATCTTTTTCCATCCCTTCACTTTCAGTCTGTATGTGTTCCTAGGTCTGAAGTGGTCCCTTGTAGACAGCATATATATGGGTCTTGTTTTTGTATCCATTCAGCCAGTCTGTGCCTTTTTGCTGGGGCATTTGATCCATTTACATTCAAGGTTATTACCAGTATGTATGTTCCTCTTACCATATTCTTAATTGTTTTTAGTTTGTATTTGTGGGTCTTTTTCTTCTCTTGTGTTTCCCACTTGGAGAAGTTCCTTTAGCATTTATTGTAAAGCTGGTTTGGTGGTGCTGAATTCTCCTAGCTTTTGCTTGTCTGAAAAGCTTTTGACTTCTCCACCAAATCTGAATGAGATCCTTGCTAGGTTGAGTAATCTTGGTTGTAGGTTTTTCTCTTTCATCACTTTAAGTATATCCTGCCATTTTCTTCTCGCCTGCAGAGTTTCCATTGAAAAATCAGCTGATAACCTTATGGGGATTCCTTTGTATGTTATTTTTTGTTTTTCCCTTGCTGCTTTTAATATTTTTTCTTTGAATTTAATTTTTGTTAGTTGGATTAGTAGGTGTCTTGGTATGTTTTTCCTAGGGTTTTTCCTGTATGGCATTCTCTGTGCTTCCTGCACTTTGGTGACTATTTCCTTTCCCATATTAGGGAAGTTTTCAACTATAATCTCTTGAAATATTTTTTCAGACAATTTCTTTTTCTCTTCTTCTTCTGGCACCCATATTATTCGAATGGTGGTGCGTTTAGTGTTGGCCCAGAGGTCTCTGAGATTGTCTTCTATTCTTTTCATTCTTTTCCCTTTATTCTGCTCCTTGGCCTTTATTTCCACCATTTTGCCTTCCAGCTCACTTATTCGTTCTTCTGCCTCAGTTATTCTGTTATTGATTCCTTCTAGTGTATTTTTCATTTCTGTCATTGTGTTGTTCATCTTTGTGCTTTATTTCTTCTAGATCTTCGTTAAACAGTTCTTGTATTTTCTCAGTCCATGCCTCCATTCTATTTCTGAGATTCTGGATCATCTTTACTATCATTACTATGAATTCTTTTTCAGGTAGATTTGTAGATTGCCTGTTTCCTCTTCATTTATTTGGTCTTGTAGGTTTTTACCTTGCTCCTTCATCTGTGACATATGGTTTTGCCATCTCATTTTTTTTTTAGTGAGTCAGATTGTGTTCCTGTCTTACTGGCTGTTTGGCCTGAGGCTTCCCACACTGGAGTTTGTAGGCTATTGGGTAGAGCTGGGTGTTGTTGCTGAGATTAGGAACTCCATGAGACCTCACTCTGATGAATATTCCCTGGGTCTGAGCTTCTCTGTTAGTCCAGTGGTTAGGACTTGGAGCTCTCACTGCAGGAGCTTTGGCCTGACCCTTGGCTCATGAACTAAGATCCTGTGAGCCACGTGGGGTTGCAAAAAACGATAAAAAAAGAGGGAGAACAATAACAAAGTAAAAAATAAAATTAGACTAGGAAACTATCAGATATGTTAGAAAGAACATAACAATAAAAGTAAAGATGAATCAACAACCAGAAGGTTCTTCAGTACCACAATAGTAAAAATAGAGGAGGAGGGAAAAGAAAAGAAAAAGGCCTTGGCTGTGGAGGGCAGGGCCTAAGCAAGGGCGAGGTTTGAGTGGGGGGCAGGGCCAATGCTTAGGACCTACAGGGCTGAAAAGGCCCTGGGGGCTGTGTGGGGCGGGGCTTAGGCTCAAGGAACAGAAGGGGCCCAGGCATGCCCTCCACCCCTGGTCTCAGAAGGCAAGAGACCTCACCTGGGAGCCCATCAGGCTTCCTGGGCTCGAGTGGGCGGGGCAAATGCCCTCCTCTCCTCTCTCCCTCTTCCTGGAGAGTCCCTTCTACCTGCCTCTCCTGATCTCCCTGGCCTCAGAGGCACTGATCCTGTCTGGCCTCCAGTTCTCCTCCCCCCTCAGTCCCCCGACATCCTACCGGTTCACTTTGGGGTTCCTCCCGTCTCCTTGGGAGTCAGAGTCCCCCACCAGCAGCTGGCAGGTGCCCTAGTTGTGGGGAGATGCTAACTCCGCATCCTCCCACACCACCATCTTCTCATGGTCTCCTCTAGTATTATTATTAAACTGTCATTTATTGAGAATTTACTATGTTCATGGTATTGTTCTGGGTATTTATATGCATTATCTCATTTAATTTCACAGTAACTCTACAAAGGAGGTGCTTATTTCATTCACGAAAAAGCTAAGGTGTAGAATGACTCAGTAACTCTTAAGTTCTTGACCCAAAGCTGTTCAACTCTAAACACCAGTGGTGGACCTACAAATTTAACATCTGAAACAGATCCTTTTTTAAAATTTCTACTTCTGTAAAACAAAATTATTTCCAGTAAGTATTATTTTAAAATACTTGATTCAAAACAAGAATAAATTTCAATTTTAAGCATATTATCCAAGGTCAGTAGGATATTTCACATATACACTAAAACTTGCATCCACTAAACAAAAGGATTACATCTCATGGTTCATATGTGGTCCGTTTTAAATTTTATGCAAAATAAAATCCTCTAAGTGGTCATACAAACTAAAAGAATGATGTAACTTATATTCTGTTTCTTTGTCTTCACAATCACTGTGGTATTTATTTCAAATCTTCCATTTAAACACAGGAACAGGTGCACTACAGGTATTAGAGACACAAAGCACATATGAGATGAGCAGTAAAAATTCCAAACCATTATGAACTTACTCTCAAAGCCAACAAATGTAGCTGAGTCCATGCGTACTAAGCACAAATTACATAACTAAGAGTTTTTTAAATTAATGTAGAAGACAAAGGATAAGATACAAATATGTGCTACTGTGAAGCTTACACATATATTATTAAGTTACCCTAGTCATTGTTTAGAACTTAGAACAAAAGATTTTCTCAAGTTGTATTGTATCACTGACGTTGAAAACTGCAAATGCATGTGATAATAAAATGCAAAACAACTTTTAATTTTTTATTATTGTCTTTAAATTCTCTATAGACAATACACCTCATATCGCCTGCACCTGAGGCTGACCCTTTCCACTACCACTCCCTTTGGTAAGTCACTGACACAGACAGCTCTCAATCTCCCAGTCACATCTGTACTTACTATTACTTGTGCTCAGTTATGCTCTTTCCTATTCACCCTTTAAATTCATGCAAATATCCACGTGGTAGAAAGACCAGTTCTTCTCCAACATGGATCCCTATTAATAACTCCCCACTGTTGAGAAGAAAAGAAGAGTTCTTGGCCTCAGTTACGTTGAACATCCACCTGTTACTCAATAAACCTCTCTTTAAGATTGTTTCTTGTGCACAACTTACAAAGGGCTGCCTCACTGTAACCACAAGAGTTACAATCTTCTTCCTGTCTTTGTTAGTTTCATGTTCTCTTATTGTAAATTATGTGCATAAATTAGCATAAACTGGAAAAGTGGAAAAATCACTACAGTCACTGTCCATTTAGTGAAAAGCAAGCTCATCATCTTTAATATTCTTTTCCAATGGCTGGACACATCCAAGAATCCCTCTGAAAATGTAGCCTAAAATAAAATATTAAAAATGAACTATAAATTAGAGGTGAGAGGGGAGAAAATAGGAATAAGAAGATATTTAGAATAATCCTGATAAAGTCAGGAAGTTTTGTGAGAAAAAACAATTGTACTTATGTTATTTTTTGTGCATTATACAGTATCAAATATGTATGCCATATATGTTAGAGAAAATTACTAGTGTCGATATGATCTCAATAAATATATTGTGAATGAATGAGTTTGTAAAATAAATATTAGTTATACTGAGTCAGAATATTTTGTGTCATCTGTAGCTCTTTCTCCTACAGTGATTCATGTAAATTGCAGCCAGATTATATTTGCCCCTAAGGGAACTTAATCTCTTGACAACTCTACTTTACTAACATTCATTAATCCCTACAGTAAACTGAGATAGTTAATAGTCATAAACTTCCCTATTTGGGAAATGGTGATATCAAGACATGGTGACAGGGAGTAATTCCCTTGAGTGCCTCAGGGTGAGTGACAAGAAAGGAGATGAGGGTAGATCCCTGAGACTTGCTACGAACAGAGCTCCAGCAAGAGTCACAGAATCTCAGGGTGGAAGGTACCTCAAAAGCCATCTCCTACCTTCCTCGGCAAATGCTATGAACATTAGGCTCAAGGAAGGCGTTTTATCCCAGTGGTAGAGGAAGAAGAGGTTTAGCTGGAAATACTGAGAAAAAGTATCATCAATTTAGAGATTGAGGATTTGAACCCAAGTCTTTCTGGCTTTAAAACCCATACTCTCTGAATCTCAGTTTGCTCAAGTGTAAAACAAGGTATTGAACTAAATATTCTCTTAAGGCTCTCCCAATTGAAATATTCAGAAGGTTTCTGATAGCTTCAGATCACGATGGTCCTTTCCCAGCACTAACATTCTGTAAATAGAAATTTCCGGTATGGATAATGGGAGAGCTGTTTTAGCACTTCTTTGCTTGTAAAAGGTGCTGACAGCAGGAATTTTTGACTGAAGCTACCTTATTAGCAGCAGTATCTCCAGGTGTTACCTCCATATCAATAACTCTTACAAATGATCTAACACTACCATGTGTAAAATAGATAGCTAGTGGGAACCTGTGAGATAGCACAGGGGACTCAGCTCGGTGCTCTATGATGACCTAGATGGGTGGAATGTGGGGGCTGGGATGGGAGGGAGGGGATATATATGTATATACATATAGCTGATTCACTTAGTTGTACAGCAGAAACTAACACAACATTGTAAAGCAATTATACTCCAATAAAAAAACATAACTCTTGGGCTTCCCTGGTGGCGCAGTGGTTGAGAGTCCACCTGCTGATGCAGGGGACACGGGTTCGTGCCCTGGTCTGGGAAGATCCCACGTGCCGCAGAGTGGCTAGGCCCGTGAGCCATGGCCGCTGAGCCTGCGCGTACGGAGCCAGTGCTCTGCAACGCGAGAGGCCACAACAGTGAGAGGCCCGTGTACCACAAAAAAAGAAAACAAACAAAAAAACCCATAACTCTTACAAATGATCTTTTCTATTATGTGAATTCCCTCCTTTGATTATTGCATGATAATTCTATAATTTTCCTCAGTCACTACTAAGTCTCTTGACAAAGTGCTTCACTTTTTGAAACATACCTATATACTATCTTCCTGATTCTACCAGGAACTTATTTTGGGTTTTGTTTCTAAATGCTTTCCTGTCATCAAATGAGTTTTAGCGAAGCATCTATGTATAATACCTAGAATTTACTCTTGAATCATTTGGGGAAATAATCTATAAGACATGTCATTTGTTTAGCTCAGTGTAATTTACAATCTTATATCGTTTGAAGGAAAAGACTCCCTGTCTCTGTAGCTTTAGCTTCGTCTGACCATTCATCTGATGTCACATAGCCCATGTATCTTCCACATGCTGTATTTTCTGTACATACTATTCTCTCAAACAAATTATAAAAACACCCTAAAAAACACACCCTCAACTACCATCCTGAACTCTCTTCCTGAATGAGCTGCAACTCACCCCAAGTATCCAGGAATGATAAGAATGACCATCAGTCCAGCAAGCTAGAGAGGGAATAGCTGGCCACGTACTTCATCTATCACTGGTTAAATTGAGAAAGGAGGGAGTTCCTTCTCTTTGGTCCCCTTTGCTCTCTTTCAGCCTGAAAGTTCTCTAGTCCGGCTACTTGCATTTTCAATCTATAATTAATAGCATTGTCTTTCTGATGATTGTGCAGGTAGTAGGCTAGGCTTAAATCTGGTGTTTTGTAACTGAGACGCAGGGAAGACAGGCAAAAGCCAGGGGAGAGACAAGAGACAGGGGAACATGGAGGAGACATTCCCATCCTACCTGCTTTCTTTTCCCACGGAGTCCACTGGTTGACACAGAGGGTGTTCAGATTGCAAGAAGAAGGGGGCAGGGAGTGGGGGTGGGAGAGAAGAAAATAAAAGTGACTGTGTATTTGCTTAAACAGAACATAAACAAACCAGGAACCCAATACCTTTGTATAACCCCTGTTGCTAATAATCACATAAGCAATCAGACTGCATCTGGGATTTTGCAAATAAAACAATAAAGACAGCCTCTGCCCTCAAGGGGCTCCTGGTCTGAATTCCATAAAAATGATGCAACAGTTGGCTGGAAAGGCAAGCCTGGCCAGGTAGGCAAGAGGAGGTATCCATGAACAGAGGAAAAGCTTGCTCGGGAAGCTTCTGAAAGGAAAGTTTGGGAATCTCCAAACTTAAATCCGGGCCCAACCTCTGACTCTCATCTGTGAAACAGGACTAATTGTAACCACTAGGTGAGATTACGGAGTGAGAATTTGGTGAAATAAAGTATGGAAAAAGAGCTTTGAAAACTATGAAGAAACATGCAAATATAAATTAAAATAAAGTTTGAAGCTTGGAAGCAGAATTCCCTTAAAAATGTCATTTTCAGTCTTTGGAGGATTGATACTCCTCTTACTTTCCTGTGACGCTACTGTTAACTCTCTATTAATATTCATTGAGCACCTAGCAACATGCCACCCACGCGTACATGAATTAGCTTTAATCTTCCCCAAAACCTGCCAGGTAAATACCATTATTCCCAACTTACAGATAAGGAAACATGGCTCTGATGAAGATAACAGAATTAGAATTAATTTTGCTCATTTAATCAACTTTCCATCATTTTCTCAGTCTTTTTTTAGTATTTCTTTCAACATATTTCTACCAGAATACTGAGATTGAGTATTAAGATCCCAGCCTCAGTCAATAATTTACTTTACTTCATTAGTTTATTCATTCAACCAATATTTATCAAGTCCCTACCAGGTGCCAGGGATTGCCCTAGGTGCTGCAAACCTGGGTTAAACAGAAAAGAGAAGGGCTCTGCTCTTTCGGAGTTCACTTCTAGATATAAGAGACAGATGATAAATAGATAAACAAATACATCCACGTGATACTATCACATACTGAAAGGTGCTATGAAGAATATTTAAATACATTCAAATGATAACTAAGTGAATGAACAAAACTGTCATTTACCCTATTAAAAAGGTTATACTTTTTATAGCCTGGTGGCGCAGTGGTTAAGAATCTGCCTGTCAATGAAGGGGACATGGGTTCGATCCCTGGCCTGGGTAGATCCCACATGCTGTGGAGCAACTAAGCCCATGCACCACAACTACTGAGCCTAGCTCTAGAGCCCATGAGCCACAACTACTGAGCCCATGTGCCACAACTACTGAAGCCCATGTGCCCTAGAGCCCGCACTCTGCAACAAGAGAAGACACTGCAATGAGAAGCCTGTGCACCGCAATGAAGAGTAGCCCCCGCTGGCCACAACTAGAGAAAGCCCACATGCAGCAACGAAGACCCAACACAGCCAAAAATAAATTGAAAAAGAAAAGTTTATACTTTCCTCAACAAAATGTAAAGTGGAATCTGTATAACGCCATCCGTCTTGTTCTTCTGACAAAAACAAATGAGCCAAGAGCCAAAATAAATGCTTCCTGTTATCGAAATAGCATTATCAATGTCAAGGAATTATACACTTTGGAGGTGTGCAATTTCATCCAACAATTCTCTTTAAAAATCCTTAGCTATTTATACTTCCTCTCAGGGTGCCCACCAACCCAAGGCTATGAAAGAAAATGGAGACAGTTCTGAAGAACTTCCTGTCTGCAAATAGCTCCACCGTGATATAAGCCCATTATTATCAGGCATGATGGGATCCAGAATCTTCATGTTTGCCACAAGGGACACAGAGACGTGAGTATGCCTAATATCAGAAATAAAATAGGGGCACTTTGAGCCAATACGAGAGGGAGACAAATATTCAGACACACCTTGGGGAAGTGTCCTACAAAATCCATATGGATTCTTGGCCAAGGCTTCTTGGTTTATTACCACTGAAAATTAGTTTGGTTTGGTTGATTAACATTGCAAATCATAATATGTACCACAATCTTCTGTGGTTTTCAATGATCAGAATAAGTTCCAAAGCATCAAGCATAGCTCCAAGGCTGTGACATATGTAAATCCTCCTGGTACGTTGCCAACAGAGTGCCCAAGATAATGTGATTAGTGCCTCTGATGAGAATAATTTAACTTCCTCATTTAAAAAAGCACCCTCAGTAAATAACCCTCGTTGACAGTTTACTACTCCCTGGGTGGAGAAGTAAAACAGCGAGAGCATAGTATTTGGAGATTAGGACCTAATTTGAGACATATCTGGGTGAGTCATCTTCTATAAGCTACTTATCCTCTTTGAAACTGTTTCCTCATCTGTAAAATGGGGATAGCGATACCTATCAGTCAGCATTTTTGTGAGAATTAAGTAAAGCAATGTGCATTTACACACGTCACAAGGGGCAAAACATCATGTACCTGGTTAGGGCCATTCCTGGGGAGCCCCTGCTACAATCAGGATGTTGTAAGGATGTCTTAAACCCAGAATGTAAGATGTGTGTCAACCTGGGAGTTCCCTCAACTATCTGTGTTCAATACATTTTTTTCAGGCTGGAAAGGCAGGTCATTTAGGCCTTCTACTATTAAAATATATAGTAGAAGTGACAGTCCATTATCTAAGCTCTGTTCATGTCACCATCTTTGGAGGTCACCTCAACTCCAAACTAGATGCAATGAGAATCATCATAAGCACTGACAAATATTTCATTCATCTACTCATTCAATCATTCATTTCCCATCCATCATTAGATGTCACACACTCATTCAGTAGGTATATTCCGAGCTCAGTGCTGTGCTGTGGACTGTTCAACAGCTGGGTTCACAGTCCAGGAGGGAGGAAGGTAACTCAGTGACTGCAGTACACTGTGATGAGGGCAATAACAACACAACAATAATAATAAAAGTTAACTCTGCTGATCAAGCTCCTGGTTGTAAGCATCAGACACCAACTCTGGTTTACTTAAGCAGAAAAGAAATTTATTGGAGGGAAACTATTTCTCACAGAATTTCTGGGAAGCTTGGAGGACAAGATGCCAAAAATGGGCAGGAACTAAGAGAGGTCACACAATAGGACCACAGCCAAAATCCCGCCACAGGGAAGATCTGGTGAGGACACCATGGCTGGTCCTGTTTCCATGGCTACTATGGAAAACAGGCTGTTCTTGCTGCTGCCAAGTTGAACAGGATAAACCCCTCAGGTAGTGCAGGGAGATGAGACACTGACTATAAGGCTGGGGCATCTGATAAGCCAAGCCCAAGCCCTGGGTCCCAATGGTGAGGGGAAAGCAGCAGCTGGCCTTTCAGCTTTGAAAGTGGACACAGGTGGATGCAGTTCTTCCAGGACTCATCCTGAGGGAATCTTCCAAATACAAGGATGGATTTCAGATGCCAGGCAGCCAAATGTTTACTGAGTGCCAAGGCACTCAGCAAACATGTGCCAAAGGCTGTGCCAAGCAACTTATATGCAATATCTCACTGGGTCCTCAGAGCAGTCCTATAATACAGGCACTTTACTATCAAACTTTACCGATAAACTGAGATTTGGCAAGAGGAAGAAACTTGCCAAGTTGTACAGCCAGTAAAGTGGCAAAGCCCTGATTCAAACTCAGTTTTCAACAACTGCTCTACACTACAAGGAGAGAGAGAAGTACAAAGGTTGTTGGGATCACAGGCAAGAAGCCCTTGAATCAGAACAGGGAGTGAGGGAAGGCACCCCCAAGAAAGTGAGGTTGCAATGAGATTTAATGGATAAGAAGTTGGTTAGATATTGCAGGGTGGTGTGTGGGAACTGAGGGTAGAGGCAGTGGGATTTAGGAGAGGAAACTATTTATGAAAATAAAAAGTGGCATGAAACAAACTCAGGTTTCTTGGAAGAGGTTTTTGGTTCATGCAGTACAGCTGAAGAAAAGAGTATGAAAGAAAGGAATGTGAGTGGGAAATGTGGTGACCCCAACCTCAGGCACATGTTTGTCCCTAGAAGAGATTCCAGGTCATTCCATCATTAAATAGCACCCATAGCGAGAGAGTGACACTGGAATTGTTTAAGTCCTTTGTCTTCACTGAAAAAGTAGAGGAAATTAAGTGAGCAGAACATCCAGACAACATTCAGCACCATTTTCCTAAATTAATCCTACCATCCTAACTCTAGAACCTAAAGAGCAAAGACTCTTCCAGGGGCAGTAGGAATTCCAAAGAGAGTTCTCAACCTGGAGTGATCCTGAGTACTAAGTGATGATCCAAGTATTTGTGGAGAGTGATCAGGGACCAACTCCTGACAAGTCTGGCCAAGGTCAGAATTTCCTGAGACCCTCCCCCAGGCAAGATCAGCAAGGAACAATGCTCAATGCCTGACTCACTCAGTCCAGGCCATTGCCCCAAAGTCTCACCTCACATTAGCATTAGCACCAACTCAGTGGGTAGGCATGACTGGGTCATGCCTTGTCAGATTAAATTTTCAAGTGCCTTCACTTTTTTCTAAAGAGAGAAGGATATATTTTCGACTTTATGGAGGGGTATATATCTGCAACTGTTAAATGTCTCCAAAAATCCATTCTTTCCTTCTATTTAGTATTAGGACAGATACACGTACTCGTGCACACACCTCCACCCTGAGTTTTAGCAGAACACACATCCACTCTACCTGAAACACATTCTCCAGACTCTCTTGCAGCTAGATGTGCCCATGTAACTATGGTTCCCTAATGGTGTGAGGGTAGGAAATGATGTGTACAACTTCTGGTCACTTTCTTCACAGTAAATTGCTTGCCTACCAACCGGTTTCTTTCTCCCTTCTCAAGGGTTAGAACATGGACATGTTGTTGGCAAGAAACTGACTATGAAGATGAGGAAAACATTCTACCAACAATAAAGGAAGAACATAGTTCCCTGAATGACCTCTTAGAGCTGCCCAGCCTTCCTGGGCCATCCACCTACAACAGAACTGTTATGTAAAAGAGAAATAAGCTCCCATATTATTTAATCCACTGTGTACTGGGGTTACTGCGTTACAGCTTAGCCTTTCCCTAACTACACAGGTTTCATCTGAAGGTAATGACAGAAAGTATGTGTTTTTTTTGAAGACGTAGAAACCTAAGTTCTAATTCTAGCTTTACCACTAACTAATCATCTGCAGTCAGTCAACTGCTCTAGGTATTCTTCTCACATGCAACAAAGGGCAAATAATATTAATTTTCAGGTAGCTAAAAGAATTATAAATAAAGGACCCTGTATGGTGCTGGTACACAGTGAGTGCTATAATTGCTACTATTTTTATTGTTATTTCAGGTCACTGATAAGGCCTGCTGCAAATGCCACAGCACCATGAGGCATCCAACTTGGAACTCTCTAAACATGTTTAGAGGACTCCAAAATGCCATGTACAGTCAAGTTTATCTGACAGAACACGATATGAATTCTATTAGCTGACCTGGACGTCATCCCACTTTTGAACATCCATAGCCTTTCAATTTGGCATTTTGCATGTCAACTCTGCAACTAGAATGTGAGGGGAAGCCTCCACACCTGAGCAGCGGGGGTGGGTCTGCATCCACTGAACTCCTGCAGATGGGAGGGAGCTCTCTGCCTGCAGTCAGTGGTTGAGTTAGAGGCTGCTCCTTTCGTTAGTGTGGTATGACTGGTGCCATGTCACCTATGGCTTCTGGGACCAGTTTAGGTGACAAACTTGGTTCAGAAAAGGAGACCCAGGGAAGGACTTTGTCATTGGCTCTACTGGCCTCTTATATTTTATCCAAGAAGTTTCCAGATTTGCAACATAGAAGGCAGCAGTCACACCCATAATACTAGCAGCACACCCTGGCCAAGCTGTCAATTCTATTCATGAAATTCAAAGCCCTGAACCATGTCAGTGCTGATAAGAAGTGTAAATTGCCAATTCTTCAGAGTTCTTCAAATATCCTCTTATCATGTGGAGCACATGGAGTGAAAAGTCCCCTTATGGACTCCCTCACCCACCTACCCGCCCACCCCCAGAGAGGCAACACACTCTTCCCTCTGGAGTCCTATGTCTGTCAACTTTTTTTAAACCATTTTCTCAAGGTATGATTGACATAGAGAAAGTTGTACATATTTAATATATACAACTTGATGAGTTTGGAGATACGTATACATACATGATGTCAGCCTTAAGAAGGAACAAATTCCCCTCAGATCATAAATCCCAGGTAACATTCTAACTGAAATCAATTTTTTCTTTAGGCCTCAGAGAAGCCAGCTGTTTCTGCTCCTGTGCCAGGGTGGATATACTAGCTCATTGCCACTGGTTCTCCAGAGTCAATTTATGCTGCCTACTGTTGGCCAACATTTTAAGTAAAACTTCCTTGAGCTCATGGCTAGAAAATGTCACACTGGGTATCAGGACCCAGGCAAGGCTGTGAGCAAGCTTTCAACAAAAATTCAATGGTCCTTTACTGCTGAAAACATTGTTTTGACTTAACTCTACCTTGCTGAAGTGTGAAGGAATATGAGTTTACAAGGAAACAAAACCCCAAATGCTAAACCACTGCACCCTCTGTATGTACACCCTTTCAATTTGTCATTAACTTCCTGTTTTTCTGGTTCTCTCTTATACATAAAAAGACCCCCTGAATCCAACTTGCCCAAAGATCATTCCGTGGAGCCGCATAAGGCAGGACGGAGGCCCTCATGCTGACAATGAAAGAAGTCAGTTCCAGGCACTTGCCCAAGGTCACCTGGTGTAGGGCGCGGTCAGCTAACTGCCACGCAGCAGGAAGCTGAAGTAAGCTGAGTCATCCTTCCTGTGGCCACTGCGCTTGCGCTAAGTATACTAATGAGGTTTTAAAGTAGCGACCTATCCGATGCTGGCTCACAAGTCGCACCATCGGCGAAAGCCAATCACAGAGCGACACATGTTCTTAATCCCTATATAAGCAGACTGCTATAGGATTGCGGTGTCTTCCTTCCATCTTTTCTTTAACCAAGCTGTGCTCCAATGAAGTGTGATACGAGAAGAATCTTGCGTGTGGCGACTCGTCATTCTGCTGGTCGGAGGCGGCTCGCCGCAACCTGGTGGGTCAGTGGTAAAGCTATGGTCTCAAAGCTTCCCTTCTGAAGTGCCCAGCATGTGGGGTGTTTTTGCTACACTAGCTGACATGTCATCTGTCATGTTCTCCTTGACTCATTCATTTTCAAGGGTCAGAACCATGCTAGTGTCCATGTCAAGACCTCAGTGATAGTGGCAAGTACCCCACAAGGCCTTCCATGCAAACAGTGAGAAATGTCAGCTCCCTTGAAAGGAGAAGTTTCATGCACAAAACCCAGCCATCCCCAGAGTCGACCATGCCGTGAGGTCAGAGGCCAGGAGGCTTTTTGGGAAGGCACATTCTGTGTGGAATGTCTGAACTTGCCACGTCTCAGGGAAGTTGGACTTCTTCTCCCAAGGAAAGTCTTGTCCCGACTCTTGACAACTGTCAGCACATCTCACAAAGACAGGAACTCCCGAGATAGAGATGCTAAGCAGCCGGGAACCATTTAGCCGGGAAGACTAAAACTTGAGCTGCTGAAGGAAACCAGAGACTGAGTGATTTTTCTTCTCTGAGCTGCAACCTGTGAACTTTGAGAACGAAGTGCCATTTATTGTGGGCCTGCTCTGGGCCAGGCTCTTAGCACACTTGATTTCACTGAGGCAGTACAGCGTAGTGCACGGTTCCTCAACTGAGGCACCACTGACATTTTGGACAGGGCAGTTCTTTATTGTGGGGGTTGTCCTATGCATCGTAGGCTGTTTAGCAGCGTCCCTGGCCTCTACTCACTAGAGGCCAGTAGCACTTCCTCTTGCCACCTGTGATAATCGAAACTGTCTCCAGCGTTGCCAGCCCCTGGGAGGCAGATTCACCCCAAGTTGAGAATGATTACTATAGTGGCTATTTTGCAGGCTCTGGAATCAGACAGCCAGACTCCAAATCCTGACCCACCCTTTATCCCATTTATCAAATAACTTTAGAAAATTCCAAAACTTCTCTGTTCCTCAGTGTCCTTAACTGAAAATAGTTAATGGTAATACCCACACATAGGGTAGTTATGAGGATTAAGTGAGACATCACACATGAAGCATGTAGAATCAGGCCTGGCACAGAGAAAGCCAACCTTCCCATACATATACTCATCCTCATTTTTCAGAAAAAGAAAGTGAGGCTCCAAAATGTGACTAAGAGATCACACAATCAGCAAGCAGCCCAGCTAGTATGTGAACATGATTCTTCATGGGCTCAAATAACCATCAGTGAGCGGCCACCACGCAGCAAGCCCTGGTCTGGGCTCCTCAGCTAAGGAGGAAACGAGACAATCCCTGTGCTCAAGGAACTCCAAATCCAATGAAGGAGGCAGGCACGTGGCCTGGCAGTTTCAGAACGTGTGCTATGGCAGAAGGGCAGAGAAGTGCTGGGGTTGTGTGTGCTCAGTGGTGAGGCACTTGACCCAGCCCAGGTCATGGGGGAGGAAACACCCAAAGGGATCCTGAAAGACTCCAAAACGCTTTCCCCGTCACCACAGTGCTTATTTCATCTAAGAGATGACAGATAGCTTTCGACAGTGACTGCAGATGTACGTCTGAGGGGTGAAGTCTGCAATAAGCCTAGTCAGGGACACCAGCCTCCAACGATTTGTGAAAAGGGAAGAAATCGCAGAGTCTCACTGAGATTGAGTCAGATCTCTCATTCAGAACTGCAGGGTGGGTGGGTTGAAAGCTGCCCCTCACCTAGTCAGTGCATCCTTCAGCGGTTTGGAGAGAGAGGTTAGCAAACCCCATTTGACAGCCCTGGGGTGGGTAGGGAGGTCAAAGACAATTAAAACTTAGCATGAATACACAGCGGCGATGAATAAGCAAAAACGCATATTACCACAAGAGCAGGTCCTTCTCCTTGAAGAAGCTGATTACATAAGAAGGGACCATAATCCTCATGATAGACAAAAGGGTTTCACAAGCAGAGATGTTTTAATAGCCCTGTATTTCACTTAATGAGCTGACTACTGAAGGCTCACATTCATAATTCCACTGGTTGGCTCAAACACCTGCATCATGGCTATGTTATCATATACCTGTACAGAATCCCAAATACTTGGAATGATCCTATATGGCAGCCTGGGGCCTCTGCTAAGAAGGTGGGGAGGGCCAAACCCCAAGTCAGTCTTTTGAGAACAGGATCCAGTGTCACGTCTTGTCATTGATAGGGAAGAAGACTCCATATGCTCTCACTGCACAAAGTGTGGCCCTTACACCAGCAGTATCAGCATCATCAGGGAGCTTAGAAAGTAAATACTCAGGCTCCACACCAGACCTACTGGATCAGAGTCTTTGGGGTGGGAATCTGTATTTTAACAAGCTCTTCACATGATTGTGTGTGTGTGTGTGTGTGTGTGTGTGTGTGTGTGTGTGTGTGTGTGATACGTGGGCCTCTCATTGTTGTGGACTCTCCCGTTGCGGAGCACAGGCTCCGTACGCGCAGGCTCAGCGGCCATGGCTCATGGGCCCAGCCGCTCCACGGCATGGCATGTGGGATCTTCCCGGACCGGAGCACAAACCCATGTCCCCTGCATCGGCAGGCGGACTCTCAACCACTGTGCCACCAGGGAAGCCCCACATGATTCTTATGTTAAAGTTTGAGAAACGCTAGTGTAGACCATCTTCCCTTCACGTTCCCTTTCATTAATTTATTCAACAAATAGTTACTGAGTATCTATCCTTTAATAACCTTGCTACTAGATACTTGGTGTATAGTTGTAAATAAAACTGACACGGCTTTTGCTCTTGCAGAATTTAAATTCTTCTCTGGGGAGCAATGGGAATTTGTGGCCACATTTGGTGAGAAACCCATGACGGAATTAGAAACAAATGCTTATTCCTGACAGATATGCAAGTCGAGTCATATCATGTCATTAACATGAGCAGGCTAACCCAGAACAAATATTTATCAGGCACTGGGGTTATGCTAGATGAAAATAATGACAGAAACACATTTTTATTTCTCCTACCTGAGTCTGTGCCCCTTGAGAATGAGCCAACGTCCCATTCACTCTGGTTTCCCCAGGGCTCAGCATGGTACCTGGAACTCACTTAATATTTGCTGAATGAATAAGGAAAGGAATAAATCCCAATTAGCCTGAGAGGTTGCCCAGAGCCCTCTGTGTCCTAGGAACCCATGAACCAGCTTGCAACCTGCCCCGCAAGCTAGGAAAGGGTCCCCCACACACAATAACCTGCATGTCCGCAAAAATTCTGCAAGCAGGACCCTAACTCTAAAAGCCAGTTCCCCACCTAGCGGGCTGTGGAGCAGAGCTTCCTTCAGGGAAGTCAAAATCTCTCTGGAAGCACCTCCCTCTGTGCTAGAGGACTCTGTACAGAAGAGGCTGAGAAAGAAAGGCAGGAGAGATAGGCCTCCTGGGAGCTGCCCCAAGGGCAAAATTAGAAATGAGACTAGTGGGGTGGGAATGGGGGAGGACACAGTGAAGTGCTGCCCCCTACCCAGCCTTCCTGGAAAACAGGAACATTAAGCAGTTGACACTAACAATTAACAGCTCAGATCTCAGAGATTTCGCTCAACTGGAAAAACTTAGTGGCAGATTTTTGTTTCATTTGGATACTTGATGGACTTAAGCCAGACTGTATATTTACTTAGGAAGAAGAATAAAACATTAAAAACATATTCTTCATGCTGAAATTACATTATCCAAAAGCAAGGTAAAATCAGAGATTTCATATCATTTTTCAGCTCTCAAGGAATAAAATCCCCTCTGAATACGTGGATGTATTGTTTGGGTTTTGCTCATGCACTTTCTTATATGAAGAACATGATCTATTAAAGTGGGAGCTTTCATATATAATGAAAGTAACGACGCTCAGGGGCTATAGGAGGGCTCTGATAAAAGAAGAAGAAGAGGTGGGAAGAGCAGACAGAGCCTCCACAGTGAGTCCACCAGTGAGCAGCAGTCGACGGAAGGGGGCTTTCTGCTTTCCATCTTGTATGCCAGCAGGAACCTCCTCTGGCTTAACAGAGTAAGCCAAAAATTGGTATAAACCTTCCTCATGGCTCAGGTATGACGAGAGAGGACCCAAGAAAGGTTTACTCTTACCCTCAGTGTACAGAAGCTCCTAAGATGAAGCACAAATGAAAGGTTTACGGTCTCCCTCACCTTGTGCAGGAGAGGAAGGAAGGGGAGGAAGAGTCTCCCAGCCAACCACCCACCCACTGCTGCCCAGGGCAGGAGCCCCTGGGCTGAGCCCACAGCAGGGCTGCTCAGGGGTTCTGGGGAAAAGAATCATTAGGCCAAGGTGGAGATGACACAAATGCCCAGGCAGCTCCTACAGGCTCCGGGGACTTGGGTCTCCTAGGGAAGCCTGTAGGCCTCACAGGCCCAGAGCAGGTGCTTGAGACCCTCCTGCCTGCCCAGCACCAGCCTCCCATGTAGTGAGTCAGGCAGGGGAAGACAGAGGCCTGTGAACTCCTAGAACTGGGTCCCAGAAGGAGGGGAAGAGAGAGAAAGACCGAGATTAAGAAAAAGGGACTGAGTAAATGAGACAGAGAGAGAGAGAGAGCGCGCGCATGCGAGAGTGAAAGAGGAGATTGATCGACGGCAAGAGAAAAGCAAGTGTTTAAGAAAAAGACGTCACTGAGAAAACCAAGAGTCATTAAGGTTGACTGAACACAATTTTAAGAGTTTCACATATATTAACTCATTTAATTAACTCCTTATACCATTCTCTGAGATATTATTATCCCCCATTTTATAGATGAAGAAACTGAGGTTTAGATTTAGTAAATGTCTGAACCAAGATTCAAGTCTAAACAGTTTGGTTCCAGAATATGGAAAGGAAAGAGAGCAGAAGGGAAGGCAAAGCAAGGCAAGACAAGGGAAGAGAAGAGGAGAGAAAGGGAAAGAGAAAGAAAATCTTAATAAGGAAGACATTTCATGAAGTGGATGAATGGAGAGATGGCAGGCAACAGAGATGAATGGAGTAAGTCCTCACTATTAAATCTGACCACTGTGACTCTGAAAACTACCAGTCACTGCACAGAGGCTGCTCCCAGTTTGTCCAGCTTTTTTTTCTATTCTGTCCAGTAGAAGCATCACAGGGCTTATTATTTCACAAATTTGGTTCCCCAAATCAAGCATTTCTGGAAAGTGAAATCTGGGAGAACACACGTAGCCTAAAAGATGGGAGTTAGTCCTGCCCTCCAAGGCTAGAGTCTAAAACTGTGTCCTTTAGATTATGGGACCCAGATCAATTAAACGACTCTTATTGTTTTCTAAACTCCAACAGATGATTCCTGCATGTTCACCCTGGGCCAGGCCCTCTACCAGGCAGTACAGAATGAGGAGGACGCTGGGCTCTCCGATGGCTCAAAAACCATGTTAGCCCCCAGTCAATGCCATGAGTTCTGTATACATAGTGGGAATAAAACTCACACAAGCCCAAAGCAGGGGGAGGATTGAGGATAGTTTCATGTAAGTGGCCTCCAAGCTAGACTTTGAAGGATGAGCTGGAATTTCTCTGGTGAGGAAGAGGATAGCAGGCAGTACCAACAGAGGAAACCACATGAACACAGATCTGAAGGTGTGAGAGTGTAAGGGACCTTCCAGAAAGTTGTTAGAAGTTCAGAGAAACAGATCTTAACAAGAAGTAGAAGGAAGTAACCCCAGTGAGAAATGTGTGTACTTTAGCCTTTGAAGTCAGGGACCCTTTGAGAATCTGGCCAAGATCTGAATCCTCTCTCTGGAAAATACACTCACATACACACACACACACACACACACACACACACACACACACACACACACACACACACAAACACAAAATTTTACATTCAGCATCACAGTGTTCTCCTATCTCCGGTAAGATGCCATCACTGTAGGCAACAGGGAGCTATAAATTGTTTATAGCAAGAGAGTGACATGATCAGATCCATGTATTAAGAGATGGCAAGAGAGCAGAAGGTAAAAACCCACACATTAGGGTCAAACAGACCTGGATTTGAGAGCCTACTCTGTGCCCCTTACTAACTATAAGACCTCAGGCAAGTTGGTTCAAGACTTAGCAGTTGAGTTTCTCATAATGGTCACAGTAATAGTTCCTACCTCACAAGACTGTAGCAAAGATTAAATGAGATAAGGCACTTAAGGTGCATAGCACAGACCCCAGAGAACATGGTGAGCCCTGGCTCTATGCGAACTTTTTAAACAATGAACACAGTCCTGGTGGTCTCAATGAGGGAAGAGGGACGGCCCAGGGAATAATCCCAGGGAGCCTGGCTCACCCACCACCCCAGGAGGCACCCAATCCTAGGTCTCTATCCGTGGGTACCTGGCTATGTTATGTGCCTTTAGAATGAGGCTCAGTTCTCAACAACATAGGTTCCCAGGAGGTGTGTGCTACTACTTCCTTTACAAATAGATGGTTCCAGCACCTCCTGCAGCCAGAAACATGGGATTGGAGAATGACTGAGCAATGCAGCTCACTCAAAATGTTTCCAAATTGATTTCATAACCAGATTATGCCTAAGATTTAAACTTGGCAACCACAGGTCTATTCTTCAGATTGTGAAACCAATGTTCAAACAGCTGATGAGGCAGATTCCCAATCGAATTACACAGGTTGCATTGAAGATGCCGACCATAGATATGTCATGGACACTTCACTATGTCTCGCTCAGCAGGAAGGGCACAAACCACTGAGAGAACTCTGCTTACTGAGCACAAATTCCAGTGCCTGGCACATAGTATGCACTCAATTACTATTTGTTAAATGAATGAATGAATTTATAACGAATTTATTATAAATGAGGCCTCAGGGTTTATCTATCTAGTTCAGTCTCCCATTCTGCATGTGTGGAAAGGGATGGTGAGAGAGAAAAAATCATATTCCCAAGGCCTTGGTACTTGTTAAGAGTTAAATTATGTCCCCATATGCACCTCAGTACCTCAGTGTGACCTTATTTGGGTCTTTACAGAGGTAATCAAGTTAAAATGGGCCTTAACTCAATATAGCTAGAGTCCTTATAAAAGGAGAAAATTTGGACACAGACACACACACTGGGAGAACACCATGTGAAGATGAAGGCAGAGACTGAGGTGATGCTTCTATAGGCCAAAGGTTGCCAACAAACCAGCAGAAGCTAGGAGAGAGGCATGGAACAGATTCTCTCTCACAGTCCTTAGAAGGAACCCACCTTGCTGACACCTTGATTACAGACACTTCTAGTCTCCAAAACTGTGACACAATAAATTTCTGTTGTTTAAGTCACCCAGTTTATGATATTTTGTTACAGTAGCCCTTAGCAAACTTACACAGTACTCTCTCTGCTACAGACCCAATGGTTCTGTAGAAAATGAGAGGCCATTCAGCTGACTTTTAATGGGCAAGCCTAATATCATGCTCCTTTATGGGATGGTCAGCAGGTCAATAAATTATAGGCTAGGGAATTTGATTATTCATTCATTTGACTAATATTTCCTGGGCACAGATGAAGCACAGCTCTGTTCCTGTGGTTGGTGAGCAGACACATGAGCCACAGAGGTGGACTCAAGAAAAGGGCAACACAGGAGAGTCTGGCTCAAAGGACTCCAAGCAGCCAAGTAGGAGACTCTCACTCTCCCTGGATGAGTCAGAAGATTTC
Source organism: Stenella coeruleoalba (assembly GCF_951394435.1). NCBI lineage: Eukaryota > Metazoa > Chordata > Mammalia > Artiodactyla > Delphinidae > Stenella > Stenella coeruleoalba. The sequence continues at coordinate 46,530,237 of NC_137152.1, read as the reverse complement.
ATAGAAAATGTGACATTTGAGAAGGTCTCAAGATTAGGAGTTTTCCAAGCAGAAAACATGGATAAGGGCATTCTGAGAAACCAAAACTCTATAAGTAAAAGTCTGGATTCCCCCACGGCAGGGGTAGACTGAGGGTGCAGTGAGAAGGGGCTCCTGGATGGAGAGGAGGTGGGAGAGGTTGTGTGGCATCAAACTGTGACGGGATGAGTTTGGGTTGTTATCCTGCATGCAGAGAACACAGAATCTTTCAGCGGGGCAATGATGTGATTGGATCATTTTTCAGGTTGACCACTCTGAGGGAGCATAGAGGCCAAGAGGACAAAGAACAAGAAGCTCTTGTCACTGTCATATGAAGGATGACAAGGGCCTGAGACAGAGAAGTGACAGAGGGGACGAATGGATCCCCAAGCCATTTCTGAGGCAAAATTAGCAGACTGTGTTGACCTACGCTCCGTAGGATGTAAGGCTGCCCAATAGGAGGTGACACTGGCCTAAGAAGAATAGTGTCGATGTTTTCTTCCTACCTTCAGGAAAGAGAACAGGTACCCCCAGGTTTTCAGATCTCACACCTTTCTTAATGACTCTAGAGAGAAACCGATGAGGAAAATGTCCAGAAGAGGACATTTTTTTTGCTCACCAAGGGCAAAAAGGCGATGTGGGTGTCACTTCCCTTCAAATCTTTTGCATACCCAGCAAGTTCTGCCTCAACTATGGCAGGTGGTGGTCCACCCAGGGCTCTCTGCCATGCCAGAAGTGCTCCAGATCAACCTACCTTATTAGGCTGTGACCTCGCCAAAGGAGGCAGCCCCATGCCAGCAGAAACAGGGGTGTCAGAACTCCACGCCCATGAGGGAGTCACTGGGGATCAGGTAGAACGGGAGTCCTCCCAATCATATTTCACTCTATCTTAGATGCTCAGAATCTTGGGATTCACAGGAACTCACTATCTCTCTAGTCTAGTGGGCCTCTACAGCCTTCCATCAGCTGCTTGCCCAGCTCATGCTTAAACTCCTCCAGGAACTGGAGAACCCAACTCTTACAGCCCAGCTGATCTTTAGATAGCTTCCACTAGGCCTCCCTAATATATCACCGAGTGCCCCAGGAAAGAGGTTGAAAGCCACTTCTGCCTGACTCTCTTGGAGCATCTGAAAATACACTCTTGTCCTGCCCTCTCTTCTTCCGGTTAAAGCTAACCAGCGGCTCCAGCCTCTCCCACTGGAGTGACTTTACATCCACCCTCACTTTGTTCATGTTCCTCTGAACTCGTGCCAAGGCCAGATCACTTCCAATTTATCACTTGAGGTTTTTACATTGGAAGGAATCTTATTTCAAAGACTTCTCCTCTTTTCTCTGGCACCCCAAATCACTACTGCCTCTTTAGCATGTCACCACACCTCTGTGCATTCCAAAGACATCTCTAGTCTTTTAGTATAAAATGCATAAAGGATGTAGAGTGAAAGATGGGGTATGTGTGTTGAGAAGCAAGATAAGGATAGTAATTGGGGATGTGGGATACAGATTACCACTTTTCCTTCCCTCTGATTCTTCTGAGTGCTTACCCAGGCATGTCACCGTCACTATCTGAGAAGTTTGGAAACAGTGAATTAGAGCATGGTGCCAGGGTGACCACAACTGGGGGTTCAATCTTTTCATCCAGAGATCTGTTTTGTTTAGCAGGAAGACACTGAGGGTTCTAAGCTCTGGGGGTAAACATCCCAAGCTGGGGTATGCAAGACAATCCAATAAGATGAGGGGAATATATTAGAATTTTTATTTCTAATTGGTTTATCTCATACTTTTAAATTTCCAGTTTTTTCATGTACTATGTGTATGAGTCCATTACACTATTTATAAGTAAATAAACATGCATATATTAGAGATGCATGCTCAATATATTTTTACAGAGATGCTGGCATGATCAAAAAGGTTTAAAGAATGCTGCCCAGGATGGCAGTCAATTAGCCCACACATGCCTTTTACTGGCTTTGGGGTGGGCAGGTAAGAGTGTGGATACTCTGCACACTGCTGAAAAAACTAGTCATTCTGCAGAGGACCTACTGACCTTTGGTAGGTGTATTATTAAGAGGGTGTTATTTAATCTGTATTTATACTGGTAACATACCTAGAATGAGAGAGGCGACAGTCACATTCAACCTTACTTGTCCAGACCACACCTAGAGAATTATGTTGCATGGTGGAAGTTACATTTTAAGAGGTAACTCCAAAACTGGAGTCTTTTGAAAGAACATTGAGAAACTATGTTATGGGCACTTGCAACGGTGTCATCAGAGGAACACTGGCTGAAACTGGGGGTGTCCAGCCTGAATGAAGTATGGGATACCTGAGAGCTGGCTTCAGATTTCTAAAGGGCGACCTTGGCAGGGACAATAGACATAGTTTATGTGACCCAAGAGTTAAAGCCAGTGGGTAGAATTACAGGTAAGAAAATTTGGGCACAAGCTACAGAATAACTTTCTGGCATTGCTGTCTCAAGAGAAAAGGTGAGCTCCCTGTGACTAGAGGTGTGCACACAGATGCAGGGTGACTACTTGTTGAAGATGCTGCAGAGGAGACTCCATCTTCAGATGGGTGGTTCATTTGGAACACAAGTTTTCAACAAAGTTAGCACATGGACAACTGGTGGTCATTGGGTGGGTGATTTTAGATGATACATAAACAGATTTTTTTTTAATTTTAATAGTTAGTTATAAGGCGATCTCACAGATACCTTTGATTTAGATGAGGCTGAATTTACTTCTCAGTCAACTGATGTAAAGAAAACCATCAAGAAGAAGACAGTAGAGGGCACCTGCAGACATGGCAAAATGCTTAAATAACTGAAGACAAGGAAACAATGGCGATGACTAGGAGAACAAGAAAGCTCCTCCCTGCCTCAAGATTCCAAGATTCTCTGACCTTCAATACTCACCCTCGACCAGAGATCACTTTCGATTTTTGCCTTTCTCCTTTCAGCAAAGTGCAGACCCCAAAGCTGGAGTCCCCAGAGCCCTTGTGTTCACCTGGTGTTCCAGAACATCCAGTCCTGGTACATTTCCTTTCCTGCTCCCCAAATACACCTGTCCTGGATCCTGAACGACCTGCTTTCCTGTTATAAGATTAAACTGATAAATGGAAACCCCATTTACAACTGGGGCACCCTTCCCCACCTCCATGTCAGGGAATATATGTTTACTTGAGCAATGGTCTCCTGTAGAGTGTATTTGAACCCCAAGAGGAAACTCCAGAGTCAAGGATGTTAATCGTTAAGGCAGTTTTTTGTTGTTGTTGTTGTTTTTTGTTTGTTTGTTTGTTTTTGTTAAGGCAGTTTTGAGGGCAATGATTTTTAGTCAGAAAGGACCTTAGGAGCCCCTACCCCCAATCACACACTTACAAGAACATTAGAATCGTGATGTACTTAGCTCTTTATAGTTTACAATAAACACCTCCCACATCCATTTTCACCTGATCCTCATAACCGCCCAGTGAGGTGGGTATTACCGTGATTATCCACATTTTGGGGACAAGAAAATTGAGACCCAGAGAGGTTGCTTAATTTGTTCAAGGCCACACAGCTTTCAAACCCACGCCCCAATTCCCTTACTCCAAATCCCAAGGTCAAACCACTGTACCACACTGCCCCCCAGTGTCCCAGAAAAGGGACTCTAGCGTAACTACAAAGGCAGCAAGAGCAGCTGCCGTCCCTACATTCGCAACAAACAAGAGCTCTTTTTAGTTTTTACTGACTGCCTGGATTGTGATGTGGGTGGTTAGCCTCAGAATGATTCTTGCATAGCTCACATCTGCCCCTCAAGAAGCCAAGCAATTTCTTCATCTGCTTAATATATGTGGCTGGTACCTACCTGTCTCCTAGGATGGTTCTAAATGGAATAATGTAAGCAAAAGTGTCTGGCATCCAGTAGGATCTTGATAACTGCATGCTGGGTCTGTTGGCACTCCTCACTTTTCTATCTGAGATCCTGGTTAGAAGAGGAGGTTTGAAACAACTAGCTGAACCTGTAAACTAAACTGGAACGGAAACCCCAGATTTCCAGATCATGCACTTCCATTTGAAACCTAACTGCATGCCTCTTCTTGTTTGGCCTGCAGGACTTTTGTAAAATGCATCGTTTTAGCAAAATGCATCTTCATATTAGGAAAGGCAGAAACCCAGGAATTTGGGGGGAAAGGCAATAAAAGGAATACTATTAAACTCCACTGACTCTTCGTACACAAGCCATCTTAAGCACGTTTTCACCATGTGTCCCAGAGTTTCCAAGATGGTCTTCATTTCAGGTGCTCTATGCCTCACTAAGACCATGTGGTGTATACCGTGCCAGGCCACATGACTCGATCTGGGGTTAGGAAAAGATGGTCAGTATAAGTGTGTGCCAGACCTCACCCCTTGGGGTGCTCACAGTCTAGAAGGGGCAATAGAAAAAGAATGAACCAGTGTGCAAAACGATGTGGTGGAGGAGGTAACCAAAGGGTGTTAGCACTTCAGAGAACAACAGAAATGCCAGAGAAGGTTTCATAAAGAAGGGGCATTCAATTTGGATCCTGAAAGTTGACTAGAAATTTGCCCATGAAGAAGAAAAATGTACCTATCTGTGTCCCCACTCTGCCTACAATCCCTCACTTATGTGCCAACGACCTTCCACTCCTTATCTGACTCTGGTGACTCACTTTTTCCCACCCACTCCCATAAGATGTCCCAACCTCCCTGTCTTCTCCGCTGATTCCCATCCAACCCATGCCTCTTCCCTCCTCCACATCTTCCTTTCACCATGAATCACAAAGCCCACCCAGACCTGCCTTCGCTCCGAAAGACTCAAAATGGCTTATTTATCTAAGACTCTCACGCCACCCCCAGCCCTCTGTCCTCATAGGACAGCAAAGTGAAGAAAAGGCCAGATCCAACAGAGGACAGAATGTGGAGGTGCTGCTGGCGCATGATTCATGATGCAACAGAGATGAGTGAGAGGCTGTGGTGGGTGTGGGAGCAGCTAAGGCACAAAGAGAAGAAGGATTAATTGAACCAAGCCAAGCTCAACCTTAAAGATCCTGGTTTGGTTTGTTCCTGAAATAGGGCTGAGCTTATGGCTGGTTCTTACTTGTTAGTAACCAGTTCACCCATCCCTTCTTTTAAGTCCTTGTTCGTTAATCTTCTTAAAGAAAGCAAGTTGACTCTGTCAAGTTTGCTGCCTGTGTGTCAAAAACCTGTTCTTCCACTAAGAGATTTCAGAGGTGAAATACATATATAGAAATCTTCACAGAGAACTGCCATGTAGAATGGGGAACTCATTCTCCCTACCCACGGTTTGTGAGGTATATGCTGGTAAAGATTCATAAACTTAAGCACCAAGAAGCTGCATTTACCTATCCGTTACTCACTCATTCATTTATTTTAAAATATGTATTGACTGTGATCCAGACATGAGCTAGATATTGTGAACAAGAGCAACAATGAACAAGTCAGATGTGGTCTCTGCCCTCACAGATTGATGAGGAAGTTAGATACATGCACAAATAACTGCAACATATTGTAATCAGCAGTATAATAAAGACCCTAAGAGCATGCTTTGGGAATTACCAAAGGGATTAAAGGTATTTTCACAGAGAAAGTAATGCTTGTGGTCTCTTTGAGGTCAGGGACTATGTCCTACTCATCACTGTTCCCCCCGCCCCACATAACACAGGGTTTTGCTCATTGGAGGTGCTCACAGATGTGTGCCAAATAAATAATCAAGATCTCAAAGACTGAGTAGGAGTCACTAGAAAAAAAAGAGAAAGGAGCAGCATTACAGGAAGAGGGCGCAATGATTTTTTTCAAAAAGGCTCAATGCATGGGCTTTTGAGGGAAAAACAGTTATTTCAGTATCAGTAAGAGCAGAAGATGAGGCTGGAGAAGGAAGGTGGGCTCAAACTGGGAAATGCTCAGTTTGCCATGCAAAGAAGTTGGAACTTTAACCCGGGAACAAAGGGTAGATTTATTAATGTGGGTGTGCCATGGGAAGATCCATGTAGACATATTTTCACAATTAAAAACACTGTCTCTTGGACTTCATTAAGTTGGGTACTTTTTAAAAAATAGCAAACGTGGCCATCTTGGTAGCTTGTGGCTTAGCCCAGGGAATGAATGCATAAGGATTTCAATCAAAGTCTAGCCAAGTGTCTGCTCAGAGTCTTTCTTTAACTGAGAGCCCAAATCCCCCACCTTATCCTTTGAGTGTATTAGAAACACCCCTGCTGACTGGCTGCTGCTCCTCAGAATCTTAAAGTGGGCAGCAGCTAATAGAGCAAGAAGGGAAGGCACTACAAATGATCCAGCAAACCCACTCCTGGGCATATACACAGATAAAACTATAATTCGAGAAGATACATGCACCCCTATGTTCATAGCAGCACTATTTACAATAGCCGAGTCATGGAAACAATTTAAATGTCCACTGACAGATGAATGGATAAAGAAGATGTGGTGTGTGTGTATACACACACACACACACACACACACACACACACAATGAAATACTACTCAGCCATTAAAAAGAATAAAATAATGCCATTTGCAGCAACATGGATGGACCTAGAGATTATTATACTAAGTGAAGTAAGTCAGAAAGAAAAAGACAAATACCATAGGCTCTCCCTTATATGTGGAGTCTAAAATATGATACAAATGAACATATCTACAAAACAGAAACAGACTCACAGACACAGAGAACAGATTTGTGGTTGCCAAGGTAAGGTGGGGGAGGGAAGGATTGGGAGCTTGGGATTAGGATGGATAGACAACAAGATCCTACTGTATAGCACAGAACTATATTCAATATCCTGTGATAAACCATAATGGAAAAGAATATGAAAAAATATATATGTGTGTGTGTGTATATATATATATATATATATATATATATGAATAACTGAATCACTTTGCTGTACAGCAGAAATTAAACACTGTAAATCAACTATACTTCAATAAAATTTTTAAAAGAAAGAAAATCATAAAAAAAACAAGGGAAGGCACCAGAACCACAGGGACATGTGTACAGTCCCAGGCACCTAACAGAGCCCCAGCACACTGAGGCAATAATTACAAGCCAGCATTTTCTTTTTCTTAATTGAGGTATAGTTGTTTTACAATGTTGTATAGTTTCTGCTGTACAGTGGAGTTCCCTGTGCTATACAGCAGGTTCTCATTAGTTATCTATTTTATACATATTAGTGTAAATATGTTAGTCCCAATCTCCCAATTCATCCCACTCCCCCTTTCCTCCCTTGGTGTCCATACGTTTGTTCTCTACATCTGTGTCTCTATTTCTGTCTTGCAAACCGGTTCATCTGTACCATTTTTCTAGATTCCACAAATATGCGTTAATATACGATATTTGTTTTTCTCTTTCTGACTTACTTCACTCTGTATGACAATCTCTAGGTCCATCCACGTCTCTACAAATGACCCAATTTCATTCCTTTTTATGGCTGAGTAATATTCCACTGTATATATGTACCACATCTTCTTTACCCAGTCATCTGTCGGTGGACGTTTAGGTTGCTTCCATGACCTGGCTATTGTAAATGGTGCTGCAGTGAACATTGGGGTGCATGTGTCTTTTTTAATTATTGTTTTCTCTGGGTATATGCCCAGTAGCAGGATTGCTGGGTCATATGGTAATTCTATTTTTAGTTTTTTAAGTAACTTCCATACTGTTCTCCATAGTGTACAAGCCAGCATTTTTTAACACTTCAATCATAAAACAAAAACACACGAGGTTGCTCAGTTTTATTATTCTCTCTTTTTTAAACAACACTCAACATCTAAATACACACACACATACACACATACCTCCATTAGAAAATCTGGGTACAATCCTAGCTCTTCAACTGACTGTGAGACATTGATCAAGTCACTTAAAGTCTGAGACTCTCAGTGACATCTTCTACAAATGATTGGAATGCGTTCACACAGCTGTCATGGGGACTGACGGACAGGAGGTCTCCAAAGCCCCCTGTCAAAGGGTTTGGCGCTTAGGAGGCACCCGACACACCAGATGGCTCTCCTGGCCTCTCCACCCATCAAAGTAGAGAATCACGTCACTCCCGGTTTACAGTGCTCAGTTTTGCCTCCACAGTAACCTCAGGTTGCTGGTGCCCTAAAAGGAAAACCTCACTGCTGTTTACTTTACTAGATAGTGATGTGTCATTTCCTGGTGACTGGGCATTGGTAAATCAATAACCAGGAAACAGATAAAACATCAAGTCTCTGCTCTTTAGCCTGGTGCACAGGGTCCCTACTTTCTACGCCTCCCCTTCTGAGCGGCATCAGTTCCCACCCCACCCCCGTAACAGGCTTACACACCTAGGGCTTGTAGGCACTGCACAGACCCGTGTGCACGTCTGTTCCACTGCACTGTGCTTTCACCTGGGAATGCCTTTCCCACATCTCCTCAGCTGGATTGATTCACTCATCTTTCAAGTCTCGGCTCAGGTGTTATCTCCTCCAGGAAGCCGTGTATGAACTCCCACGTTAGAATAAGCACCCCTCTCCCATGCTCCTTTCACACCTTTTCATTCTCTGTGTGCCATCATATACCATGTCGTGTTGAAAATCTCTGGTTTTGAATCTGTCTCCCCAAATGGCCTCCAATATTCTCAGGAACAGGAACCATGACTTACCACCAGTACAGGAACCATGTCATTTTATCCAGTGCCTCTCACAGAAATGGGGACAAAGTAAGCATACGGCAGAGAATCATTAAAAGGAGCTGACAAGAAGCATAGGAAGAATCCTGGAACATTGTTTCCATGAGTAAACTGTTAACAAACTCCTAATCTCCAAAGGTGACTCCCCCACCAACGAACGCTGTATCCCTCTATTTATGCTCTTGTATGGTCCTCTCTCCTTGAATCTGGGCTGGCCCCGGGGCTCACTTTGGACCAGCAGAACACAAATGCCTCTTCCTAACCTCCAAGGCTAGGTCATAAGAAGCCTTGCAACTTCCACCTGGGTTTCTTGCAACACTCACTCTAAGGGAGTGGTTCTTAGCCCGAGATCATTTTGCTTCCCAGGTGACATCCGGCAATGTCTAGAGATGTTTTTTTAATGTCACAACATGGGGGTCGGGGTAGGGGATATACTACTAGCTTCTAATGGATAGAGACCAGGAATGCTGCTAAGCATCCTACAGTGCACAGGACAACTCCCCACAACAAAATAGCCCAACATGTCAATAGTGCCAAGGTCAAGAAACGCTGCTCTAAGGGAAGCCAGATGCTTTGTAAGAAGTCCTACTTCTCTCAGACTGCCATGCAAGGAGGAAGTCCAAACTAGTCATATGGGGCAGAGAGACCTGGCCAGCCTCTAACCATTCTAGCCATACAGCTGAGGTACCAGACGTGTGTGGAGAAGTCATCTCAGAGGCCAACCCACTCAAGCACTCAGCTGACTCCAGCCCTAGCTGCTATCACACAACAGCCACATAAGAGACCCAAATGTAAAGCACCCAGCTGAGCCAAGGCAACCCACAGACTGTGAAAGACAATAACATATTGTTTTTTTAAGTCACTAAGTTTTAGGGTGGTTTGTTACGTGGCAATAGACAAAGCACCTGGATTCTGATGTTTCTGGGTCTCTTACCTTTCCCACATCTCTCATTTATCTTTCTCCTAACTTTCTCCTGAAGTTCCAGGAAGGCAAGTTTTTTTTATGCAGATTGGTCAACTGGTTCCTCAGATGTTTTAGACATATGAAAATTCCTGATAGTTGCTTTGATCCTACCAGCTGGGGCAGAGGAATCCTGTAGCACTTCATAAATGAGGAGCTGGGGCCATTTTCATTTTATTGCTGGAGAAAGGGAGACAGTAAAAGTCAGACTGCTGCTGTAGTTTGCCCATGTATTAGGCCTCAGGGACTGTCCTGACCACAGTGAGAAGTTTCTGCCAGAGAAACAGGAGTGAGCTCTGGCTGAGAATTAGAGTTAGTGCAAAGGGAATCCATTCATAATGTCAGGACACATTGCAGTACCCTTGGTTTCTAAACAACACTAATTTATCACCTAACTCAATTCAACTCAGCAAGCATTTATTGAACACCTGCTGTGTGCAGAAATTACGCTTATCCCCACTGGAAGACTCAGAGATGAAATGATCTAGTTCCTGCATAAAAGAGTCAGTGTTTTAGTCGGAGGGACTAACATATCAACAGCAAGCTATAAAACAAAATGACAAAATTAAATCAATGCCCAAGTGCGATATAAACAGGCAAAGAAGGGTCTGTGAGTTTTCACTATTAGGTTAATGAAAGTACACTCATTCACCATACCATTTACCAAGTGCCCACTCTATTTAGGCATGATACTTCAACCAAAATCCACCAATCAAAGGTTTATGGCTCAACATAAACTTATCATTCATACTTTCAGATACAGTACATAGTCCTGGACATTTAGTAAATAAATAACTGTTAAAGAGTGATACATCCCAAAAATTAACAAATAATAAGTTGATTTTAGTCTACATATTGAGACTCTAAATCTGAGAAGGACTCACAAATCTCACACTATTTGCTATATTTTATAGAGTAAGAATAATAATCTTTCCAGAAAATGGGGGAGTGGGAATCCAGCATTTGAACTTTTTCATTTCTCATCTGTATTCCTCATCTTCCAAAATGTACTGTTTTAGGCAAGATACTGGAGGCCACACTTTCAAAATGGAGGACGGGCTCCCCTTCAGAAACTTGATGGGCACTAAAGGGGATGAGGAGGCTGTATGTCAGGATGGGCTGCATCATAACAGTGATGACAAATAGCCCTTAACTCTCAGTGGCTATTAACAACAGCATTTACTTCTTGTCCACCTAGCCTGTCCAGCCTGATCCAGTAGAAGAACTTGGCTCATCAGTCACTTGGGGACCCGGCTGATAGAGGTTTCCTCTCAGCCTGAGCTTCTACCTCTCCATAGCAAAGCAGTGTGGCAAACTGCGCACTACCCAGAGCTAATGTGCTTCGTTTGGCCAAGCTAGTCACAGGGTCACACCTGACTTCAGGCTGACTGGGACATGCAGTCCTACTATGAGCCTGGAAGGGGTTCATCAAGAAATACTTGACGACCAGCACTAATGGCTTCACAAGGAGTCATAAATTCAGAGGTGTGCCTTTCTGGAACATCAGTTCTACTTAAAGATTGATAATTCAAAACACTGACTGAACACTAAAACAAACACAGATATGGAATGAGCTCAAGTTCAAAATATGTATACATTTTCAAGTTAAAATACAAAATTTGAAAGAGAATTCAGGCTTCTGAACTCTTAAGACTATAATCTCCAAATTCCCCTCAGTCACTATTCTTGGCTATTTTTAGTGGTGCCATCGAAAAATTAAGAAGCTCTAGTCTAAGATAAATATCCATTTGAAGGAAATGGAAGAAATAGACGCTTTGGGGCACTCAAGATAAGCAGTGGTTAATGTTCTAGGTTCCCTGACAAAAAGGCAAAAAGAAAACACAGTAACATCACTCATTTTTTGTCAACAGAAAGCAAACATATCCATAGTCAGAGATAGGTGTCTTTCTGCAAGAACACTGTATGGATAATGAAGTCATCTCCAACTGCCATTTATAAAGAATAGAAACACTATTCTTGCATCAACTCCTGTCAACTAAAAGGACAGGATAAAAGCTGGGTCACTGAAAGTTGGCTGCTTTCTGTAGATCGGGCCTAATTCAGGGGTGGGCTTGGGGGATCTTGAAAGATTGATAGCTACACACATTGAGTGCTTATTACATGCCAGGCACTGTTCTAAGCCACTTCTGTGTAATAGTTAATTAAATCCTCAAAAACTTTAATGGCCTATATGGGAAAATAATCTAAAAAAAGAGTGGCTATATGTATATGTATAACTGATTCGCTTTGCTGTACACCTGAAACTAAAACAACATTGTAAATCAATTATACACCAATAAAAATAATAATAAAAATTAAAACAAACAAAACACCCTATGTGGTAGCTGCTATTATTGTCCCCACTTTACAGGTAAGGAAACTGAGGCACAGGGCCATTAATGTACCCAAATCTTAGAGCTTATAACTGCTAGAACCAGGATTCTAACTCAGGCAGTCTGTCTTCGAATCCTCACTCTTATGCATCAGGCTATTCCACCTCAACCTGACCAATTATGGCCCACTGGGCATCTTATATATTCAATGAGCTCTGGACAAGGCCTGGAACTCATTCATCTCCTTATTAAGTCACCTAAGTGAAAAAAGGGCAGACAAGTTGTGCTATCAATTACAGCACAGGCAATGGTCCTTCATTCTTTATGATTTCAGGGTGGCCCTGCCTCCTCCGAAGACATTTCTGGACCAGATTCAATACCTGCCCACATCCAAGACAGCTCAAGTCAGGCCTAGCATGGGCACCCAAGACCAACGTGATTTTCTGGATAAAGATTTTCATTTTCTTCAGCTCATTTCCCAGTGATTGATGGAGACACCAAAGCTCCACACACTACATTAAATGGAATCGATGACCTCAGCATGGAAACATTTTAGAGGATGTAATACCAGCTGCCCACCCTTTCCATAAAACAAATGAGGAAAGTGAACTGCATATAGGCTAGGAATGCTCCTTATTTTAAAAAGAAAAAAAGAAAACCTTTTTAAGATTGGAGCTATTGGAAGAGGCAGGCTAGCTTCAGAATAGTTTTTGTTTATTTGGGAAACACTGACCAACCATCTAGTATGTGCCAAGTCTCTGCTATACAATGTCCCCCCACTTCCATCACCACCACCACCATCATTACTGCCCCCCCAAAAGTCCAGGAACTATACCAGAATCTGTGCTTGCCACAAGTGGTCTGGTCTGTTCAATCCAAAGCTAATAATCAGTCCATGGTGTTGAAGAAACTGTAAGAAGGATAGCAGTAACCATCAGCACTACATCAGAAAATACCCAGAGAAGATGTGTAGTGCAGGTGTAGGCCCTGTCAAAGGCAGATAAGATAGCCCTAAGCCCACTGGAAAGAGCACTGCGTGTAGAAACAGTAAATCTGAGCTGGGATTACACACTCAGCTGCCCACAGGTTCGAACTTGGGTGTGGAGGGACCACATGAACTGCGAAGCACATGCCCTGTCTAAAGGCATTCCCATTCCATATTTTCTTTCTCCACAAACAATTGACAGCCCAGACAAAAAATGTGCTGTGACAGAACTGAGCTGTGAGCTGCCCTTTGGTAACCTCTGATGCAGTGTTCCATTTGACGTACCAGCACTCAGGGTTATAGGGCTGGAGGCTGGCCATGGAGCTTCTCCAAAGCTTGACTGCCTTATCACTCAAGGAAGAGAAATAATCTCTGCCTTAAAGGGCTTATCAAGAGAATTCAATAATGATAGTAAAGTTCTCCAAATCCACTCAACTTTGCGCTCCTTGAGGGCAGTGACCTTTTCACCACTAGCGTTTTTTTTTTTTTTTTTTTTTTTTGCGGTACACGGGCGTCTCACTGTTGTGTGGCCTCTCCCGTTGCGGAGCACAGGCTCTGGACGCGCAGGCTCAGCAGCCATGACCCACGGGCCAGCCGCTCCGCGGCACGTGGGATCCTCCTGGACCGGCGCACGAACCCGTGTCTCCTGCACTGGCAGGCGGACTCCCAACCACTGCACCACCAGGGAAGCCCTCACCACTAGCTTTTGACATTAGGTCTGGCACATTGTAAGTTGAATGAATGAAATGTATGCCTACTGTGTGCCAAACATGGCCCTAAGTGCTCTACAATTGTTACATTAGAAAAGAAAGGGCTCCAATGCAATCCTGATGGTCATACACCCAAGTCTCCACGGTTCACTCCTCACCCCTTTTTTCACCACACATGCAGCCAACTCTTTAAGATGGCGGTGGGTTTTCAGGCAGGAATTGGCAAAGGGAAAAGTGGGTTGGGATCACGGCTTATTTTAATCAGCTTCTTCTAAAGGGCCTTTTCTCTCCTAATACCAATTTGATTGCTAGCCTCACTCGCCTATTCATTTATTCACCTCGAGCTCCCTGAGTCCCTGCTCTGTGCTGGGCCCCATGCTGGGCCAGGGGACAACAAGCCAGTACCCTCAGTCCAACCCCGGAGGAGCTCACCTTTTAGGGTATTGCATCTGTTGGGCTCTAGACAAGAATATTGCAGCCTATGCCGAGCCTCCAAATTACAGCAATGTTCTAAGGAGCAGCTGGGGTTTTATTTTTCATTTCCTCAGCACACCCGTCTCTCCACCTTTAGTTGATACGCTCTAACGAATAGGTCCTGACACCTGGGGGTATGTTTTTGAAAAATGTGTGGACCATATGCATACCTAACATGCAACAGGGCCATGGAGAAATTGGTACAACCCGGCTTGGCACCAGCCAGCTTTTATTTTATTTTTTTAATTCCTTAACATCTTGCCTACAAATTGCATCCTCAATCACTTCAGAGAGTTGAATAACCCCCAAATGCTTATAGCTTATTTCATTATGCTTTATTTGGGGCCTTAAAGGAGGGGGCACCAGAGAATGTCAGAAACAGTTTAGCAGCATCAGGGCTGATTAGGTTGAAGAGCATTCAAAGAAATGTATTTCTATATTCCTTTTGTTACCAAGATCATGTGTTTCTCTGAAAGCGATCTTATGACTGCCTCACAAGTATGTTTCCTAGCCTCTCATGAGCCCATTAGCCATTGCTTGACTGCCTTTTATTAATTTTTAAAAAATTAGAAAAGAAAAGGGGGAAGGGCAGAGGGTAGGGGTCAGGACTAGAAAGCACTCATAAAGCAGCAACCAGGGTAGAACAGATCCTGTTCTAGGAATGGGGAAATCCAGCTCTAGGCCCTTCTATTGCTTCTAAGCTGGGTGGGCTTAAGCAAACCATTGCACTTCTCTGGGCTTTAGTTGCCTTCTTTGTTTAAATGCAACACGAGAGATGATGTCCATCTCCGTGGGACTGTACTGCTTACAAAGCCCTGCCATGTGCATTTTCTCAGGGGTATCAGGTCAGGCCTGCAACTCCAACATTTGAGCTGTGTGGTTTTGTGCAAGTTAACTAACCTCTCTGAACTTCAGTTTCCTTATAGAATGGGGGGGAAAACAGAAGATAGTTGTGAGACTCGAAACAGCAGATCCAAATTTCCTCTTTAAAAAGTTATATAAATATTTAGACTCCACTCTCCCTCAGCCCTGCCTCCCCCCATTATCTTCACTGGCACTTCCTCCAGCTGCCCCAAATGAACAAATGCATGATATAAGTAAAAACAGTGTGTGTGCCATGAAAGGCAGCGTCCAGACAAATTTTTTGGCACCCACATGCAGCCAGATTGCTTTCCTCAATTCCTCCTATGTAGAAGTCACCACTTAGAGTTATGCAAATGTCATTATCCTCCTCCTCCTCCTCCTCCTCATCATCCACTGTATGATACACCCAGTTTTTCTAAATTTTCATAACTCTGTGATTTAAAGACCATCTTTCAACGATAACCAGAGAGAAGCTCTAACTCAGGGGTGTTGTAATAGGACATAGTATTCCAATAAATAGCTAACCTCTACACAGCAATTTACAGGAAGCTTTCACATGCATTCATTATCCTGTTTGAGCCTCATAACAGCCTGTGTTATGATTTATTTTGTTATGTCCATTTTACAGATAATGAAACTGAAGATCAGAGAGATGAAGTGACTCGCTCCAAGTCACACAATTAGTGAGTGGTAGATTGCAGATGGGAGTCCAGGTTTTCAGATTCCAGATCCGGTAAATTTCCACTTCTCCACTCTGCCTCTGGCATCATACAGAGGGTTATGTTGTAAAGATACTTGCCCAGGCTCTGCTTCCAATGGTCACTCTCATCTGAGGTGGGGGATCCTGCACAACTAGCTCTTTGCTTCCCTTCCTGGGAAAAGTAAAAGACCGAAGAAGGTGGGATGGTACTAGCTAGAAGGTTTCTTCTAGCTACGCTTCTCCCTTAATTTTTTCCTGTGACCACTTAAAAGAGCTTTTTGGCCTACACTTGCAGAATGGCCCTAACATACATATGAAAGCTTTTTGCTTCCAACTTGTTTTTATAAGAGTAGTGGGTTTCTCTTTAGGCCAACTTCTGAAGCTAGGCCCAAGGCCATTTACTCTTCACTGTCACACACACAATTCACCTGCATTTCTCACTTTCCAAAGCTCTAAGCCACAACATGAGCAAACACATGTAAACTTCCAAGCATTTTTTATATATTGCTATTAGGAACCAAAATTGCTTATTAGGATAACTGAAAAAGCCATTTTAAACAATGTTGTATATAAGGAAAGAAAAGAGCCAATTTATTGAGCCCATCCCATGTGCCAGCCCCAGGAAGAGGTCATCGGTTCTCATAGCATAAGAGAAAAAGACCATTACCTCATTCTACAGATGAGGGAAATCGGACTCAGAGAGGCTGAGTGGCTTGCCCAGGATCACAAAGGAAGAGGAGCAAAGGAGTGAAAGCCAGACCATTTGAGTCCAAAACCCAGGCTTTCAGCTACAATACATATATGTACACTAGTTCTGCAATCTGGGTCACATGTTTCCCCCAAAGGCTTCTCCACTTTTTCTGGTTGTATCTAAGGGTGGAAGGAAGGACTCTGCTTCCTGGTAAAGGTAGTTTAGGTGAGTTGAGAACTGAGGAGGGGAAAAGGGTGAGGGAGTTCAAGGAAACCACAGAAATCTCACTAGATCTAGCCATAAATCCTACCTGGAAGGTACAGTAGAGGTTAAACTGGAAAAGGGAATGAGGAGAAGACCCCAGGAATGGCTTCTCTCCAGCCCCTGTGAGAAGCATAGTCATCACCCCTATTGTGACTTCTACTGCTAAACCAAAATGGGGCATGGTGACCTGCAGGCCCCATCCCTCCAGACTTCCCCAGGCTCTGCCCTCCTTCCCACTGCCCTGATTGTAAACCCCATTGTACTCTCTCATCCCTTCCCAGCCTTCCATGGGCTTGTGTCACAAAAAGATGTTGATTTAGTTGGTCTTTTAAAATTCTTGCTCACAAAGATGCCCTGAAAAGGATCCTGTGCTCCCTATATTCCTTGTACCTGAGAGTTTACCTTGTAAACACTAATGAGGTTTACAGAAAGATGCATCTCATGGCAATACACCCTCTCAATTTACAAAAAGTATCACTGCTTTACTATATCTTGCAAAGTATCAACACAGTACTTTTTAAGCACCTACTCTGTTCCGGGAGCTATGTTTTTAGGCACAATTTCATTTTAACCCCACCATGAATGCATTATTATTAATGTTATTCCCATTCTACAGATGAAATAAATGAGCCTCAGAGAAACTGTGACTCACTCAAGGTCATCCAGGTAATACCAATATTCTACTTCAAGTCTTCCAGATCTGACATCCATGTTCTTTCCAGCCTCTCCCCATGCCATTCTCGCAGTCAGCTGAGAGGGAGGGACTTTATTCAAAGACATAGCACTGAATAATAACTATGTTAGCCTGGGTCATCTGAGAAGTAGATATAAAGATGGGATTATATCAGAAATGTCAGAAATGTATTGCGAGAAAAAAAATGGCAAGGGAGTCGGGAGGCTGGGAGACTCATCTGGCCATGATGTAGGTCTGGCCCTAAGTGAAGGAGAGAGGGAAGGGAGAAAGAAGAAAGGCTGCATAGAAGTACCTCAGGTTGCCATTCAGGCCTAAGGCAACTTTGGCCAGGTCATTGAAGGGACTCCCCAGGCCAAGAGGCCCATCAGAGAGACCCCATCGTGCAGCAACAGGCCTCTTTTAGTATCTCTACCAGGCTCTTCACTGGCTGAGAGCAACCCTTGGGAAGAAAGAGTTTGATCTGAATAGAGTGCTGAACTTCAGAGCAGCTGGGGGCCTCAGTCAATTATACTCTCTATAATCATGGCTGCCATGGTAATTTTGCACAGAATCTGGTAAAAACATTTAGAACTCTTCTCAAACACTTGTTTTATTTACAACCCCAGTTGGACATTTTGCAACTTTTTTCTAAATACAAAAATGGCAACTATAATAAAATAAAGCCTTTTATAAGAGACATGGACTCATCCTGTATGTGATGAAACTCAGTTCTCACAAGAATAGAATACAGATGATAACAGAGTTCTGTGATGAGTAGGTATCTCCTTTCCCATCCTAACAAGCTCAAATGGACTATTCATGCTTCTGGTGCAGCTGAATGGCCAGTTCATTGGAAAAATTGCAAAGGGTCATTATCACAGACAGACCCTAAAGTGATCCCTAACTCCTGGCACTCACACTCTTATATTATCCCCTCCCTGAGTGTGAGGAGGACTGGTGACTTGCTTCTCACCAATAGAATGTGGCAGAGGTGATGGGATGTCACTCTCAGGACTACATTGTGCTATATAAAACTCTGTCTCTCTAGAGTCACTCTTGTCCTCCTGCTAGCCTTGAAGAAGTAAGCTGCTATGTTGTGAACTTCCTATGGAGAGGACCATGTATACAGAACTGTGAGCAACCTGTAGAACTGAGGCCCTCGGCTCCTACAGGCTACAAAGAAATGAATTCTGCCAATGACTTGATAATCTTAGAAGTAAATTCTTCCCCAGTAGAGCCTCCAGATGAAAATGAAGCCCATCCAACACCTTGATTGCAGTTTAATGAGACTCTGGGCAAAGGAACCAGCTAAGCCAGGGCCAAACAGGTAACCCACATAAACTGTGAGATAATAAATGTGTGTTTTTTAAACTGCTAAGTTTGTGGCAATTTGTTACACAGCAATACCTAATTAATAAGAGTCATGAATATGCTTTGTGTTGGGCACTGTTCTAGGCACAGTGGCCATATTTACTTGGTTAGGCCATGGACCCAGACCTAAGTGCTAACAGAGGGAGGTGAACTAGTTAAGTGGAGATGATGGTTATAACTAACCTACAATATAATTTACAAAATGTTATAAGAGACTTAGAGACAAATTTCTGAGTGCATACATCCACAGAAGCAATTATTTCTGCCCTAGGGAGCTGGAGAAAGCCGTATAGACACAATATCTGAACTGGGAAGGAAGTTCTAACACAGTGAAATTATTTTATAATCAGAGAAAGTTCTACACTTTGGGTTAAAATGATAGCATCCCTGACATGATGGATAGTTTTTTTTTTAATGTCCATTTAAACTCTGACCAAAAGAAATACTTTATCCATCATGGAAGAATGCCACGATTAGGAATATCTTTCTCCTCTGCTTTCCTAGCTGAGCAAAAAACACACCTGTGCTTCCCTCTCACATAGGGTGTGAAAGAATTGCTTGAATGCAAGACCCGGTGGAATAAAACAGCTGTTGGCCACGTCACTGAGGAGGGTTTCCCTCACCCAACTGCCGGTCTCCATGGCAACTGCCAGCCACAGCCTGCAAACAATTACCCTGATTGCATTACACATCCCTGCAGAACTCCCATGGAGAGAGTCCTTGTTGATCTCTTGGTAGCCATGGTTTCAGTTCCCGCCATAATCTTAGATGTTCTCTAAGCCTGTGTGTGCATGCATGTACATATATTAATGTGTGTACTGAAGCTTAGAGCATGCTGCCCTTTGCTCTTGGTGGAAGCCAAAACATGCTAGAGGAGTGACTAGTGTAATCTTTGTGATGAAAATGATCACAAAGTAATCCTCACCCCAGTGAAAGGTCTGTGGTTGCTTAGGATCAGCTGAAAAATTCCTTCACATTGATGGGAATGCAGTATGATTGAGTCTCCCCAGGGAAAAGTACATCTGCAGGCACCAAAACTATTTTTAAATTTTGAACTTTTTAGAAAATAACTCACAATGGATGGGGTCAGTTTTACTCAGGTTCCAAGGACAGTCAACTTTGGATTGGAAATTAGTGTGCATATTCATATTTGCTCTAAAAACTAACGTTTACAGTCTCAAAGGTGAAGTCATCTCATCCAGAATCTCAGAACCATGAACAAAAGAATCATTATCGGAATTATTTGTAAATGCTACATTTGCATTTCTATTCTGATACTGAGGAATCTGTACAAGTATGATGTAGAAGCCACCAGTGCTTCTCAAACTTTAATGTAAATGTCAATCATCCTGCAGTTCTTGTGAAAATGTGGACTCTGTTTCCGTGGTAAGGCTGGAATTTCAGTACTTCTAACATGCCCCCGGGTAATGCTGATAATGCTGGCCATGGACCACTGCTGCAAGGCTCTAAAGAGTCCTCAATGTGACTAGAGCATGTGAGAATTATAGTTAGGATTCTCAGTAATGACATAATTCATGTAAAATGCTACACACAGCACCTTGCATGTAAAAGGTACTCGATGAATGTTGTTTCTCTCCCCTGCAAAGTATTTCCATTTTCATCTGCTCATTCGACTGGACTGTCACAACAAAAGGTACTTGGGGCAGAAACTGGGTTTAATTACCATTTTAAAGACAAAGACACTGAAGTTTAGGAAGGTGAAATAATTTGCCCCAATTTACAGAGCTAATGGGGCAGAGGCAGGAATTGAAACTTTGTCTTCTAATTCTCAGTCCTGTGTTCTTTCCATCACTCTATCCTTAGAGCCTACATGTCCCTATTAGGAACGCTACTTAACGGATTCAAGATGAAGAACATCAGTTTTGAAAGCTAGAAAAACCCTGAAATCAAAACCTGGCACAGATAATCCACTCAAAAAAACTCTATAGGACAATCTCAAAAGCATTGAAGCGGAACTCCTAAATAAAATATTATCAAATCGAATCCAGCCGTGTACTTGAAAAATAATACAGAATGACTAAGTAGAGCTTATTCCAGGAATGTAGGATAGTTCAATATGAGGAAATCTATTAACATAATTCATCACATCTACTGATGTGGTCAAAGGAGAAAAAACATACGATCGTTGTAAAACTGCCAAAAAGACATTTGATAAAATTCAATAGTCATCCAAGACTTTTTTAGAAACTGGGAACTTAAATTTACTTCTTTAAGATGAAAAAAAGGATAACTAGCTGAAAGCACCAGCCAGTAATCCACTTAACTGGGAAACACTTGGGATAAGATAGAACTGCCAACCCCCACTCCTATTTTTAACCTTGTTTTAGAAGTTTTAATCAATGTGATAAGACAGGAAAAATAAAAAAGAGGTAGAAATAGTTGAAAGGAGGAAATCAGGTTATAATTATTTTCAGATGCTAAGATTTTACTCCGACAAAAATCCAAGAGAATTTTTTTTTAAGATTCTTTTTTTTAAAAACATCTTTATTGGAGTATAATTGCTTTACAATGGTGTGTTAGTTTCTGCTTTATAACAAAGTGAATCAGCTATACATATACACATATCCCCATATCTCCTCCCTCTTGAGTCTCCCTCCCACCCTCCCTATCCCACCCCTCTATGTGGTCGCAAAGCACAGAGCTGATCTCCCTGTACTATGCGGCTGCTTCCCACTAGCTATCTATTTTACATTTGGTAGTATATATAAGTCCATGCCACTCTCTCACTTCGTCCCAGCTTACCCTTCCCCTCCCCATGTCCTCAAGTCCATTCTCTACGTCTGCAGCTTTGAGAATTTATTTTAGAACCAATAAAAAGAGTTCAATGGAATCAGCAATGACTAGTTAGAAAATATAATTTTTTTAAAGATCTCATCAAACTAAGTAACCAAAAAAATTAAAATACCACTAAGAAACCTAAGTAATACTTACTAAATTTCAGAATTTTATAATGAGGCATAGATGAAGATTTAAATAAATGGAGAGAAATTCCATGCTCCTGGATGGGAAGTCAGACTTTGTAGAGGTGGTAAGCCTTCACATTAATTTACAGACTTACTACTTTTTCCATCAAAATTACCATGGTATTGTTGGAACTTGAGAAAGTAATTCCTAAGTTCATCTAGAAAAATAAATGCATGATAACCAATAAGAAACTATTGAAAAAGAAGAATAATGTGGATAAACTTGTTCTATCAGATTTTAAATTTACTATAAACCTACAATAAATAAAATATTGCTGTATAGGTGCCAGAAGAGAAAGCTAGATCAACGAAACAGAATAGAAAGCTCAAAAAATGGTCCCAAGTATACCTATATGAGAATTTATTAAATGACAGGATAGCATTTACTTCCCCTGGGAAATTTTTTTGAACTAATGGGTTAACTATTTGAAAGTAAATTAAGTCACACTTTTACTTACATCATAGTCCGAAATAAACTACAGTTGGAGTTAAGAGTTAACGTTTTAAAATAAATCATAAAAGAAATACAAATATATATATATATATATATATATATATATTCCTCCTAAATATAATAACAAAGTCTGATAACTTAAAGGGAAATACTGATACACTGAACCATCTGAAAATAAAGAACTTTCATAGTGTAAGAAAAAAAAGGAAATGACAAAATAGAAAACTTAAATAAAACATATATGATAGGTAAGGAACATCTTTAATTCATTGAAGAGATTTTATAATGCAATGAGAAAAGGATTAGCCCTACATTATAAAAATGAGGAAACTATATGGAGTCAGTTTTCAAAAGAAGAAATACAGTTGGTAAATATATGATCAAATATTCAACTTTACTATTAATCAAAACCATTCAAATTAAAAGCTCAAAATGGGGTATGTTTGCCATAAAGTTAGCAAAGACTATAACTCACTGAGAGTGTTTGGATATTCACACTCTTCTACCCTGCTCAAAACATAAATTGGTACACACTTTTTGAAAGGCAATTAGCAACATATTTCAGAAATCTTAAAACGCATATACTCTTCAGCCAAGCAATTCTATCTGTACAGATTCATTACCCCTTCCCCAAAAAAGTATAAAATATAAATGTACACAAGATATATGCATAGGAATATATTTTATAGTGTTATTTAAAATAGAAAACAATCAAAGCTTTTCAATTGTTTGAAATAAGTCAGGTATGGTAAATCTATTCAATTGACTGCAGTGGAGCCATTGATTCACTGAATTAGTCTACCTAATGACCTAAAAAAAAAGTTCAGAATATATTACTAAGGGAAAAAAGCTAGGTATGAAACACTATGTTTCATACTATTTGATAGCATTTTTATAAAATATAGAAGCATAGAAAAGATGGAAATGCTTTTAGTGATTATCTTAAAGTGACTTGCTAATATGTGATCTGTTTATTTTTCCATTTGCTTTTCTGTGTTTTGGCACATCAAGCATGAGTCACTCTTGTAATAGCCACAAAAATTGTGTGTGCACACATGTGCATCTTATTTTAAAGAGGCACCTGGGAACCAGTGTTTAATCTCAGGAGTGAAGTGACACAAGTTATGTGAGGCTCAGGGAAATTTGTTTTCACTGCTGGGAGTAAGTTGGGTCAAAGGAGTGAGAACTTGAAGAGTAACCGAAAGTGGGGTCCGGCTGCTCGCCGTTCAGAAGCCAATAAAGAGGCCAGGCTGGTGGAAAGGAAAGTTTGCTTTATTTTGGATGCCAGCAACCAGGGTGGGGAGAGGGTGAATGCCTGTCCAAAGGCTGACTCCTTTGGACAATGGAGGGCCTGACAATCAGGGGACAAGAGCTTTTATAGACAGAGTGAGGGGGCTACATGCAGAAACAATACACTCAGCTCTGACAGTCATCTTGAAATTGGTTGTCGGTGGTCTGACCAGTGTCATCTTGATTGTGTTAGGTACAGTTAATCTTCAGTTCCAGGGTCGGTCTGTTTCCATTTCTTTGAGGCCAATTCTCAGAACTGTGGCAGCTTATGTCATGGCTACAGCCTGGTCATTATGTAGTTAACTTCTTCCACCTGGTGGCGGTTTCAGTATCTATAAGACAGCTCACAGGATATGGCTCAGAATATTATCTGTAGCCCTTAAGGAGAAACTAAAGGCCCTTGACTACGCTTAATGACTAAACTATTATTATTTGGTCTCCTTTGACTGTTTTCCTCTGTTTCTGCATTTTCTCACTTCTCTGATTAAACTTATTCTTTGGCTAAAGTTTTTCCACAGACAAAAGGCAGGCTGAGGACATGGGGGACGGGGCAAGGACCACAGGGTCCTGCTCCGTTTCAGAAGGAGATGTACATCTGAGTTTGGCTGTTGCAATTGCAGCATAAACCTTTAGGGCACTGCCTAGAGATGGTTACCAGGTTGAAACAGGTGAGATCCAGGAAGCCTGTTGAAGGTGAATCATCAGGAAAAAGTGACAGAAAAATAAAGATGTGGCTGGCCATAGGGAGAGAGGGTGGGGTGAGCCCTGGGGACAAACAGCTGATGATGAAAATGCAGCCACAACAAAGTAGATGAGCACGGATGTGGAGGCGGGTCATCTTAATGAGGACACAGCCATGCAAGGTAGATCTTGAACATGAGGAAGTTCAGGGAAGAAGCTTTGCTGGATGGAGGTTCAGAGTTCCTCTAAAATACTTCCCCCCATGTGAATAATTCTTTACAGTTTACCGAAGTTGCTCTCTCATCTGATTCTCACAGGTGACCTGGTGAAACAGGCATGACTGTCATCATCACCCCCACTGTACAGATGAGAGAACTGAGACAGTTTAAGCAGTTTAACAAGGTCTCTATGAAGTGATAGAGTCAGAACCGGAATTCAGGCCTATCTATCTTCAAATCTAGTATTCTTTCACATACCTCATGCTGTTTTGCTATAAATATAGGTAGTAGTTGAAATCACATAAGCAGATGAATTTGCTTTAAAAAAAAAAGGTGAGGGGTGGACAAAATAGGGCCCTAGAAGTTAGCAGGCCAACTGTAATATAATTACACAAATGAATAAGAACTAAAAAGAATCTATGAGGATTTACAATGTAGTAAGATTTATTAGGACTTACAGTGGTGAGAACAGAAACTAGACGTTTACTGTAAGTTTCCATTCAGTAAACAATTCTTGTATCTATCAAGATAGTCTAGATTATTGTGATAACAAAAAACCCAGGATCTCAGTGTCTTAAAACAATAAATGTTTCTTTCTGGTTCAGAGTACAAGTTGATCACAGGACGTCAGAAAAGCTCTCTCCTCAACAAAATCACTCAGGGATCCAAGATGAGCAAGAAATCAGCCAGCATCTTTGAGAACATTGGAAGTCATTGCTCTAGAGACTCTAGCACCAACAATTAAATGCTCTGATGTACAAGTGACACATATCATTCCCACCCCCAACCCACTGGGCCAGAAGTGGCCACATACCCCACCCAACCACAGGAGCCAGGAAGGTGGAGGCACAAGGGTACCCCAGTGAGGAAGTTGATGGGTAATGTAGGCAGGAATGTAAACAGTCCATCTAAGAAAGGAAGAAATCATTTCATTGATTTCTAATGACAATACAAATTAGGTAAATTACTTGAAAGAAGATTGCTTCTCTTAGCTAAATGGCAGGACTTTAAAAATCCTGGTTCTTTATCTTCTAGCACAGAAGTAAGAAAAGATATCAAAGGAGAATTAAGGGTCATAACCCAATCAATAACTGAATTGTAAATAGCCATGTCAGTCAACGTTCATTTCAAAAGCATCCACTGGATGCAGAGCATTATTCTAAAACCCAGCTCCCAGGCTCAGCTCAGAGCCCTCCACCAGTCCACCCACATAGGACAAAGAGTTTTTCTCATGAATGCTGAGAAACTAGAATCTTCCTCTGGCCCAGGTGAAACTATTTGGTGTTCCTAGTAAATTCTTTGATATACTTGGCTTGTAGTGGCAGCAGTAAGTGCTCAGAAAGTGATTAGATTCCGTGTCAGAAAGCTAAAGTTTGAATCTTAACTTTGTTCAAGCTATTTACTTTGTAAATTCATGATAATAAGTAACGCCAGCTAGCAAGGTTGCTGTAATGAGGTAAAGTGTGAAAAAGCCTACTAACACTTAATAGGTATTCAATTAATGCTTGCTTTAACATAGCATCTCAAGTTTTAGAATATCTTCCACAGGCAAGATTCCAGATGTGTGAAGCATGTTTATGACCTCAGATTTCATTTTACAACACCTATATCTAGACCTTGGGTAGTAACTTCAATAGAAGTGTTAGATTTTTTTCTCACATAATTTCTTTTGCATATTGTACCTCCCGCAAAGGCTACACTGCTAGTTATAAAGCAACCTGTTCTAGAGGTCTGCTTCATATCGTATGACAATTAGACAGCCCAAGAATAAAGTTCAAACACACTTCAGCTAATGATGAGTTTGAAGGTTTTGTCAGTTGACCCAACATGAACACCAGGAAAACTGACAGCCTGTTAGTGATGCACAGCCCTCTCCTTTGAGCCAGGTTAGGAACAAAAACATTTGCCGTAAGGACCTAATTTATCATTGGAAAGATAGGAGATATGTTATTAATGAATGAATAAATCACTCTCAGGCAAGCAATGACTTTATTTTCTCTCGAGGGTGCTTGGCATAACATTTTTCCTGCAAACAGTACCCTTAGGCCAGCTCACGCGAGCCTGAGAGGAAAGGCTAGAATGCATTTCTCTATGGGCCTCGAGCACCATGCTGTGAGGAGAGCCACAGATGCCCCAATATCCTGCAGTGCAGAGCCTTGCCTATTGGGTGAGGAGTCGGTTTGCCATAGACTGAATGTTTGTGTCCCCCGCAAAATTAACATGTTAAATCCTAACTGCCAATATGTTGGTACTTGGAGGTGGGGCCTACAAGAGGTATAATTAGGTCATGAGGGTGAAGCCCTCATGAACAGGATTAGCACCCTTATAAAAGAGACTACAGAGAGCATCCTTGTTTATTCTACCATATGAGGACACAGCAAGAAGATAGCCACCTGTGAACCAGGAAGGAGGCTTTCATGAGACACGGAATCTGCTGATACCTTGATCTTGGACTTCTAGCATCTAGCACTATAAGAAATAAAATTTCTGTTGGTCACAAGCCACCCATTCTATGGTGTTCTGTTATAGAAGCCCAAATAGAATAAGACACTGTCCATCCTGGTAGGGCATGGCCTGGAGGACAGCTCTCTTCTCCTGGACCTTCAACCTCTTCTAACTGCGAGAAGAACTAGCTAAAATACAGATGACCACACATTGCATTGCACATGGGCTTCCGAGGAAAGGAATGTACCCTCAGCAACTAGGCCACAAATTGCAGAGTGGCAGTGTCCAAAGTCCATTTTGGGGGAACTTTAGATGTTGAGGAGGCTCATCAGAAAACTTCCTACGCCTTTTGGATCCCCATCTTTGGTTTTCTAAGCACACACAGCAGGAAGGAGTCAGGACGCAGATCATGCTATGAATGTGCTGCTAAGGAGTTAGCTTTTGATCCATCGGCTAGGGTCTCCCAAAGTGTACACATCATGAAACACTGGGTCCAGTGTCTTTGAAAAAAAGATTTCTATAATTGCGTAAATGTGAAAATTTTAATAAAATTAAATGGGTTTCTTTTTTGCAAGGGCTCTGAGAGCCTTTAACATGTCCTGTCTACCTTTCTGTCCTTGCCATCATCTACGCAGTGTCTAGTACTGAGAAGGCACTGGAATGGTGTTTATTAATAGAAGATGCAAGCAGGTAGACATATACTTACAATATAATCTTATTATATAGTAATAACATACAATTCTGTTATGGACAATAACAAAATTAAGCACAAGTATGAAGTGATGAGAAGGGAATAGTGCTCATTCTTAGCATAATCTGCCTCCTGACTCCTTATTTGGCCTCATTGTCAGCTGTTCCTAAACACTCTGGACTGCACCAACACCAAACCGCTCGTGGCTCCCTATTTGCTATTCATGCTATTTCACGCCCCCTTACGTTTACACATTCTATTCAGCGTGCCTGGAATCTTCTTCTCTTCCTTGTCTTCCTGCTGAGCTGATTGATCTTAAAATCCAGCTCAAGAATGTCCTGGGGGGGACCTTGAAGATGGCGGAAGAGTAAGACGCAGAGATCACCTTCCTCCTCACAGATACACCAGAAATACATCTACACGTGGAACAACTCCTACAGAACACCTACTGAAGGCTGGCAGAAGACCTCAGACCTCCCAAAAGGCAAGAAACTCCCCACGTACCTGGGTAGGGCAAAAGAAAAAAAGAAAAAACAGAGACAAAAGAATAGGGATGGCACCTGCACCAGTGGGAGGGAGCTGTGAAGGAGGAAAAGTTTCCACACACTAGGAAGACCCTTTGCGGGCGGGGACTGCGGGAGGCGGAGGG
The DNA here is from genome assembly GCF_951394435.1 of Stenella coeruleoalba. Lineage (NCBI taxonomy): Eukaryota > Metazoa > Chordata > Mammalia > Artiodactyla > Delphinidae > Stenella > Stenella coeruleoalba. The sequence continues at coordinate 46,502,099 of NC_137152.1, read as the reverse complement.
GGGAGCTTCGAGGCCGCGGAGGAGTGCACAGCAACGGGTGCGGAGGGCAAAGCGGGGAGATTCCCGCACAGAGGATCGGTGCCGACCGGCACTCACCAGCCCAACAGGCTTGTCTGCTCACCCGCCGGGGCGGGCGGGGCTGGGAGCTGAGGCTCTGAGGCGCGGGTTTAGGTTACGGACGGAGCGCAGGGAGAGGACTGGGGTTGGCGGCTTGAACATAGCCTGAAGGGGTAGTGCACAACGGCTAGCCGGGAGGGAGTCCGGGGAAAAGTCTGCACCTGCCAAAGAGGCAAGACACTTTTTCTTCCCTCTTTGTTTCCTGGTGCGCGAGGAGAGGGGTTTAAGAGCGCTGCTTAAAGGAACTCCAGAGACGGGCGCGAGCCGCGGCTAAAAGCGCGAACCCCAGAGACGGGCGCGAGCCGCGGCTAAAAGCGTGGACCCCAGAGACGGGCAGGAGACGCTAAGGCTGCTGCTGCCGCCACCAAGGGGCCTGTGTGCGAGCACAGGTCACTCTCCACACCCCTCTTCCGCGGAGCCTGTGCAGCTCGCCACTGCCAGGTTCCCGGGATCCAGGGACAACTTCCCCAGGAGAACACACGGCGGACCTCAGGCTGGTGCAACGTCACGCCAGCCTCTGCCGCCGCAGGCCCGCCCCGCATGCAGTGCCCCTCCCTCCCCGCCGGCCTGAGTGCGCCAGAGCCCCCAAATCAGCGGCTCCTTTAACCCCGTCCTGTCTGAGCAAAAAACAGACGCCCTCCAGCGACCTACACGCAGAGGCAGGGCCAAATCCAAAGCTGAGCCTCTATGAGCTGTGAGAACAAAGAAGAGAAAGGGAAATCTCTCCCAGCAGCCTCAGGAGCAGCGAATTAAAGCTCAACAATGAACTTGATGTACCCTGCATCTGTGGAATACCTGATAGACAAGGAATGATCCCAAATTGAGGAGGTGGACTTTAGGAGCAAGATCTATGATTTTTTTCCCTTTTCCTCTTTTTGTGAATGTGTATGTGTATGCTTCTGTGTGAGACCTTGTCTGTATAGTCTTGCTTCCACTATTTCTCCTAGGGTTCTATCCGTCCATGGTTTTAAAAAATTTTTTTTCTTAATAATTAATTTTAATAACTTTATTATACTTTACCTTCTTTCTTTCTTTCTTTTTCTTTCTTTCTTTCTTTCCTTCCTTCCTTCCTTCCTTCCTTCCTTCCTTCCTTCCTTCCTTCCTTCCTTCCTTCCCTCGTTTAGACAACGAATCATCCCAAATTGAGGAGGGGGTCTCTGAGAGCAAGATTTATGATTTTTCCCCCTTTACCTCTCTTTGTGAGGGTATATGTGTATGCTTCTGTGTAAGATTTTGTCTGTATAGCTTTGCTTCCAACATTTGTCCTAAGGTTCTATCCGTCCCTATTTTTATTCCTAAATAAGTATTTTTTAATTCAATAACTTTATTACACTTTATTTTATTTTTACTGTATCTTCTTTCTTTCTGTCTTTTTTCCTTCTTTCCCTCCTTCCTTCCTCCCTCCCTCCCTCCCTCCTTTCTTTCCTTCTCACCTTCTTTCCTTCTTTGCTTCTTTCTTTCTTTCTTTCTCTTTCTTTCTTTCTTTCTTCCTTCCTTCCTTCCTTGCTTACTTCCTTCCCTCCTTTCCTTCTTTCTTTCCTCATACTTCTACTAATTCTCTCTACTTTTTCTCCCTTTTATTCTGAGCCGTGTGGATGAAAGGCTCTTGGTGCTCCAGCCAGGAGTCAGGGCTCTCCCTCTGAGGTAGGAGAGCCAACTTCAGGACACTGGTCAACAAGAGACCTCCCAGCTCCACATAATATCAAACGGCGAAAATCTCCCAGAGACCTCCATCTTAACACCAGCACCCAGCTTCACTCAACGACCAGCAAGCCACAGTGCTGGAAAACCTATGCCAAACAACTAGCAAAACAGGAACACAACCCCACCCATTAGCAGAGAGGCTGCCTAAAATCATAATAAGGCCACAGACACCCCAAAACACACCACCAGACGTGAACCTGCCCACTAGAGAGACAAGATCCAGCCTCAGCCACCACAACACAGGCACTAGTCCCCTCCACCAGGAAGCCTACACAACACACTGAACCAACCTTAGCCACTGGAGACAGACATCAGAAACAACAGGAACTACAATCCTGCAGCCTGCAAAAAGGAGACCCCAAACACAGTAATATAAGCAAAATGAGAAGACAGAAAAACACACAGCAGATAAAGGAGCAAGATAAAAATGCACCAGACCTAACAAATGAAGAGGAAATAGGCAGTCTACCTGAAAAAGAATTCAGAATAATGATAGTAAAGATGATCTGAAATCTTGGAAGTAGAATGGACAAAATGCAAGAAACAGTTAACAAGACCTAGATGAAATAAAGATGAAACAAGCAACGATGAACAACACAATAAAGGAAATTAAAAGTACTCTAGATGGGATCAATAGCAGAATAACTGAGGCAGAAGAACGGATAAGTGACCTGGAAGATAAAATAGTGAAAATAACTACTGCAGAGCAGAATAAAGAAAAAAGAATGAAAAGAACTGAGGACAGTCTGAGAGACCTCTGGGACAACATTAAACACACCAACATTCGAATTATAGGGGTTCCAGAAGAAGAAGAGAAAAAGAAAGGGACTGAGAAAATACTTGAAGAGATTATAGTTGAAAACTTCCCTAATATGGGAAAGGAAATAGTTAATCAAGTCCAGGAAGCACAGAGAGTCCCATACAGGATAAATCCAAGGAGAAATACGCCAAGACACATATTAATCAAACTGTCAAAACTTAAATACAAAGAAAGCATATTAAAAGCAGCAAGGGAAAACCAACAAATCACACACAAGGTAATCCCCATAAGGTTAACAGCTGATCTCTCAGCAGAAACCCTACAAGCCAGAAGGGAGTGGCAGGACATACTGAAAGTGATGAAGGAGAAAAACCTGCAACCAAGACTACTCTAACCAGCAAGGATCTCATTCAGATTTGATGGAGAAATTAAAACCTGTACAGACAAGCAAAAGCTGAGAGAGTTCAGCACCACCAAACCAGCTTTACAACAAATGCTAAAGGAACTTCTCTAGACAAGAAACACAAGAGAAGGAAAAGACCTATAATAACGAACCCAAAACTATTTAGAAAATGGGAATAGGAACATACATATCGATAATTACCTTAAATGTAAATGGACTAAATGCTCCCACCAAAAGACACAGATTGGCTGAATGGATACAAAAGAAGACCCTTATATTTGCTGTCTACAAGAGACCCACTTCAGACCTAGAGACACATACAGACTGAAAGTAAGGGGATGGAAAAAGATATTCCATGCAAATGGAAACCAAAAGAAAGCTGGAGTAGCAATTCTCATATCAGACAAAATAGACTTTAAAATAAGGACTATTAAAAGAGACAAAGAAGGACACTACATAATGATCACGGGATCGATCCAAGAAGAAGATATTACAATTGTAAATATTTATGTACCCAAGATAGGAGCACCTCAATACATAAGGCAAATACTAACAGCCATAAAATGGGAAATCGACAGTAACACATTCATAGTAGGGGACTTGAACACCCCACTTTCACCCATGGACAGATCATCCAAAATGAAAATCAATAAGGAAACACAAGCTTTAAATGATACATTAAACAAGATGGACTTAGTTGATATTTATAGGACACTCCATCCAAAAACAACAGAATACACATTTTTCTCAAGTGCTCATGGAACATTCTCCAGGATAGATCATATCTTGGGTCACAAATCAAGCCTTGGTAAATTTAAGAAAATTGAAATTGTATCAAGTATCTTTTCTGACCACAATGCCATGAGACTAGATATCAATTACAGGAAAAGATCTGTAAAAAATACAAACACATGGAGGCTAAACAATACACTACTTAATAATGAAGTGATCACTGAAGAAATCAAAGAGGAATTAAAAAAATACCTAGAAACAAATGACAATGGAGACACAACGACCCAAAACCTATGGGATGCGGCAAAAGCAGTTTTAAGGGGGAAGTTTATAGCAATACAAGCCCACCTTAAGAAGCAGGACACATCTCGAATAAACAACCTAACCTTGCACCTCAAGCAATTAGAGAAAGAAGAACAAAAAAACCCCAAAGCTAGCAGAAGGAAAGAAATCATAAAAATCAGATCAGAAAAAAATGAAAAAGAAATGAAGTAAACAACAGCAAAGATCAATAAAACTAAAAGCTGGTTCTTTTTGAAGATAAACAAAATAGATAAACCACTAGTCAGACTCATCAAGAAAAAAAGGGAGAAGACTCAAATCAATAGAATAAGAAATGAAAAAGGAGAAGTAACAACTGACACTGCAGAAATAAAAAAGATCATGAGAGATTACTACAAGCAACTCTATGCCAATAAAATGGACAATCTCGAAGAAATGGACAAATTCTTAGAAATGCACAACCTGCCAAGACTGAATCAGGAAGAAATAGAAAATATGAACAGACCAATCACAAGCACTGAAATTGAAACCGTGATTAAAAATCTCCCAAGAAACAAAAGCCCAGGACCAGATGGCTTCACAGGTGAATTCTATCAAACATTTAGATAAGAGCTAACACCTATCCTTCTCAAACTCTTCCAAAATATAGCAGAGGGAGGGACACTCCCAAATTCCTTCTACGAGGCCACCATCACCTTGATACTAAAACCAGACAAGGATGTCACAAAGAAAGAAAACTACAGGCCAATATCACTGATGAACATAGATGCAAAAATCCTCAACAAAATACTAGCAAACAGAATCCAACAGCACATTAAAAGGATCATACACCATGGTCAAGTGGGGTTTATTCCAGGAATGCAAGGATTCTTCAATATACGCAAATTTATCAGTGTGATAAACCATAGTAACAAATTGAAGGAGAAAAACCATATGATCATCTCAATAGATACAGAGAAAGATTTGACAAAATTCAACACCCATTTATGATAAAAACCCTGCAGAAAGCAGGCATAGAGGGAACTTTCCTCAACATAATAAAGGCCATATATGACAAGCCCACAGCAAACATCATCCTCAATGGTGAAAAACTGAAAACATTTCCACTAAGATCAGGAACAAGACAAGGTTGCTCACTCTCACCACTCTTATTCAACATAGTTTTGGAAGTTTTAGCCACAGCAATCAGAGAAGAAAATGAAATAAAAGGAATCCAAATCGGAAAAGAAGAAGTAAAGCTGTCACTGTTCGCAGATGACATGATCCTACACAGAGAGAATCCTAAAGATGCTACCAGAAAACTACTAGAGCTAATCAATGAATTTGGTAAGGTAGCAGGATACAAAATAAATGCACAGAAATCTCTGGCATTCCTATATACTAATGATGAAAAATCTGAAATTGAAATCAAGAAAACACTCCCATTTACCATTGCAACAAAAAAATAAAATAAAGTAAAATAAAATAAAAAAACAAAAAAAAATAAAATAAACAAGACCAAAAGACAACCCTCAGAATGGGAGAAAATATTTGCCAATGAAGCAACTGACAAAGGATTAATCTGCAAAATTTACAAGCAGCTCATGCAGCTCAATAACAAAAAACAAACAACCCAATCCAAAAATGGGCAGAAGACCTAAATAGACGTTTCTCCAAAGAAGATATACAGACTGCCAACAAACACATGAAAGAATGCTCAACATCATTAATCATTAGAGAAATGCAAATCAAAACTACATCTATCATCTCACACCAGTCAGAATGGCCACCATCAAAAAATCTAGAAACAGTAAATGCTGGAGAGGGTGTGGAGAAAAGGGAACACTCTTGCACTGCTGGTGGGAATGTGAATTGGTTCAGCCACTATGGAGAACTGTATGGAGGTTCCTTAAAAAACTACAAATAGAACTACCATATGACCCAGCAATCCCACTACTGGGCATATACCCTGAGGAAACCAAAATTCAAAAAGAGTCAGGTACCAAAATGTTCATTGCGGCTCTATTTACAATAGCCCGGAGATGGAAACAACCTAAGTGCCCATCATCGGATGAATGGATAAAGAAGATGTGGCACATATATACAATGGAATATTACTCAGCCATAAAAGGAAACGAAATTGAGCTATTTGTAATGAGGTGGATAGACCTAGAGTCTGTCATACAGAGTGAAGTAAGTCAGAAAGAAAAAGACAAATACCGTATGCTAACACATATATATGGAATTTAAGGAAAAAAAATGTCATGAGGAACCTAGGGGTAAGACAGGAATAAAGACGCAGACCTACTGGAGAACGGACTTGAGGATATGGGGAGGGGGAAGGGTGAGCTGTGACAGGGCGAGAGAGAGTCGTGGACATATACACACTAACAAACTTAGTAAGGTAGATAGCTAGTGGGAAGCAGCCGCATGGCACAGGGATATTGGCTCGGTGCTTTGTGACAGCCTGGAGGGGTGGGATAGGGAGAGTGGGAAGGAGGGAGACGCAAGAGGGAAGACATATGGGAACATATGTATATGTATAACTGATTCACTTTGTTATAAAGCAGAAACTAACACACCATTGTAAAGCAATTATACCCCAATAAAGATGTTAAAAAAAAAAGAATGTCCTGCTTTGTGAAATCCTAAACACCTCTCCCTGAACCCATCCTACCTTACACAAGACACACACACATACGCACATGCATGCACACACACACACGCATGCATGTGCACAAAAGCATGCATACACAGGCCACTATTCCCTTCTCCATATCACTTCATATCTTGTGCTTAATTGTTATTGTCTATATGATATTATATTGTAAGTATATGTCTACCTGTTTGTGTCCTCTATTAATAAAGACTACTCCAGTGCTTGCTCAATACTAGATACTGCATAGGTGATGTTCAAGTGGATTCATTCATTTATTCATTCATTTATTAATTTCATCTGTGGGAAAAGCATACAATGAATTCTACCCCTACTGAAGTCCTAACTAATCTACCTCATTCTCCTGTGGGAAGGTAAAGGTTATTTAATTGAGGGGAGATCCAAGGTAACATAAGAAGGGATTTCTGGCCTTTGATCCTATGTTGAAAGACAAAGGCTTCATTAATTTAATTTCAGAAAATGCACATGCAATTGCAACATTTTGGTGAACTGACCTCCCTTGCTATCCTTGCTGTCAGTTAGCTGCATGAGAAATGATCATTGAAAGGGGTGTCGGGGTGTTCCTGCCTTCCACCATGCAGTACCAATTCAGACTTAGAAAAAAGCAGGAAGTATGTCTCATGATTACCGAGGCCAGTGCTTCTCAAGCTTGAGCCGGCATCAGAATCACCTAGAGGACTTGTTAAAACACAGGTTGCTGGGCCCCACCCTACAATGTCTGATTCAGTAGGTTTTGGGTGGGTCCGAGGATTTGCATTTCTAACAGTTGCCAGGGGATGTTAGGGATACTGGTGCAGGGACCATACTTTGAGAACTACTGATCTGTGGTTCACTGATTGCTTCCCAATGCCAGAACTGTACTAGCAATACAACTGTGCAAGGTACTGGACTGCTGCTCTCAGGAAGATGGCAAAAAAAGACCAGCACTAAATTTGGGGATTCCAAAGACCAGCCTTGTGACAACTGGCAAATCACAGAACCTTAGAACACCTTAGCTTCTTCCACCAAAAAATGTCAATTATAAACCCATCACTGCCTACCCTCACTGGTTTGCTGTGTGAATACAATGGGGGGAAATGACCTACACATGTCTATATCCTAAAAAGTCCTAAAGAATGAGAAATTTGATCAGGAAAGAGAAAACAAACATGCGTGAATGGTACAAAAATTTTTTAGAGTGTGTGAGGCAGTGGCAGGTAGTTCAGAGGAAGAGTTCAGAGATGAACTTCTCCACATTAATCAAAGAAGTCTTAATACATGAACAGGTAGCAATAGAACTTTGATTAAGCTTTGAAGGGTTAGTTTGCTCCTTTTTATTGTTGAGTAGTATCCCACAGTATAAACGTACCATGGAATTTATTTGTTTAACCATTCACTCATTGAATGAGAAAGCATTTTTAAAAGACATGGTAGGTAAGAAAGTCCAAGTGGTGTTCAGAAAACACTGAACATGTTTTAACCTATCCTATTTTGTTCCAAAAATTATTTAAGATAGAGATGAAGAGTAGATCCATTTGGTTAGAGCAAAGGGTTCATCTAGAGCAGGGATGGGCAAACTTGCTCTGTAAAAGACCAGATACTAAATATTTTAGGTTTTGTGGGCCACACAGTCTCCATCACAACCACCATAGATAACATGTAAATGAACAGGCATGGCTCTGTTCCAATAAAACTTTATTTACAAAAACAGGACGAGGACTTAGTTTGCTGACCCCTGATTTAGAGGAATAATGGAAGATAAAGTTGAAAAAGCAGGCTGGGATTGTGGATAGACTTGAATGCCAAGTCAATGAATTTAGACTTTGGTAAACATTCACAAGTCCCCAGAGACTTTTTGAGCAGGTATTTAGTGAAGACAGTTATGTTTTAATCACAATTAAAGTGAAATGTTTCAAAGATTAATCCAGAAGTGATAGATAAAATGAATTCATTGTGTGGGCAACAGAAAATAAATAGAGGAAGGAAATAAGTTAAGTGACTGCTGTAACTGTTCAAGCTAAAAATAAAAAGGGCTTGAACTAGGCTGGTATAATTGGACATAAAAGGAAAGGATTGAAATAAAATAAATTTTAAATACAGAATTGATAGAATTTGGAAACTGACTAGATACCACAGCAAGAGAGATAGAGAAAGCAAAAAATAGCTGAGTTTTATTTTAATATTTATTTTTTTATTATTTATTTTATTTATTTATTTTGGCTGCACCGGATCTTTGTTTAGGCATGCAGGATCTTCGTTGTGGCATGCATGGGGGATCTAGTTCCCCGACAGGGATCGAACCCAGGCCCCCTGCATTGGGAGCACAGAGTCTTACCCACTAGACCACTAGGGAAGTCCCCAAAAATAGCTTAGTTTTAAGCCCAGGCTCTAGAATGAAGCAGATCTGTGCTTGAATTGTTTGTTCTACCATTCACCTGAGCGAGTTATAAAACCTCAGCTTCAGTTTCCTCATCTGTAAAGGGAGTAAGAACAGTATCTTCCTCAGAGTGCAGTTGGACAAACTGAGTGACGTAATGCACATAAAGCCCTTAGGACAGTAACTGGTACTTAGCAACTGTTCATTAAACGGTAATGATCATGACACTGATTATGCCAAAAGATCCCTCTCTAGTCCCCACCCTGTTCAACAGTTTTGCAACCTAATTTTTTCACATTAAATATCAGGAGCATTGCATGATATCCCATTGTGTGAAGGGTTTAACTAACCCCTCATTGTTTAACTAAGCCCACATTATTGGACAACTTGTTTGTTTCTATTATTTTGCTATTTTTTAAATCATTTAGGATGTTTTCAACTTCAAGTAAAAGAAAAATCCAACTCAAAGTGTTTTGTTTTGTTTTGTGTTTTAAAGTAAAGGACCTTGTTGGTTATCTATTTTAAATAGATCAGTGCGTACATGTCAATCCCAAACTCCCAATCTAACCAACCAACAAGGACCTACTGTAAAACAAATAAATAAATGAAGACATATATTAAAAATACAATCAATCAATAAACAAACAAACAATTAATTAATTAATTAATTAAAATGAAAGGAAAATTTGGGGGAAAGTAATAAGGCTTGATTTCCCCAAATCACATCAGTTCTCTCCTGCTAACTCTCCCACCTCCCTGCCTGGCTGATATTAGCTTTGGAATACAACATTCAGCTTTTTTCATTGCAAAGACTTCAAATTATGGGACTGTATCACAGGCCATAGGCAGAAAGAACTTCACCTGGCAAAGCTGCATTTTCTTCCCTTTCTACCTTCAGATAGGCCTCCTTTCTTATAGAATCTTACTGAAGACAGATAGAATGAGGCCACCTGTGCCAATATCCTGAGTTGTTCTTACCATTCCCCCAGTACCATACCTCCAAAGGCATACAGGCAAGATCCCAAGGTGAGAGGTTAAGAAAAAGTTTCATGGTGATATAACAAGAGTCACCAACTTCTCAACCTTAAATAGTTGGGTCATCACAACCCAGTATACTTCCCCCACTATTTAGTCACTGCCACATTTTAGGTCAATTACTTACAATAGTCTACTCCTGGTACCAAATTATGGATCAGGAAGGGTTGCAAATAAAAACAACAACAAAAAGACAAACAAACAAAAAAACCCTCCACTCAAAATGGCTTAAATGTGCATTATTTCACATAGCAAGAATAACTGAGGTAGGGCAGCTCCTGCATTGGTTAATTTGACCTTCGTATACAGGCTCATTCTCTATATTTCTCATCTTATGACTTGCCTATTTATGTCTTGTGCCCATTTGAACTGTGCTTTTTGTCTTTTTATTTTGATTTTTAAAGCCCTTTATATATTAAGAATTTCAGCTATTTTTTCTATCATTTATGTTAAAAGTATTTTCCCAGTTGGACAGCTCCTTTTCAATATTGTGATGTTTTTTATAAACAAAATTGGTTCTTTTGTTAATATATTAAAATACTTAACAATTTTTTCTTTGGAGTTTTATATTTAGTTTATTTGCTTAGAAAGCCCTTTCCTACCTAAGATTGAATAAATCTATCCTCTCATGTTTTCTTCTAAGGTATTTACAGATTAATAATGTGTATAGACACATTTAAATTAATTCCTGAAATTTATTTTGGTGTAAGTGGGAGATTTTTTTTTCTTAATGATAGCTAGTTATCCCAAAATGGTTTTTAGAGCACATCTTCTCTCTCCTCTGGATTTGCATGCCACCTGTAGTATATGCTAAGTTACTGTGTAAAATTGATTTGGCGTCGTGAGTTCTCTTCCATTTCATTTATATGTCAGCTTATTCATGGGCCACTGTCACACAGTTTTAGTTATTGTAGCATGATAGTTTGTTTTACTATCAGGCATGGAATTTTCCTACACATTTCTCTTCTTTTTTCAGAAGACTCTTGAATGATCTGACTTTCTTTCTCTCAGATGATCCTGGCATTTGTTTTTGTCAAGATGCCCCCAAACTTCTATTAGAAGTTGGATTGAGAGAGTCATGGACATGTACACACTAACAAACATAGTAAGGTAGATAGCTAGTGGGAAGCAGCCGCATGGCACAGGGATATTGGCTCGGTGCTTTGTGACAGCCTGGAGGGGTGGGATAGGGAGGGTGGGAGGGAGGGAGACGCAAGAGGGAAGACATATGGGAACATATGTATATGTATAACTGATTCACTTTGTTATAAATCAGAAACTAACACACCATTGTAAAGCAATTATACCCCAATAAAGATGTTAAAAAAAAAGAAGTTGTATTGAAATGAAAATAAATGTTGACATTAATTATAGAGAGAACTGGAATTTTCATAATATTGAGCCTTCCCACCCTGAAATGTATTTGTCATTCCATTTATCAAGTTTTCTTTAAGGATTCTCTGGGAAGTTTTAGTTTTCTTCATATGGGATCACATATATTCCTTAATTTCTAGGACTTGGGGGAGAGAAAGTCTCATAGTGTTGTTATTATCTTACGGTTGCTATTATGAATTATATATTTTCTTTTACCTCACTCATAATTGTTATTTTCTAGTTGGGTATATTTTGTATGGCCATCTTAACTGAACACATTTATTAGGACCCTTAATTTTTATTGAAACTCTTAATTTTTCAGTTAATTGTTGTTGGTTCTGCAGATAGGCAATTTTATCCTCTGCAACTAGTATTTCCAATATTATACCTGTTTTTTTCTCATTTTATTATGTTGACCAAAACTAAATTTCCAGGAAAATGTAATATGTTAATGACAACAACCAACTTGATCTTGCTGTTGACTTTGATGGAAATGTTTCAAATATTAGGATGAACCATATGAAACTGCCCTTCTTCCAGGCCAAAAAAAGGTCACGTGTCAGCAATTTCATATCTTCCAAATCTATTATTTGGCCATGAGGTAAAATATTAGAATTTGATTTTAAACAAAAATCCATTACTTCCTTGGCAGTCCAGTGGTTAAGACTCCATGCTTCCACTACAGGGGGTGCGGGTTCGATCCCTGGTTGGGGAAGTAAGATCCCACATGCCGTGCGGCACAGCCAAAATGTAAAAAAATAAGTAAATAAAAATAAATAGAAATTTATTACTAATTAAACAAATATTTTTTGAGTGCCTACAGTGTGACAGACATAGAGTTAGGCTGCGGATATATAACTCTAATCAAGACAAACACAGTCTCTGCCCTCTTGGGGTTAACATTACTATGGCAAAAAGCAGATAACAGTTCAGCTAACCAAAAAAAAAAATTTAACAAACGAATTAAAATAGTGAAAACAGCTCAGAGCAATTACTATGTATAGAAACTGGAGCAAGGGCACAATTCAGACAGGGCAGTCAGAATCTGTCCTTTTAAGGCAGGACACTGAAGCTGAGAGCTGACGGCTGAGACAGAACCAGCCATGTGACCAGATCTGAGTATGTACTTGGTCGGGCAAAGACAAGAGAGGAGCAGGCTCTAAAATGAAACATGGGTCTTCCCTGGTGGTGCAGTGTTTAAGAATCCACCTGCCAATGCAGGGGACACAGCTTCGAGCCCTGGTCTGGGAAGATCCCACATGCCCTGGAGCAACTAAGCCCATGCTGAGCCTGCACTCTAGAGCCCGCGATCCACAACTACTGAGCCCCTGCACCACAACTGCTGAAGCCGGTGCACCTACAGCCCATGCTCCACAACAAGAGAAGCCACCACAGCGAGAAGCCTGTGTATCACAACAAAAAGTAGCTCCCGCTCGCTGCAACTAGAGAAAGCCTGCACGCAGAAACGAATACCCAACACACCAAATATAAAATAAATAAATAAATTTAAAAAATGAAATGTGGCTGATGAGTTCTGCAATCTATCAGGAGCCAGTGTGGCCAGAATGCCACTAAGTGGGTCCCCAAGCTTCAGCTAAGCCTGAGCTGATGGCTGTGTGAAGGAAGAGAGAAGTTTTGAATTGGGATGCAGATTTAAATTAAGATTTGGACTGGGCTTTTAAGACTTGAAAATGAGACCATCTCTTATGGCTTAAAGTGACCAGCAAGCAATGGGATCTGTCCCAAGTCACTGGACAGGGTGCGAGAATGAGCACTGATGGGGCACCTTTGAAGCACCGGTGGGAGAAAAATAAACCATTTCCTGATTGTACCAAACTGTATTCAGTCGTCCTATAAACCAGTTTCACAGGCTGGAGAGGCAAGCTGAGGACAGACCAAGGGAGGTTTTATTTGGATAAATGTTGAACTTCATTTTGGAAACCAAAAGGAAGCAGTAAGGCTTTTTGTGCAAAGATATGATTCTGCAAAGGTTTGATCCTGCAAAGTCAGAGAATGGGGTCACTGGACCCTAAAACAAAAAGGAGGACAGGGATTTGCCTCCCTGTGGCTCTTACTTGTGGCTCAGTCTGCATCATTTGTGCATTCTTCTTTAAAAGCCAGTAGAAAGTGCCAATGAAACAAGATAAATTTTCACAGCTACCCCCAGGCCAGAACGTGACTCGAGAATTGTCCCACTGGTCCACGGTCGTACTTCAGAAAAGACAAACAGGGCTTCCCTGGTGGCGCAGTGGTTGAGAGTCCACCTGCCGATGCAGGGGACACGGGTTCGTGCCCCAATCCGGGAAGATCCCACATGCTGCGGAGCGGCTGGGCCCGTGAGCCATGGCCGCTGAGCCTGCGCATCCGGAGCCTGTGCTCCGGAATGGCAGAGGCCACAACAGTGAGAGGCCCGCGTACCGCAAAAAAAAAAAAAAAAAAAAAGAAAAGGAAAGACAAACAAATTGTGTCTGATGCTGGCTAAAAGACTGGAAGCAGAGAAAAGCCAGAACTGGGTTCCAGCCAAACCTATAAAGACTAGGCAAGATTCTGGAGGGGAAAGGCCCGGATGACAGTGGGCATTCCAGCAGGTAGTCAAGGCATAAACAAAGCATAGTGTCCAAAAGACTGAGGCTCAGTAGATAGTAGGAGTCCCAGGCAAACATACATACGGTATGCTAGTAGGGGGCAGAGTGTCACAAGGGGCAGGGGACACTTGAAAGACCAGGCTGGAGCAGTTGATACTGTATGAGAGAAGTGGTGGCGAGAGGGCATCAGGTCCCTATCCCCACGAGGCAACTGGGTCCCAGGCTGGACCAAGGCTCCAGATCTTGCAAAAGGCCTATAGGCCCAGACATTTGATTGGAACAGGAGTGTAAGACACAAAAAGAGATCTCCAAGGGGCTGGGGCTGTTTACTCAAGTCCAAAGGGATCTAAGGCCTGAGCAGAGGTCAGTTGGAAGATGGAAAGTCAGTGACTCTGGCCTGGGAGAAGGTAGCAAAGCAGAGGCACAACAGGGACAGGATCTATTTGGCCTCAGAGGACTTTCTTAGTCCGTTGACAGCAGCCTTCCAACCTCACCCCTTTCCCCCTCCATGAGAAGGCTCTCCTCTCCCTCACTGCCTTTCCCTGATTATGTGTGGGCATGTTACAACTCTGACTTGAGCTACTGGACATGTAACTTGCTACGTGCATGTAACGATGTAACAGAAGAACCAGGAAATACTGTGAGCATCACACGAGACACTCAGGACCAATGGGCCACTTGTTGCCATAGTAACCACAATCAAAACAACGATTCCAGCTTTCCTAAAGCCAGTGTTTAATGACGATTGTATTACACAGAGAGTAACAGTCCCACAGTGCATCATAAACAGAGTTGCTAGTATCCGACATAATCAATGAGGGAGAAAAATAACCTGTAACTGGACAAAGTACATTTCTCAGGGTGTGTGTGCAGTTCTCACCGAAAATGCAAGGAGGGAATCCCTCTCTGCTCAGCTTGAAGTCATTGCTTTATCCCGGCCTCCTTTTCTTCCCTCTCCACCCCAGTTTTTAGGGAGGGACACCTTCATGAATTCTAAAGAAACATGATAAATTTGCTTTTAAACCCAGATATGCATAACCCTAGCCCTACAGGTAAATCGGACAGAAATATAATGATTGCTATGAAACATTCACATTTGGAGTGGATCTAGTAACTTTCCTTCATGTGTTCAGGGCAAAATACAATCCAGGCTTCTCTCTTTGAAGCAGATTGTTCCCTTCTAAATGCCCGATGAAAATGTGAAACACAACCTTCCCTCTCCTTTCCTAAAGTCCCTTCTCCCCTGGGTGGGGAGTAGAACCTGAGCTCTAGGCCACTGCCGCCACCCACTGGTTGGGTAGCCAGGGAAGCCAAAGCTTCCCTGGTTTTGGGTTTCTTAGTATTTCTAAGGTCACCTGGCAAAATCATAGTCACCCTGGGATGGAGTAAACTGTCACCAATCTCTCTTCTCTGTTTCAAAGCCTGTTCCCCTTTCCTTCTCCATCCAGTTCTCAGAACAAGAGCAGTCTGAACAAGAGAGAAATAAGCAAACAGGAAAGCAGACTTCAGTTTTCTTTTCTACTCTGACTCAACATTTGGGCCAAGGGCCCAAGACCAACTTACTCCAATTCCCACATCTCATTTCAAATTTGCAGGGAGAGACTGATAAGTTGCTGATCAGTCAATTAATTGACCACCCCATGGTCGGGTAGCTACCTCTCAACCAATAAGCTCTGGGTGGGGGTGGGGGTTACCTTGTCCAGTTGTCCAGTCTGTCCCCAGTGGCCATTCCCAAAGAGTGGGGGTACAGTAAGGTTCTCAAGAAACCACATTCTTCCTTGGACTCCGACAGAGCTCAGCTTTCAGCTGTCGTTTCTTTCACTCTGTGTGCTATTTTCTTGACTTTAACATTGAAATAGTGTCATACACAGAGTCGTAATTAAGTGCCTCTCTTTCATGGCTTCGCCACTTTCTGGCTGTGTGACCATGGGCAATTACCTAGACTGTCTGAGCTTCTGTTTTTTTCACCTATAAAATGAACCTGCTTCATAGGATTTTCATAAGGATTTTTAAAATGATCATCTATGTAAACTACTTAGCACGAGGCCTAGTACACAGTCAATGCAAAATTAATATTAGCTGTTATTATCACCATCATCACCATCACCAGCAGCAGCAGCATTTATTCAGGAAGGTCATTTTAAGAGCTTCAAGTTGAGCACCAAATTTATTCCCAGATAAGCTCAGCCTCCCCTGTCCTGTTTATCACACCAAATATAATCAGCTGGTCAAGAACTGAAACACTTGTTTTACTCCCCAGGATCTGAGTCCTCCCATCCAGCACAGCAACCGGAACAAAGTCAGTTCTGAGCAAATTCTACCAGAAACTGGATAGGCCAGAGATGCCAAAGGACATCGTGTGAGATGGGGGAAAAGAGGCAGCTTCTCCAACTTTATGATTCCTAGATGCTGGAGTAGGGTTCCTCAGAATGATGTGAAAGCTAAATAAACCAGCAGAGATGGAATTCTAAAGGTAAATCTGATCCTGTGTCAAGAAGTCTATTTGGGAGGAAAATATTCCCTAAGAGTAGGAGGATATTTCAAGGAGCTAATCAACAAACCCTCAAAAAAGAAGAGACTCCCTATTGGGATTTTGTGGGTTTTGATGACATTGCGAAGCAGTCTGGCTATTGGGCTGCCCACATCCTCAAGACCTTAAAGACCAAGTGATTGAGAAAGAGATACCTGGCCAAGGTTACTTGGCACCTTCCTTTAGTTGCTCCTTATGGAAAGAACTTTGCCTGGAGATGCAATTGAATAACACTTCAAAGGAGTTTACAATCTAAATCAGAGCAGGAACATTGGGGGTGGAATGGGAAGACATGCAGGCAAGGTCACTACCCTGGATCTCAGAGAACTAACTATGCAATATACCAGCTCAAAGACCCTGGGCAAGCAACCCAACCTCTCTGTAATAGGAGAGAACTGGATAAAATCAATGATTATCAAGCATCTCCACCAAGCCCTGCAGTCGCTCTATAAATTCAGAGGCCACTGCAGGTTTTGGAAGAAAGAGATTAAAAGGAGTCCAAGCAAGAGTGAGCCTCTGGGTCCCATCACTACCACCATACTCCTTAACCTAAGCAGATTCTGCCCTTTCGATGTTTCAGATAAGATTTTATCAAGAAAAATCCTTCATTTCTTAAAGCAAGAAAAAGAACTAGGTGATCTCCAAATTTATTTCAGCTCTGACAGTCCATGATTCCATATGGAGGGAATGGAATTACTTCAAGAGGCTAAAAGGGAGGGTTAACACGAGATCATGAAAGGCCTTGCATGCCATGCTAGGGCACTTGTGCTTTACCGAGTAGGGAGCCATGAAAGGGGAACAATATGACCAGGTCACTGTGCTAGCAAAGCACCCTGAAGGACTGGATAAGTGGAGGATGCAGTGGGAGTTGGGGGTAGAGCCCAGAGACCATTTTATTCCAACAATCCAGACAGGAAGTAGTTTATCAGTGTTTTATCAGAGAGATGAAAGACAAGATAAAAATAGATGGGGGAGGGAACAGCATCCTTCATTAGCCAGCAACCTCCATTCTGTTTTGGGGATTTTTGTTTGCTTGCCTTACTTTTGTTTTTGTTTTTTGTTTTTTTTGTCTTCTAATTCCATTCCCATCCTTAAAAAGCAGAATATAATTGACTCTTTCCACTTGGAGCCAATGTTTTTGACTGGTCCCCTTACACCAGATGAACACAATGACACCATGGCAAAGGACATGACATCTATAGCTAATTAATAAAGGCCAGATAACGTCAATGGTTGGCCACCTGTCCTAGCTGGATCCCCACTCCCCCATGACCCAGATGCTCTCAAGCTCCCAGTCATGCAGCTGCACCTCCCTAATTGGCTTTGAAGAGGGATTTTCAGAATGTCTCCATCCTAGCAGCTTCCTGGCCCACCATACCTGTTCCCACCACCAGCTCGGCCAGGGCAGGAATTCCCACAGATGTCCTGGTGGACTTGTTAAAGATGGAAAAGCCACATCCAGGCCTCTGATTTATGATGTGGCATGAACTCAACACTTTTCTCATGTTCTTGTGCCCAACAAAAATGACCAAAAGCAGATACTCAAAGCTGATGCTAAGAGAATACGTTGTGCCTTTAAAAACACCTACATATGACACTCCTCAGCTGTCTGGCAACCTGGCATGCAGGGCTCACTGAGAAGCAGGGCACTGTTTCCTTGACTGTGGCTCTAGACCTGATTCTGGAAAGAGTTGCCAGCCCATGCCCTGGCATTGGGCTTCTTCCAACACTCCCTTCAGGTTGCCTAGCCCTTGCTGGGGTGTGTGCACATGCTATTCCTGTGCCAGAAACACCCTTCCCACAGACTCTTTTCACTTGTTCATACATTCAAATCATTTTTGAGTTAACTCAACAGAGGAATGAGTGGATGACAACTGCTTCTTGCAATCCAGCTTCTTGAAATCAACTTTGTTTCATATAATAGCAAAAAAAAAAAAAAAAAAAAAAAAAAAACAATTGGAACCAGAGAACTGACATGCAGAATTTTCAATAATCATCAAGTCTAACCCATGCATTTTGAATTTGAAGAAACAGACCCAGAGAGGGGAAATGCCTTCCCCAAGTCACCAATAATAACCAATGCTAACAGTTATTGATGCTGGGGTCCAGGGACTGTGCTAAGTGCTGCACACACATTATCACAGTTAGTCCCTATAACAACCCTATAAGGTAGATGCTATTACTAGCCTCATCCTACAGATGAGAAAATTGAAAGGGGAAATGACTAGTCCAAGTTATATAGGATTGATAGTGTCATATAAAATTCTAGACAGGTGACACCTGGGGGATGGGCAGAGAGAACAAGAGAAAAGGTGTAGTGGAGGGTTCTCTTTATGAATAGGCCAGTCACTCCACCTCTCTGAGCCTCAGTTGCTGCATCTGTGAATTGCGGATACTTATACTTAGCTGCAAAGCACTATGCAAATGAAAGAGAAAATAGTGTTTTGTCGAAATGAAAATAAGACTTATTATTATTGTATGTTTAAAAGAATAATACATGTTTATGTTTTTAAAAAAAAGACTGTAATACTACAGAAAAACATGAGAAAAGTAAACATTATCCAAATTTCCACTATCCAGAGATGATTAACAACTAAATGCTAATTAATACTACAAGAAAACTGTGATTATATGTGTGGGCATACAATTATTAATAAACGGGATCATACTATTCATGCTGTTTCGCGATCTATTTTTTTCACTCAAGTTCTACAAGGTGAAAAATCAAAAACACTATATTTTCAGAAGGACATTCTTCTGAGCTTAGATCAGTCCTGTGAGAACTAGAAAAAATAATCCTAAAATTTATATGGAACCATGAAAGATCCAGAATTGCAAAAGCTGGAGGCATAACCCTCCCAGACTTCAGATAATAATACAAAGCTACAGTAATCAAAATAGCATGGTACTGGCACAAAAACAGACACATAGATCAATGGAACAGAATAGAAAGCCCAGAAATAAAGCCACACACCTACAGTCAATTAATCTTCGACAAAGTAGGCAAGAATATACAATGAAGAAAAGACAGTCTCTTCAGCAAGCAGTGTTTGGAAAGCTGGACAGCCACATGTAAATCAAAGAAGTTAGAACACTCCCTCATACTATGCACAAAAATAAACGCAAAATGGATTAAAGACCTAAATATAAGACATGACACCATAAAACTCTGAGAAGAGAACATAGGCAAAACATTCTCTGACATAAATCGTGGCAATATTTTCTTAGAGCAGTCTCCCATAGCAAAAGAAATAAAAGCAAAAGTAAACAAATGGGACCTAATCAAACACAGCAACAAAACAAAAAGACAACCTATGGAATGGGAAAAAATATTTGCAAACGATGCAACCAACAAGGGATTACTTTCCAAAATATACAGACAGCTCATACAGCTCGATATCAAAACAAACAAACAAAATGCAAACAACCCCATCAAAAAATGGGAAGAACACGTAAACAGACATTTCTCCAAAGAAGACATATAGATGGCCAACAGGCACATGAAAAGATACCCAACATCACTAATGATTAAAGAAATGCAAATCGAAACTACAGTGAGGTATCACCTCACACCAGGCAGAATGGCCATTATATCAAAAAATCTACAAATAATAAATGCTGGAGAGGGTGTGGAGAAAAGGGAACCCTCCTACACTGTTGGTGGGAATATAAATTGGTGTAGCCATTATGGAAAACACTCTGGAGGTTCCATAAAAAACTAAAAATAGAGTTACCATATGATCCAGCAATCCCACTCCTGGGCATATATCTGGAAAAGATGAAAACTCTAATTCGAAAAGATGCATGCACCCCAATGTTCATAGCAACACTATTTACAATATCCAAGACGTGGAAGCAACCATTCATATGTTGATGTCCATCAACATATGAATGGATAAGGAAGATGTGGGTGTGTGTGTGTGTGTGTGTGTGTGTGTGTGTGTGTATATATATATATATATATATAATGGGATATTACCCAGCCATAAAAAAGAATGAAATAGTGCCATTTGTAGCAATATGGATGGACCTAGAGATTATCATACTAAGTGAAATAAGTCAGACAGAGGAATACAAATATCATATGATATCACTTATGTGTGGAATCTAAAAAAAATAATACAAATGAACCTATTTACAAAACAGAAACAGACCCACAGACTTAGAAAACAAACTTATGGTTACCAAATGGGAAGGGAGGGAGGGACAAATTAGGTGTTTGGGATTAACGGATATACACTACTATATACAAAATAGATAAGCCACAAGGATTTACTGTATAGCACAGGATTATTCAATATCTTGTAATAATCTATAATGAAAAAGAATCTGAAAAAGAATATATATGTATAGATATAGATAGATCTGAATCACTTTGCTGTACACCTGAAATTAATACAATATTGTAAATCAACTATACTTCAATTAAAAAAAAAATAAGATCTGGGCTTCCCTGGTGGCGCAGTGGTTGAGAGTCCGCCTGCCGATGCAGGGGATACGGGTTCGTGCCCTGGTCTGGGAAGATCCCACATGCCACGGAGCGGCTGGGCCCGTGAGCCATGGCCGCTGGGCCTGCGCGTCCGGAGCCTGTGCTCCGCAACGGGAGAGGCCACAACAGTGAGAGGCCCGCATAGTGCAAAAAAAATAAAAATAAGATCAGCACTGTGAAAAGAACCAAGTCATTTATTTATCATCTTCTTTATGGCTGATCCTTGGAGGTAGCATGACCACCTACAGTGGTGCAGCCTGTGTCTTGCACAGAGGCCAGGAAAACACATGGGAGCTGAAAGCCAGCCTGCCCCAGTCTCCAGGCCTAGCCCCCTGGCAGGGCTACAACATCCAAGGAAGGGGCCCTTGTGTGATTTGTATGAAGGCAGTCTGTACACTGGCCTCTGAGCAGGGCTGACGCTAGCCGTGGAGACCCTGGAGCCAGAGAGCCTGCTTCTAAGCAACACTGGAACCAGCAAAAGCGTGCAGAGTTGGCACTATCCATCTGCCACGTCTGTACCAGATCTATGCCCCGTGCCCCAGAGCACAGGGTCAAACCACGGCATGCACAGAGCAGGTTCTGAGAATGTGTGCTAAGACAGTTCTGCTCTGTGCATGGAATGCTTGTGGTGGTTTCATTCTTTTCCTCTAAGCAAATTTTAGGAAAATATCCAAGTGATAGGAAACTGAGCAAACCTTTGGCCCAAACACTGCTCATGTGCTGCCTGGGAGAACCAGAAGTTCAAAGTCCAATTTCCTGTTAGGCTGTCTCTGGGGGCCTCTATATGTACTCAAAGTTCACTGAATACATCTAAAACAGTTGCAGGGTGAATTCGTTTTCTATTGCTGCATAACAAATGACCCCAAAATTTAGCAGCTGAAAATAACAAGCATTTCTTATCCCAAAGTTTCTGCACATCAGGAATCTTGAGTGCAGGTTAGCAGTCCTTCTAGTTTAAGGTCGCTCAGGTTGCTGTTAAGCTGTCGGCCAGGGCTGCAGTTGTCTCAAGGTGCAACTAGGGCTGGAGAATCTGCTTCCAACCTCACCCATGTGACTGTTGGCAAGCTTCAGCTCCTTTCCACCTGGGCCTCCTCATTGGGCTGCTTCATAACATCGCAGCTCACTTCCCCCAGCACCAGCGAAGCCCAGAGTGAAGAGAAGAAGAGAGAGAGAGAGAGAAGGAAAGTAGAAAGGGGAGGAGCATGGAAGGGAGAGGAAAGGAGAGGAGGGAGAGGAGAGAGGCTACCGTCTTTTTGTAACCTAATCTCAGGAATGACATCACATCACTTTTGCTGTACTCTTTTCAACAGAAGTGAGTCACTAGGTCCAGCCCACACACAAGGGGATGAAATTACAGAAATGTACCAACCTTCATCCTCTGGCATGGAACATAAATATCGTAGCTAGAATCCTGCCAGATATTTTGGGCAGTGAGGATGAGGGCCACACTCTAGGGACAGTGGATCAGAAAACAGGAAGGAGAAGACTGAGTCTCTGGTGATTGCATCGCATCATCATTGCCTCTTACTCAAAAGAATAAAACCTTCAGCACTAAAGCCGGCTACTCTTGAGTTTCTTTCGTTTGCAGATGAGTCTAATCTTAGCTGATATAGGTTGTTAGCACTAACCTCAATTAAGGGTTTAGATTCAACCAGCATTTATTTCTTTTACAGATGGGACATCTAAACTCAGAGAGGTAAAGTAATCCACCCAACATCACTGAGTTAGAGACCGTCAGGAATGAGACCCAAACTCCTTATCTTCACATTTACCCAAGCTGGTTCCGAGTGTCCCTGAAATTTGTTGAACACTCAAGGCTCTGTTTGTGATGTTCCTGCCAGCTGGAAAAGTTCTGACCCCCTCAGGCTATATATTTGTACCAGAACATCCCCTGCTCTGTTTCTCTGCATACCGAGTAAGAAAGTGAAATAGAAGAGGAAAAATATTTTGGATGAATTGATGATTTTCAGTTCAAAAACTTTTGTCCTATGCACACTCAGGCCAGTAGCCATGGAGACCCTCACTTCATTTCCTCAGTCTGTCTCT
Organism: Stenella coeruleoalba; assembly: GCF_951394435.1. NCBI lineage: Eukaryota > Metazoa > Chordata > Mammalia > Artiodactyla > Delphinidae > Stenella > Stenella coeruleoalba. The sequence goes on along the minus strand of NC_137152.1, from coordinate 46,479,030 downwards.
TTGTACACAATTCCCTCTTTTGGAGCCCAAAAGTTAGCAGCAGCTATAGATTAAGTATGTTCTGTAGAGCAGCGAGGTAGCACAATTTTTCAAAGAACTTTAGTACACACATCCATAACCTGGAAATGATCATGTTTTCATTACAGAGTTGTCTCAGATGGTTTGTCTCTTTAGGAAGAGCCTTCCACCCAACTTGCCAGAAGAACTGTCAGCAGAGCCATTCAAGACAGAATCATAGTTGTAATATTAAACATTTTTATGTTGCAGAAGACACACTTGGTGTCCTTGCCCAGCCACAACCCTTGCTCTAGGAATGGCTATGCTTAGCACCTATTAAAGGGCTGGGCCTAAACCACCATATTTGAACTATGTGCACCTATTTCCACAGTCTGAGATCGGTGGACCTTGGCTTGTCATTTAACCCAGGGGAAATCAATGTATCAATTAAGAATCTTTCTCTTGAAAGTATGAAGTAAGAGATGCAGAAACTGTTATTAATTGATGGTGGGCAATTAAACTAAAATGTCATGTAGCATTAGAGCTGGGGCTACCCTTTTTGGACTTGTACATAATAAGAAAAAGAAAAAAAACAGTCTGCAAAGTAAAGGAAGATTGGCTTAGATAAACAGAGAAAAATAAATGAAAAGAACTCGTGTGGTCCCAGAGAGGGAGGAAGAAAGCAGCCACTTCATTTTCTAATGGCTTCCCAGTTCTCAGCTCCAATTACCACAGATGAGGCTATGCTCCATTCCTGTGTCATTCCTAGGGGTCCCTCCTGCGTCTAGAGTCTGAATAGCTTTCTGCTCCTTGCCAGAATGATGCACCTTCACCTTATAAATCTTTTCCACTTACATTATCTTGTTTATTTTTTCCCAAATCCTGGAAGACCAGATCAGGAATGATAACCTAAACTCACTCTTTTACAGATAGGGAAACTGAGTCTCTGGGAGAGATGGGAGGGAATTTTTCCAAGAGTATTCAGCTAGCTAGCTATAAGGGGCAGAACCTGAACTCAAGTCTTCTGACTCAAGGCCTGTTGTTTTACCCACCATGTCATGTGATCAAGAAAAACAGAACTTCAGAGTGAATTTGACTGAAACTCCACTCAGGTTTCAGCAAGCAATAGATAGATGTGGATCCTTGATGGTGAGAGAAACAAACCAAATCATGAAACCTATTTTAATTATTTTATTTTATTAATTGGTTTCTCCCCCTTTGGACCATGGACTGGAAACTCAGATGCTTACAGGGGCCAGGCAGGTAAAGTAAAAAAGGGAAACAAGCCAGTGTGGGACAGTTGGAAAAGGGGGAGACTGGGGCAAACTGGAGTGCTCAGGACCAATTTGAAAAGGTCAATCGCCATTCACCTCCAGTCATATGAGAATGCAGACCCTATATTACCAGATCTTCTCAAGTTTTTATGAAAGCTAGAAATCTGACTTTTACGTGAAATTTCCTAATTATTAACACACATGTCAGCCAAACAAATTTCACCTTCTGGCGGATACTGCCCTGCACCTCCAATTTGCCACCTCTGCTCTGGATTGCAAGCACTGAGGACAAGACTACGTATTATTATTCAGAGAAGCACAGAGAAGGCACTCAGGTGATTTGATTTATTAAATGGATTGGATGAAAATCGTGTCATTCTGGTCTGTTTTCAAATGATGCCTCCTCAGAGAGGTCTTTTCTCACCACCTATGTCTATCCACCAATATCCATTCTTCTATTTTTTTTCTATGAAAAAAACTCCAGTAGCATGTAGCTACTGGGAATACAGAAAACATTTCCTCAGCCTCTCTTGTGGCTACGTGGCTATGTGACTAAGATCTGGCCAAGAAAATGAAAACCCAGGTTATATGCACAACTTCCAGGAAATATCTTATGAGAGAGCCATCCCCTTCTCCTTTTCTTTCTTCCTCCCTGCTAGAATGCAGACATGATGGCTGGAGCTGAAGCAGCCATGAAGTGCCAGGATGTGCAAGCCACATATCGAAATGGTGGAACAAGAGGATAAAAGGTGCTAGGTGTCTGATGATTTGGGAGCTGGCTCGGCAGCAATGGATTGTGTGATCTTGTATGAGAAAAACATACACACTTCTACCTTGTTGGATCTACTGTTTTGCAAATTTTCTAAAATAACAAATCCTTGTTTTCTATTCTCTCATCCTGATTTATTTGTATTTAGCACTTACCATACCTTAAAAATAGCATATATTTATTTGTTTTACCTATTTTTGTTCCCTACCACATTATAAGCTCCATGAGAGCAGAACTTTGATTTACTTGCAGTCATTTCCTCAGTGTTTAGAAGAGTGTTTGGCATATGGTAAGTGATCAAAAACTAATCGTTGAATGTATAAATGAAGTAGATTAGACTGGGTTAAAAGTGAAACTGAATTAAATGATGACCTCAACCCAGTTTCATACCAGCCACCATCAGCTAAATTTGTTCAATTATTTTTCTTTTTTATTGAAGTATAGTTGATTTGCAATGTTGTGTTAATTTCTGCTGTATAGCAGTGACTCAGTTATACACATATATCCATTCTTTTTTATATTCTTTTCCATGATGGTTTATCCCAGGATACTGAATATAGTTCCCTGTGTTATACAGTAGGACCTTGTTGTTTATCCATTCTGTTTGTAATAGTTTGCATCTACCAACCCCAAACTCCCAGTCCATCCCTCTCCCACCACCCCACCCTTGGCAACCACGAATCTGTTCTCTATGTGTGTGTCGTAGATAGATTCATTTGTGCCATATTTTAGATTTCACATATAAGTGATATCATATGATATCTGTCTTTCTCTTTCTGGCTTACTGCATTTAGTATGATAATCTCTAGTTGCATCCATGTTGCTGCAAATGACATTACTTCATTCCTTTTTTATGGCTAAATTTGCTCAATTCTTTCAACAAATTACCCCAAAATTGCAAAACACGGTGTGTGGGGGGGGGTGAAATCAGTGATCCAAAGGACTTGTCTCAAATTTACAAAGATTATAGAAGAGTAAGACACATTTCCACTTCCAAAGGCAGCACTTTCACAACAGCTACCCCATTCTTACTCAGTGGTAGCCAGATCCCAGGTCCAGGCATGGCACCAGCACAGCTGCAGCATGAGAAAGAACATGCATTCAGTCCAGAGCTGTTGGAGGAAGCTACTCGGTATTGAGTTCAAGGATGGCCTCCTAGATTCTAAACAATTTTTAATTGTTCAAGCCACAGTTTGAAAGCAAAGTGCTACCTCCCTCATAGGAAGATAAGCTTCTGCTCATAAAGTGAAGTCACCAAGCAAGACCCGGCTCAGCCAAGTGAAAGCAAAGAACACTTGACTTAGACCACCGCAGAAGGTGGCAAGGCCCAAGGCATTGCACTGCTCCTTCTCAAAGCAGTAGCAATGGTTTTCCTAATTAACAGAGCAAGTCTCCAGGGAGCTGGGGAACCCCAGAATAGGTAGGAAGCCCAGTTAAAAAGACTCTGAACTCAAAACACTGGCTCTAAGGCCCAGGCCTGGAGCTGAGGGCCAGGGCCTCGACCCTTCCTAAAAGAACATTTGGGGTGGAGTGGGGGGAAGGAGGGGTAGGGGAGGGAGAAAGACTGTGTGTGCTATATACCCCAAATAAACACCTGGCAGAACACCTCCACACCTGGAGCACATCACAAGACTCAATTACATTCGGCCAGATCAAGTGCCCCACAGGTGTTATACAGTAAGGCGGATAATTAAAAACAGCTGGTTAGGGTTTCCCTGGTGGCGCAGTGGTTGAGAGTCTGCCTGCCAGTGCAGGGGACGCGGGTTCGAGCCCTGGTCTGGGAGGATCCCACGTGCCTTGGAGCAACTAGGCCCGTGCGCCACAACTGCTGAGCCTGCGCATCTGGAGCCTGTGCTCCGCAACAAGAGAGCCCGCGATGGTGAGAGGCCCGCACACCGCGATGAAGAGTGGCCCCCGCTTGCCACAGCTGGGGAAGGCCCTCGCATGGAGGCGAAGACCCAGCACAGCCAAAAATAAATCAATTAATTAATTTTAAAAAATATATACCATCTGTCAAATTAAAAAAACAAAACAAAACAGCAGGTTGCCATGGCACAAAATTGTTCGCTGCTGAACAATTTGTGTGTTTGTCTTTGGAGTGTCTTTGTACTAGAAGCGAGTTATGTCTTTGGGGGACAGAAAGGTGATTTCTCAAGACACACAAATGAGAGGAAATAAAGGATAAAAGGAACTAACTTATTAAGCACCTTCTCTGTGCCAGGTGCCACACATGCATTTTTTTTCTTTTAATCCCACCACAATCATATAAATAGAAATTATTATCCCTCTTCTCAGGACGAGGAGATGGAGAGGCTCAGTGGCGTGCCCAGAGTCCCACAGCAGAGCCAAGTGGCCCAGGTCACATCCAATGCAGGTCTGACTACAGAGCTGTCCTCTTCTCCTTATACCACCAGCTCGCTGCTCTAGGCCCAAAAATACAAATGTTGCCAGATGATGCCTACACACAGGATGAAAGAATGCCAATGAGCCCATAGACATGGGGAAGGTATTGGTCCCCCGAGTCATTTGCTGCAAGAGGACAATCTTTGAACACACAGACACACAGACACACAGACACACACACACACACACACACACACACACACACACGTATATATTATATGTTAATCATCTGGTAAAGAAGGGGTCTCAAGGCTTCCTAAAAAACAGCAAATGGCTCTTTGATCAAAAGGTAAAGAAAGGTTTTAGAAGGTGGTATGTCATTGCACATTTGTGTTTGAGGGACAGAGCCAAGAACAGTATCAAGCTTGTTGTCTGCTTGAAGAGGGGGGATAATGCACGAGGCTAGACACAGCAGCACAGAATAAAAGAAGGACCATCCCTCCAGCTGCATCCCGTCAGCCAGACCAATATTAGGCCTCTGACCCTGTCCCACTTCAGTGGGTTGGATTGGTGGTCTCCAAAAAGATATGTCCACACCAAATCCCTGGAAGCTGTAAATATTGCCTTATTTGGGAAAAGGGTCTTTGCAGAGGTAATTACACTAAGAATCGTGAGATGAGCTCATTCTGCATTATCTGGGTGGGCCTGAAATCCAATGACAAGTATTCTTATAAGAAAAAGGCACAGGGAGATTTGAAACACACAGAGAAGGCAATGTGAAGACAGAGGTAGAGAATATAGTAAGGCAGCCACAAGGAGTACCAACAGCCACCAGAACCTGGAAGAGGCAAAGAACAGATTGTCCCCTAGAGCCTTCGGAGGAAGTGCAGCCCTGCCAACACCTTGATTGCAGATTTCTGGCCTACAGAAGTATAAGAGAGTAAATTTATGCTGCTTTAAGCCACCCAGTTGTGGTAATTTTTTACATCAGCTCTAGGAAATTAATAAAACCCTTTTCAAAGTTTCCAGTCTGAGCTAATGGGGCAGGATGACCACACATGGGCACATAATCGAGTTCTGCCCAACACCATATAGTGTTCACCAGTTTCCTTTTCTCCTGATGTGTCATGCTTTGCTAGCTCTTGGGTCTCTGTTGGGTGGCAAGTCACGTAACTGTGCCTCCTGCCACCATGCAGCCAGAACGCGCCAGCAGTATCATGGTGAATTGTGGCAGAGGCTTTGTCCCTTGATACTCTTAAAGCCACCAACCCTGCTTCATGCTGCTGCTCATACTGCTGCAACTGTCAGCCCCCATTAAAGCTCCTGATACTGCCACCTAATGAAGTTGCTGGTACCATGTACCCTGGTGGGGAGTCTCAAGAAAATCCCTCAGTGGGGCCTGAAACACCTGGCACCAGCCTTGACAGGATTCTTCTTCCCTAGGGACACAGGGGAACTAATAAGTCCAAGGTAAGCCCCCTTTCCTCTAAGATATCTGCATGTCTGCATTGAAGGAAAGGGGTGCCATCCACTAAACCTACACATAGACCTCCTCTGATCTCAGAAGCGTCTTCTGCTCTTCTGAAATGTTCACCTTCATAAATAAAGAGAAACTTTTCCCTATGCCCCAAATGAAGCAAAATAAAGTCTAATTGAATTTTACCTTGAGTCCACAATTTCTGTGCCAAAGCAAATAATGAAAATGGTCAGAGGAGGCCCCTCTCTTTGCTGGGGGAAGACTCAACCATGAGAGACTCAGCTATGAGGACAACCCCTCTGTCTTGGTCATCCCCATCAGCTCTGGGGCCCAGGACCCTTCAGGCAATTGAAGACCCTCACCATCAAGGAGGATATTGCTTGAGCATTGAGTCTGACAGTGAATAAAACCTGGGTGAGACCAATCTCTGTCTCTAGTGGCCCAATATTTCCATCCCATTGACATTAAGAAAAAGAGAAGAGTCAGGCCTAGAGAAAGGAGGTATCCCTAAGTTGGGAAGACCCTGAAAAGACACCACAGTTGGTGCTCCAGCTAAAGAGTTTGCCTCTACCCACTGATGTCGGCCACTCAGCCAAAACTCTTGCTAAGATATGTGCTGCCCCCAACAAGTAGGAGAACTCTCTCCTACCCTCATGCCACAGTCTATTGCACTGATTCTAAAGTTATATGGTAATGGACTCAGCATCAGAGAATCATTTTATTTAATTTTATTTCAACAGACTTATTGAACCATAACTGATGTACAAAAACCACATGCTTAACGTATACAATTTGATGAGTTTGGACATATACGTACACCTGTGATGCTATCACCACAATCAAGGTAATAAACATATCCATCACCTCCAAAAGTTTCCTTAGTCCCTTTCTGAGTGTGTCGTAAGAATGCTTAACATGAGATCTACCCTTTTAACAAATGTTTAAGTGTAAAGTATTGTATTGTTAATACAAGCACTATGTTGTATAACAGATCTCTAGAACCTAGTCATCTTACGTAACTAAAACTTTATACCCATTGAGCAACAACTCACCATTTATTCTTCCCCCCAGTCCCTGGCAACCACCATTCTACTCTCTGCTTCTATGACTTTGACTAATTTAGATGCCTAATATAAGAGGACTCATGCTGTCCTTGTCCTTCTGTGACTGGCTTATTTCACCTAGCATAATGTCCTCTGGGTTCATCCATGTTGTCACAAATGGCAGGATTTCCTTCTTTTTAAGGCTGAATAATATTCTATTGAATATAGATAATATTATTCTTATTTAGAATAATAATAGAATATTATTCAATAATATTCTATTGAATATAGAATATCTGAATGATATTCTATATCATTTTCTTTATTCATTCATCTTCTGATGGATATTTAGGTTGTTTCCATATATTGCTGTCATGAATAATGCTGCAATGAACATGAGAGTGCAGATCTCTTTGAGATCCTGATTTCAACACAAAATGATTTTAGACCAAAATAAAAAGAACTGTTTTTACACACAGCACCCTGTCTTCTAAGAACAAAGACAGGAATCCACAAGGGCTGAAGCAGAAAAGAAATCTAAGTGAGAACAGTATTAGAATTGCCCCTAAGGCCTGGACCAAGCTCATGCTCCTGACTCCTTCTTCCCTTGGATGAAATTTTTGCAGGAGGCTCCATGATTGATGATGAATATAAGTTACTGTTGGGAACACCCCACCAGTTCTATAACTAGGTTTGAATCCAGTGGGGTGAGGTTTAAATTGAGTTACTTCAGCTACGCAAGTTCTGAACAGTCCCATACAGTCTCTGTGTGAAGATAAGAAATGTCCTCAATTCTGAGAGCCCTTTTCTTCTAACTAAAGATAATAAGAGGTTGTATTTATTAAGCACCTATTACACGCCATCTGTGTCATAGACATTCCCTCATTTCATCATTACGAGCCCTGCAGGATAGGTTTTATTATTCCTATTTTACCCACTTCTGCCGTGACACATCTTCTTGTTGAGGATAAGACTGCAGGCAGCCTGAAACAGGACATGAAAAATATTATGGCCGATAAACATTAGCTGCTGTAACAAGTCCTGGCCAGGGTGTATCACAGGCTAGAAGTTTTCATTCTCTCTCACAACACAAAGCCCACAAATTAGAGGACACCCGGTCCTGACCATTCACGCCAGCATCTGCTTCCCTGGACTCTTTTCTTTGATAACCAAAACCATTTTTCCTAAGAACTCTTTGAATCCTACACAAAAGCTGAGTCTGGTACATTCTATAGGTATTTAAGACTCAGCAGTCAAGTGACTGATGGAGTGGGGAAGGGGTGTGGAGGATGATAAGTGAGAACTCACTGGTGTTGAAAGTTTAGCAGGGCTTTGCCACAAGAACTCAACCAAAATAATAATACTCATGGTGCAGGGTATTTGTTTAAAAGTTTGATGCAGGGCTTCCCTGGTGGCGCAGTGGTTGAGAGTCCGCCTGCCGATGCAGGGGACACGGGTTTGTGCCCCGGTCCGCGAAGATCCCACATGCCGTGGAGCGGCTGGGCCTGTAAGCCGTGGCCGCTGAGCCTGCGCGTCCGGAGCCTGTGATACCCAACGGGAGAGGCCACAACAGTGAGAGGCCCACGTACCACAAAAACAAAACAAAACAAAACAAAACAAAACACAAAAAAGTTTGATGCAGTTCCAGTTAGGATGTAGAGAGTCAGAAGAGACTACTGTTTCCATTATAACAACAAGACCAAGCCAAGTATGCTACAAAATCATAGTGTTTTGGAAGCACATCAGAGAGGTGACAACATAAAGAAACCCAAATGAACTAAATTCCAGAAAGTGGCAAACTCTTCCTGGGGGAGAAGACAAAGATCCACCATAGATAGGGAAAAGAGAAACCAGCTGAACTTTCAATGAACTGTTAACACCTGGGTGTAGGCTGACGTAGTGGATCAGAATACTTGGGGTCTCAGTCACAGGATAAATCTAACCCCACCAACAAATTCTTTGCAGCAGGCCTTCACCAAGTGCATGGGGATGGCATTCCAAAGGCTTATAATAGGTCAGGAGTCTGTGAGAGATCCCTGTGAAATGCATGGAGACTTACCTAGTACAAGGCAGGGACCCACGCTGAGGTAGGACCAGGAGAACTGAGGAAAATCCCTCTGAGCCACTCTGGGACTTCACAGAGTGCTCAGCAGTGGTGTCCAAAAAATGAGATAAATAAAAATGAGATTAAAAGAAAAATGAGGCAAATAAACTGAGAGAACTCCTTCCCAGATCTTCCAGGCCTTCACCAAGAGCATTGCAGTGAATGTTTGAACACCAAGAACAGGGCAGAAGGATGGAGACAGATCCCTCAAAGAGCAGAGGCCAACAGCAGAAGAGACAAGGGCATACACACGAAAGGTAGCAAATACTAAAATAAAATAAAGTAAAATAAAATAGTTACATATAATACATATATATGTTTCTTTAAAAGACTACTGACTTGCAATAAGGCAAGAAAGAAATAAAAGGCATACAGATTGGAAAGAAAGTAGTCAAAGAGTAGTCATACACAGAAGAATCAGTATGTGTGGAGAAAAACCCTATGGACTCTAAAAACAAAGATTATTAAGTAAAATTGTTTGTTATTCAGAATACAGTGTCACCATACAAAAATTAGTTGACGTTCCATATACTAGCAACAAATAATTGAAAATGAAAATTTAAAAACCAATTCCATTTATAATAACAATTTTAAAATCAAGTATCTAGGAGTAAATCTAATGAAAAATGTGCAAGACCACCACACTGAAAACTACAAGGCACTGCTTAGAATAATTAATGACTTAAATATGTAGAAATAAACATCAGGTTCATGGATTCAAAAAGGCAATAGTATTAGGTATCCATACCTCCAAACTGATCTATAAATAAAAAGATATCCCAATCAACATCTTAGCTAACAAGTTGATTCTAAAATGTATATGAAAGGCAAAAGTCCTAGAATGACCAAAACAAACAGCCTCAAAAAAAAAAAGCAAAGTTGAAATATTTACACTACCTGACTTCAAGACTCACTAAAAAGCCACCATAATCAAAACAATGTAGTATTGACATAAGATAGACAAATAGATCAATGAAACAAAATAGAGGCTTCAGAAATAGACCCATATATATAGTACCAATTCATTTTTTTACCAAAGTACCAACCAAGTCAATTCAATGAGAAAAGTTTTCTCAACAACTGGTGCTGACACACTGTATATCCATGTGGGAAAAAAATGAGTATATAAAGAACCCTTACAAATTAACAGTTAAAAAACACAAACAACCCAAATAAGATGGGCAAAAGACTTGAATAAATATTTCACAAAAGTAAATATACAAATGGCCAATAAATGCAAAAAGAGCTTAACATCATTTGTTATAAGAGAACTACAAAGTTAAAGCCACAGTGAGACCCAGACACCCTTCACAAAAATCAACTCAAAATGAATCATGGACCTAAATGTAAAGCACAGAACTATAAAACTCCTAGAAGATAACATAAGAGAAAACCTAGATGACCTTGGGTACGGTGATACCTTTTTAACTATAACAGCAAAAACGCAGTCCTTGAAAGAAATTATTGATAAGCTGGATTTCATTAAAATTTAAAACTTTAATTTTTGAAGACAACATCAAGAGAATGAGAAGACAAGCCACAGACTGAGAGAAAATATTTTCGTAAGACACATCTGATAAAAGACTGCTAACCAGAAAATTATAAAGAACCCTTAAAACACAAATGACTTTAAAAATGGGCCAAGATCTTAACAGACACTTCACCAAAAAAGATATACGGATGGCAAATAAGCATATGAAATTGCTTCTGGGTTAGTTCTGGGTCAGATACTGTCTTTACCTAAAATTTTGCTCATGGTGGATTTTTTACATTAATGTTGATTTTATCTTAAATATTGCACTAAAATATTATTTACCTTGATTACCTTGAAAAGATGCTCCACATCATATGTCATCAGGGAAATGAAAATTAAAACAATGAGGTACTACTACACATCTGTTAGAATGGCTGGCAATACCAAATGCTGACAACGATGTGCAGCACATTGCTGGTATGGATGCAAAATGGTACATCCACTTTGGAAGACAGTTTGGTTGCTTTTTACATACTCTTACATACAATCCAGCAACTGTGCTCTTTAATATTTATGTAAGGAGTTGAAAATTTACATCCACACAAAAACCAGCACACAGATGTTTACAGCAGCTTTATTCATAATTGCCAAAACTTGGAAGCAACCAAATGTCCTCCAATAGGTGAATGAATAAACAAACTGTGGTACATCCAGACTATAGAATACTATTTAGTGCTAAAAAGTAATGAACTATCAAGCCACGAAAAGACACGAAGAGAATTTAAATGCATATTACTAAGAGAAAGAAGCCAATCTGAAAAGCCTACATACTATATGATTCCAACTATATGACCCTCTGGAAAAGGCAAAACTATGGAGACAATAGAAAGATTAGCTGTTGCCAGGGATGGGGTGGAAGAGAGTTAAATAGGCAGAGCACAGAGGACTTTTAGGGCAGTGAAAACACTCTGCATGACATTATAATGGTTGATATATGTCACTGTACATTTATCCAAACCCGTAGAATGCACGACACCAAGAATGAATCCTAAGATAAACCATGGAGTATGATGTGTCGATGTAGGTGCATCCTTAGTAAAAACTGTACCATTCTGTCCTTACTAATTTTTATGGAGGCTCCATTACAATGATTGATTAAATCATTAGCTATTAGCAACAGATTCAACCTCCAGCCCCTCTCCCCTCCCTGGAGGTCAGGGCGGGTACGACTGAAAGTTCCAATCCTATAATCACATGGTTGGTTTTCCTGGCAACCAGTCCCCATCCTTAGGTGCTTTCCCCAAATCACCTCATTAACATAAACTCAGGTGTGGTGGAAAGGGGTTTGTTAAGAATATCAAGACACCTTTATTGCCCCTATCACTTAGGAGTTCTGTGCCAGAACTGGGGACAAAGACCAAATATATATTGCTTATCGTAAGTCACAATATCGCAGGTGACTTCGGGAGTTTCATGAACTCCCTGAAAATGTATGAAGAATATTACGTATATATGTGCTTGGGACAGGGGAGGAGAAGGGGTGTCCTTAGCTTTCATCAGATTTCCCAAGAAGTTTGTGACCTTTTTGAAAGAGGTTTAAAACAAATATTCTAGCCTCTCTACTCTCTCCCTTGGCAATTTCCTATGACTTCAACTCTTTCCTAGATTCCAGTGACTCTCATACTATGTAATCTTGGACAAATTACTTAACCTCACTAAGGTCTTCATCTCTAAAATGAGAGATAATAAACTGATAAAATCTGTCACACAGGATTGCTGTGAGGGTTGAATGACATAATCATATAAGGAACTTAATGCATACCTGCTAAATAATAGACCAGGGGTCAGCTAAATTTTTCTGTAAAGGGCCAGATAGCCTACACCATTCCCTTGAGAAGCATTCTTTCATGCCTTTACCTCCTACCTTTTACTACCTCTGACTCCAAAACCTCTCTACTATTTTCACTCCCAGGATCTTAACTGCCTGCAGGAAAACTTCCCTTGAATGTTCTTTGAAACACAATACATCAAGAATGGAAATAATGATTTCTCTTATCAACTGAACAGTTCTCACCAAACCTAACAGCCAACCCGTTAGACATTCCCTAGATATACCAGCACTCCCATGCTTTTCTGCTGCTTCTTGGGCAATTCCCTCTGCTTCCCTTCCACTATCCACCTCTCAAGCAGCTGCTGAACTCTTACTTATCTTTCAAAACCTAGGTCAAATGTCACCACTTCTCAATGGTGTTTCCCAACATTCACGCCACAATCAGCCACAGCAACCTTGGGAGGTGAGTTGTGCCTTTTGCACATGTATGTTGTACATTCCTTTACAGTATGTGTTAAGTTTATTTGTGCACATATCTACCTACCCCACTAGAACATGAGCTCCTTGAGGGAGACATTTTTTAAAGTCAATATTAACGCAGACATTAATCCAAATTAATGAAAACTCAATATTACAAAGAGGCAATTGAGGTAAGTCATGCAAGTTCTGGGTCAGATCCTGTCTTTATCTAAAATTTTGCTCATGGTGGATTTTTTACATTAATGTTGATTTTATTTTAAATATTGCACTAAAATATTATTTACCTTGATTACTGAGTTTGTTGATGTTCCTTTAAATTGGCACCCAAGGTGAGTGCCTCACTCTCCTCACCCTTGTTCTAACCCCGAATTAGTAACTAGCAGCTCTGGGATTCAAATCTGGGTGTCTCTGATTCCAAAACCATACTACTTCCACAAGTCAAAAAGATCAGGCAATATTCAAACTCTCAAAGAGTTCATAATCTGATGCCAGATAGTGACAAATAGGTGGACAGTTACAACAGAAGTGACATCTGCCACCATGGGTGTGACTATAGAAGAGTGAGTAGCGAACCTTGCCTGAGCCCATTAGGGAAGAATCTACAAAAGAAGGAAGGCTTAAAGGGTTTCCTTCGTATGGATTATCTCACTCTCCTTAGAAGGCAGCAGCAGCTACAGTAAATTTTGACAATTTTTCATCTCTTTACAAATTAAGTGGTAACAGTCTTTTACCTTCTGCATGTTTCCCATTAGATTCTGAGCTCCTTAGGGACAAGGCTGAGTGACACACAGCACATGCTCAGTAAGTGGGGGGGGGGGTGGAATGTGTGAGTGGACCAATTAATGAAGGCACTGGCTGTAATATTGTAGCCTCCCCATTCAGTGTACACTGAAGGAGCAGCCAGCCTCCAGCACCAGGGCACTGCACAGAGACATCTGTGGACAGACAACAGGGACAACCACACCAATTTCTTTCCTGAGAGGCATTCTGACAGACTGTCTCATCCCAGGGGCCTCGCCTGGGTGCTAGGATGCCTGGGCAAGTGCACACACGTGGGCCCATACAACACTACCTTTGAGCAGTGCATGGAATGTGCCTCTGGATGGTATGTGATGTGAAGAGCCTCCAGTGTCCACTGGGCAGGCAGATGGCACTGGCCAGGAAGAGCCTAGTTCTGTGTCCACAGCAATCCCATCCGCAGACACACTGGGCAGGGCTGGAGACACACACCAAGGAAGGAGGCAGCATGTGATGAGGGCTGAATAAGCTGCCGTCAGGTCAGACTCCAGCAGAGGACAAATGCAAGAGCCACCACTCCTTCCTTCAAGAAGGCAGCCCATCTCTGGAGAGAGTCTGATGCTCCACGTAACAAAATGTGGGACTTGAACAACTAGCTCACTTTTCTCATTTACTAAATCGGGATGAAACTTCCCACCTGGTTATGAGGATTAAAAGAGTTCAGATATAAAAATGCCTTCCCCCGTGCTTGGCACATGGTAGGTGCCCAATGCATATTAGTTCTATTCTTGGTCTGCCTTATCCACCAGGTAAAGAAAATATGGCTCCAATCTAATTATCACTGGGGCTTCCCCAGAGCTGAAAGTGATGGCTACATGGAAAATCTAGCAAAATCCACTTGTGTTTTTCCTTAGTGGAGTCCCAGGATAAGACCAAGCCCTGCCATTTACTGAAGCAGGTATTGCTACCTGCTTCAAGTGACCACATCTAGCCAGTGTTTCTTCATCCATGTAGTGGGGGTAATAAGAGTGGTGGGGACTGACAGCTCTTTGAAAAGCATAAAATCCATTGCAAGTTGTTCATTCATGTATTGGTTGGATCCACTCTTTTAAGTCTCCTGTGGGCCAGGTGCTATGTGTCCATAGCTCACGGGGTGCTGCAACAGTTCTGTGAGGCAGACACTGAGCTCAGTGAGGTAAAGCGATGTTTAAGGCACCAAAGGCAATGAAGGGCAGAGCCAGATTTGAATCCCAGATGTGACTGGCTCCAAAGCCTCAGTTTACTCCATGACTAAGCAAGTAACTCACATGTGGAACAAGGCAGCAGATTCTATGTTCGTAACAATAAAAACCATTAATTTTTTAAGCCCTGCCCCAGTGAGTCACAGGGGAGATGATTTGGTTTTTGAGGTCGATGCTGTGGTGTCCCTGACCCAGCAACTCTTTACTTGGTTCACATGCCTATCACCCAGAAGTTCTGTTGGCTGCTAAGGGATCACAGCTGCACCCCTTTCCAGAGACCTGCCTGCAGCAGATAGAAGCCACCTGGCCTGCCAGTGCCTGAGAGGTTATGCACACATCCCCCACCAAACAAAAACAAAAACAAAACCAAAACAGGAGCAACCCTCAGTCAGTACCTGACTGGTTCAGAGTAAAAAGGGCCTGACCCTGCCACAGGGGTGCTCTTCATGCTCCAGGGCTCCCTGTGGGATAAGGCTGAGGCAAGATTTCAGCTGAAAGTTCCTCTTTGATTGGCTTCATCCCCCCTTACCCTGTTGCCCTCACTTCCTTACAGGTTTTCCTTCTGAGAGCACTCCCTCAATAAACCATATGCAAAAGTATCCCCATCTCAGGCTCTGCTTTGAGGAACCTGACCCGAGACAGTCTTAGGAATGAGGGGGAATGTATTTTAATTAAGAAAAAAGGGAAGGACATTTCACTAAGAGGGAATGTCTTCAATAAAAAAAAGCAAACAAACAAACAAAAAAACACTATTAAGCCCCGGCTTTGTGTCAGGTACAGCACTATGCATTGCGAGAGAGGGAGAGAGAAAAAGCAATCAAAAATGCTCCCAGCTTCAAGGGAGAAGAGGAGCTCACAGAGTTCCGTCAGAACAGAGCAGTTTTGCGAGGACAAGTATAATCAGGGTTGCATTTTAGAAAGGTGCTCCTTGTCCTGGCAGGACGTTGGGAGATTAAGCGGACTGGAATAGAGAGAGACCAGAGGCAGAAAAAATGGATGTAAGATGGCGTTATCAAAATGACTTAATTACAGTTAGGATGTATGTTGGAAGGGAAAAGAGCATAGCATTAGAGAAAAAACAAGTAACTAAAAATGTGAAACACTTATTAGTAACACTATTTGGAACTTTAACACAATCTGTTCCTGATGACTTTCCCTCTCTCCAATGAGTATTTATTCCAGGGCTCAGAGATCTAAATAATTCTAAATCCAATTCACCTGGGAGTGCCCCTGGTACCAGGCCCTGTGCCGGGTGCTGGTCCCTGCCCTCGAAGCACCCACAATCTGGTGGATGTGAGACCATGGGACAGCTGCCCCGAGGATTCAAAAACAAGCCAGCAATAATCTTTTCTTTTTAATCTTCCCCTCGCCCCATTTGTAATATTTCTCATTTAATGGATTCTAACCCAATGTGTTATTGATGAATAGTGTAATTTGGGCAAGACCAGAGAGTCCTGATAATCCAGTGTTTCTACAAAGGCTGCTGCAGTTTGAAAAGACCATAAGTTCCAACATCAGAAGGACCTGGGATCAAATCCCAGCTCTGCCTTATGCTGGCTATTTGCCCTCAGCAAATACCTCTTTGAGCCTCATTTCCTCATCTAAAAATCGAGGGCTATAGTATCTACCATTAAAAGTGTTTGAGAGATTCCATATATATGTGTTAGCATACGGTATTTGTCTCTCTCTTTCTGACTTACTTCACTCTGTATGACAGACTCTAGGTCTATCCACCTCATTACAAATAGCTCAATTTCGTCTCTTTTTATGGCTGAGTAATATTCCATTGTATATATGTGCCACATCTTCTTTATCCATTCATCCGATGATGGACACTTAGGTTGTTTCCATCTCTGGGCTATTGTAAATAGAGCTGCAATGAACATTTTGGTACATGACTCTTTTTGAATTATGGTCATGAAAAACCTAGGGGTGAAACAGGAATAAAGACACAGACTTACTAGAGAATGGACTTGAGGCTATGGGGAGGGGGAAGGGTAAACGGTGACAAAGCGATAAAGAGGCATGGACATATATACACTACCAAACGTAAGGTAGATAGCTAGTGGGAAGCAGCCGCATAGCACAGGGAGATCAGCTCGGTGCTTTGTGACCGCCTGGAGGGGTGGGATAGGGAGGGTGGGAGGGAGGGAGACGCAAGCGGGAAGAGATATGGGAACATATGTATATATATAACTGATTCATTTTGTTGTGAAGCTGAAACTAACATACCATTGTAAAGCAATTATACTCCAATAAAGATGTTAAAAAAAAAAGTGTTTGAGAGAATTCAATAGGACAAGAAAAATAAAGTGCTTAGGATACTGCCTGAATCAAAGTAGATGCTCAATAAGTGGAAGCGATTTTATTACCATTGTTTAAATCTTTCTTCAGTCATTTCCAAACGTGGAGCGAGGGGAGATATTGATCTCTAGCCAGCTTCCTCATCTGACCTTTCATCTCCTGATTTGCCAATCACTGTGTCACTTGAAGGGCTACTGTTAAAAATAAATGTCATCATGTTCCATAAGAGCTGGTATGTGGTTTCTGCACAATTATTGGCTCGCGCGGGTTGAGTGGCATCTAAAAAATGCATAGGAAATATGTATCCTGGCACAATACTCTAAGAACTGAGCCTTTGTTCCCTCCACTGCTTTACTTTCAAAGCAAGGTTACATCTGACCATGTTCCACAGGCCTGGGATGCCAGAGAGACATGGCCAATAGGTGGGGCCCCACGGTGGAAGAACCCAGTATCTCAGCTGCACCCAGAGGCCAGGAGCTTGGGGGAAATGGGGGCGATCAGCTCCCCAGTTGCCCGCAAGGCTGCCTCCAGGCCTGCTGCAAGGAGAGACAGAGACTGAGGAGGCCATTACTGCAACTCCCGACTCCCAACAAGATTCTAATATCAGAGGCCTCGACATCTCTGCTATTTTAGGTCTAAGGAGGTAGGCATATGAAATTTCAGAGCTATGGGCCATTCCTCTCATCCTCAGAAGAACCACAGATTGCATTCACCACCATTAATTGAATAGGCCACATAATGTTTTTGTTTCTTTCTAATTTCTAACTTGCCTTTTAATTTTCTTTCTTTCTTTCTTTTTGGCTGCGTTGGGTCTTCATTGCTATGCACAGGCTTCAGTAGTTGTGGCTCGTGGGCTCTAGAGCGCAGGCTCAGTAGTTGTGGCACACAGGCTTAGTTGCTCCACAGCATGTGGGATCTTCCCAGACCAGGGCTCGAACCCGTGTCACCTGCACTGGCAGGCGGATTCTTAACCACTGCGCCACCAGGGAAGCCCTAGGCCGCATTATGAAGTAGTAAGCTCCACTGAGGGGGGAATACAAATTCTTCCTGGGATATTATTGAGAAGAGGACCACATTCTGAGAAAGAATCTCCTTATTCTCAAAGAGCTGATATTTTATAGCCTCATGGAAAGCTACAGAAGGAATTAGAATGACAATAGGGTGAAGGCCGGATCCTATGTTTCACTGACCGTCATTCCAGCAAACTTTTCTTCAGTGCCACCGGGCAGGCTGGTTTAAGGCAAACATTTTGATGCAGGGCAGGTTAGTGAAAAAAAACATTCAGAGAACAAGCTCACATTCCCAGATGTTTTCGCTTATACCTGTGCAGTAACACCCAAATGGGCGCAAGGTGATATCAGGTGCCAGAAAGTGTAAACTGAGAGTCAGGGTCCTTTTCTTGTTCTTGGCTCTGACACCAGGGTGGTATGACTTTAGACTGTCTCTAGCCCTCTCTGGGCATCAGTTCCCTATGCCATAAAATAAGGCAATTGGACTAGATTACTTTAAGCCAAATGTCCATCATGTGAGCCCACCTTTACTATGTTTTCTATATCAATATACACCACATTGTGATTTTTGTCATATCCACACATCACCTGTACTATTACATTTTCATATTATATTTGGTTAAAATTGCCACGTTTCCTCACTTTTTTTCTTCCTTGAAATTGATTTTAAAAGGAAACTTGATAGAATTACCATGAGTGGAAACCATTATCACTTGCCAGAACAGAAGGCAGCCATAAAAATAAATACAATGAAAACAAAACAATGCTTTTAATTATCTCTGAAAAGTGCAGCCTTTCAAGGATGGGCTCCCTGATGTCTACTCTCTGTTTTTGAAGCAAAGAAATTAGTAAATGGTAAAGAGGTGTTAAGGATATTCCAACACCTATTTGAGACTTTTTCCTAATCAAAAAAAAAAATGGAAAAGAGAAAAAAGACTGATAGAGACTTAAAACTAAAAAGCTTCTCTCTACAAGACTGTAGCTTTATCACCTAAATTATCTCAATGTCCCTATGGTTTAGGAAACAACTGATAATTTCTAAGGTCTTCTCCCATATATATATATATGCCATTTGGGCCCTACTGTAGAGAAAGGATAATCATAATTAGTGGAAAATCTGAGTTACAGACTATCCTGAGAGAAATGACTTTCAATATCCAAATAGAAACATTGTCAGAATGTTTTCCAGTTGAAGGACCTCGAACATGCATTTACAAACAGAAATGATTTGTGATTTGCCTTATCATCATCTATTTTCAAATAAACACTTCTAAATGATTCGGCAGTGCCTAAAAAATCATTCACCCTCCTGAGTAACTTAAACACCACTCCCCCAAAATCTTGTTTATGCTATCAACTTGCTTAATGAAGCATTTTGTCAGGCAGTATGCAAAGATAAATTTAACCAGAATTTATGTTATCAAATTAACACAACTTCCAAATTAGTGAAGTTCAGATTAATCATGACATCAAAGAGAGCATTACGAAAACAAAATGCCAATGGATATTTTGGCTGTATGTTCATTATGGTGAATGTGTTGGATTCATACAGCAAAGCCTTCATTATAGGACTCTCCAAGGCACTCCTTTCCTTGGAACCATTTAAATGTGATAATATTTGTCTTACTTAGACAGATATAAAATGAGGGAAGGCAATGCCTCTCAAATATCCCTGAAAGATCTTAGAATAATTAATATGTCTAGGCTCTGGACTATGACAGAATATTCATTAACCTTAATTTTTTTTCTTTCCTAAATTTTTGCCTTTTTGCTTTTGCTAATGCTTTATGTGATCTGGACAAGTTCCTTCCTCTTTCTGGAATTAATTTCCCATATTTAAAAAGGAAGACGGGATGTTGGACTAGAGCAGAAGTCAGCAAACTTTACATGTAAACGGCCAGAGAGTAAAGATTTTCAGCTTTGTACACCATATGGTCTCTGTTGCAACTACTCATTTAGTCTTTGTAGCAAGAAAATAGCCACAGGCAACATGTAAACAAATGAGCATGGCTGTGTCCCAATAAAACTTTATTTACAGAAACAGATGGTGGGCCATATTTGGCCCTCTGGCCTATAGTTTTCCTTTCCTAGACTCAAGGATCTCTAACTTCTGGCCCTGATATTGTTTTTATCTAGAAGGGAAGGAAGTTGCCAAGGTCTGTCATTTGAAAGAGGATTAAAACCCGGGTCTCTGAATTTTATGTCCAGGATCATTCCTCCATAGCAGACTATCTAATCAATCAAAAAACTTGTAGCTACATAATAAAGCATCAAGTGCTGTCATAGAGAATAGGAAGAATTTCTGTTACCATTTCAAGCATGATTACTTTAAAGTTACTTTAGCAGCGAGTCATTAGGTTCCGTGATGAAGGTGGCATTAAATGTTCCCCGTTGCCAAGAAATGTATCAGATTGTAAGAGAAAAACTCAAGAAGGCTGAATGAGAGCAGGAAAGCAGATCTGAATATTCATCAAAGTCCCACAGTGAAAAGGAAACTATTTCCTCTTCACCTCACATGTGCACAGCATTACATAGTTTATAACAAAACACTTTCATATCTGTTATTTGATTTCATCCTCTGTGAGGTGGGATTCATTACTTTATATTAATGTTCTTCCCAGTCTCAGTCAGGTAAGCCAAGCACCTTCCCGCCCAGTGGTTTCAGTCTTATTCTCCCCATTCTACAAACGAGAGCTGAAATAACCAGCTTGGAGGTCAAACAGCTGGTGTGGTAACAGAGTCCAAAGTCAAACACAAATCAGCCTGATTCAAAATCCACAATTTTGGCATCTCATCAGGCTGCCTCTCCTTAAGGATAGAAAACACTTGGTATAGTACATAGCGTCTTAGGGACTTGAAATTTTAATGAATAGGATAGGATAGAGTAGGATAGGATAGGATAGGACAGACAGAACAGAATAGAAAGCATTCTCCCCTAGACAACACAAAAATTAGGATCATAGAGAAGCTGTAGTTTAATGAATTAGATCAGTTTTTCCCCCTTTCCATTTCCCTTTCTTTTAGTTCCACCTACCCACTCCATAAAGGTGCACTTGTAAACCTCCCTAAAGATGCTTAAAGAATTAACTGAATAGCATCTTAGTATCTGTAGCATCTCAAAATAAATTCCATTGAGAACCACTATTTCAGAACTAAGATATGACCCAGCAATCCCGCTACTAGGCATATACCCTGAGAAAACCATAATTCAAAAAGATACATGTACCACAATGTTCATTGCCGCTCTATTTACAATAGCCAGGACATGGAAGCAACCTAAATGTCCATCAACAGATGAATGGATAAAGAAGATGTGGCACATATATACAGTGGAATATTACTCAGCCATAAAAAGGAATGAAATTGAGCTATTTGTAATGAGGTGGATGGCCCTAGAGTCTGTTATACAGAGTGAAGTAAGTCAGAAAGAGAAAAACAAATACAGTAGGCCAATGCATATACATGGAATCTAAAAAAAATGGTACTGATGAACCTAGTGGCAGGGCAGCAATAAAGACGCAGACGTAGAGAATGGAATTGAGGACACACAGGGGGAAGGGGAAGCTGGGATGAAGTGAGAGAGTAGCATTGACATATATACACTACCAAATGTAAAATGGATGGCTAGTGGGAAGCTGCTGCATAGCACAAGGAGATCAGCTCAATGCTTCCTGATGACCTAGAGGGGTGGGATAGGAAGGGTGGGAGGGAGGCTCAAGAGGGAGGGAATATGCGGATATATGTATACACATAGCTGATTCACTTTGTTGTACAGCAGAAACTAACACAACATTGTAAAGCAATTATACTCCAATAAAGGGGCAAAAAAAAAAAAAAAAAAGGAACCACTATTTATTAAGTACCGACTATAAGCCAGGCACTGTGCTAGGTATTTTCCCAACACTGTCTCATTTAATCTCTAAAAGACCTCTACCAGGTGGGCAACATCATCTCCACTGTGGGTAAGGAAACTGAGGCCCAGAGAGGTTGGGTTCCCACAGTCACAGAAGAAAAGACAGAGCAGAGATTTGACCCTAGACCTCATTCTAAAGCTCTTGCTCTTTGTACTGTGAGGCTGCCTCTCAAGAAATAAATGGGTTTCACTTCATAGTTAGGGAGTAACTGTAACCTGGTCATAGTAAAGGTGAATCCTTACCCAGATAACCACTAGAACATCATCTGGTGACCACCTGAGAAAGCTGTTAACCAGTGCTACTCAAAGTGATGATAACCCAATCGGCAGCATCAGCATTACCATAACATGGGGGCTGGTTAGAAATCACATTCTCAGGCCCCACCCAGACCTACTGAATAGAATCTCTAGGGACAGGACCTGAGAATTTGTGTTGGGAATCTCTCCAGGTGATTCTGGTGCCCACCAAACACTGAGAGTTTCTGCTGTACAGGCATCTCTGTGCAATCAGTGGCAACTTGAACTATTAGCCAACCAGAGATTGGGAAAATCAGACATGGAAAAGGAATGCATCTTCCTCCAAGGATGCAGATTCTCTTGTGGAATGGAGAACTGAACCCCGGAAGATTCACTTCAGGTCCCATTCCCACAATTAGGAACTAATCCATCCTTTTCAGTGAGAATAAAGTCTGAAAATGAAAGAGGCAAATCAGAATGTCCTATGGCAAAGCCAACTCTGCCCTAGGAAACTTTGGGCCCTATTTCGCTCACCTTCACTGTACACTCAGCTCATCAGAGGAACTCTATCTCTGGTCAACTAGTGAATGTAAACCTCCCAACAAATCAGGGCTTGCTTTTCTCTTTGTGGTTCTTTATTGCTCGTTTATATGCATTCTCACAGTAGATATTGAGAACAAGAGTACTCTCCTAGGTTTCCATCTTGGCAGTCCTTTTGCTTTTGAATAGGTTGATACTACAAAGTACGGATTACAGATGCCTGAAGAATATTTATTAACTCCAAGGGAGGAAAAAAAGTTATGAAATAAAGCAGCTATTTAAATCCAATTCTACTTACTAATAATGTCTTGCCTTGTTTTTCTTAAATCAACCTTAAATGTGTGGTCAAAAAAATATCTGACTTCAGTTTATTTTGGAAACTTCTTAACGTTGCAAAGCAATGGCCCATAATCTCAGCATACTAACATAATTATTTTCATTTTGCTCATTTCATTTCCATTTCAGGCTTTGTTTTCATATTCGTATATAATTGTGCCTGGTGGTAATTACACAGTAGAAGTGAAATTTAAGTCTTGCTTTTTTCCTGGTTAAAGTTTCAACATTAAGTGAGTTTACACATTATCTTCATGATGGTCTTTTTTTTTTAAATTTTTAAATCTTTAAAAAAAGATTTTTATTTTATTTATTTATTTTTTGGATGCATTGGGTCTTTTTTGCTACATGCGGGCCTTCTCTAGTTGAGGTGCATGGGCTTCTCATTGCAGTGGCTTCTCTTCTTGCAGAGCACGGGCTCTAGGCGCGCGGGCTTCAGTAGTTGTGGCACACAGGCTCAGTAGTTGTGGCTCATGGACTCTAGAGCGCAGGCTCAGTAGTTGTGGTGCATGGGCTTAGTTGTTCTGCAGCATGTGAGATCTTCCCAGACCAGGGTTTGAACCCGTGTCCCCTGCACTGGCAGACCACTGTGCCCAATCATTTTAAATTTCTAGACAATGGACTCATGTTTTGGCATTTCACTTAAGCACACGACAATGGGTCAGGAAGTATTTACTGAGCTACTACTGTGTGCCAGATGCAAATCCAGGCCACCAGGAATCTAGCAATCAATAAGACAAAGTCTCTGCTCTCAAGAATGCAGCAGTGGACCGCTCCAGGGGGTGATACTTTTCCCCTTGTCTACAATGAATAACACCCCTGGAGCACAGTGCACAGTCTGTGTGGATCCCACAGAGAAGATGCTTACTTGGGGCAGATTCCTTTAGTTCCTTTACGGGTAGGTGAATGGAAATAAGGGCCAGGTGCAGGCCTACTGATATACAGACAGTCCCTGACTTATGAAGGCTCAACTTAATGATTTTTCAACTTTACAATGATGTGGAAGTGATTTGCATTCAGTAGAAACCATACTTTGAATTTTGATCTTTTCCTGCACTAGTGATATGAGGTACCATAATCCCTCATGATGCTGGGCGGTGGCAGCAAGCTGCAGCTCCCAATCAGCCACAAGGTCACGAGGGTGGCAGCAAGCTGCAGCTCCCAATCAGCCACAAAGTCACGAGGGTGAACAACTGATACGCTTAAAGCATTCTGTACTCATACAACCATTCTTTTTTTTTTAAACATCTTTATTGGAGTACAATTCCTTTACAATGGTGTGTTACTTTCTGCTGTATAACAAAGTAAATCAGTCATACATATACATATGTCACCATATCCCTTCCCTTCTGCGTCTCCCTCCCTCCCAAACTCCCCATCCCACCCCTGCAGGCGGCCACAAAGCACTGAGCTGATCGCCCTGTGCCACGCGGCTCCTTCCCACTAGCTATCCACTTCACACCTGGTAGTGTATATGTGTCCATGCCACCCCCTCAGCCTGTCCCAGCTTACCACTCCCCCCCACTGTATCCTCAAGTCCAATCCCTAGTAGATCTGCATCTTTATTCCCATCTTACCCATAGGTTCTTCATGATCTTTTTGTTTTTGTTTTTTTTTTAGATTCCATATATATGTGTTACCATAAGGTACTTGCTTTTCTCTCTCTGACATACTTCACTCTGTATGACAGACT
Organism: Stenella coeruleoalba; assembly: GCF_951394435.1. Lineage (NCBI taxonomy): Eukaryota > Metazoa > Chordata > Mammalia > Artiodactyla > Delphinidae > Stenella > Stenella coeruleoalba. The sequence continues at coordinate 46,454,229 of NC_137152.1, read as the reverse complement.
CTAGGTCCATCCACCTCGCTACAAATAACTCAATTTCGTTACTTTTTATGGCTGAGTAATGTTCCATTGTATATATGTGCCACATCTTCTTTATCCATTCATCTGTTGATGGACACTTAGGTTGCTTCAATGTCCTGGCTATTGTAAACGGAGCTGCAATGAACATTTTGGTACATGACTCTTTTTGAATTATGGTTTTCTCAGGGTATACGCCCAGTAGTGGGTTTGCTGGGTAATATGGTAGTTCTATTTGTAGTTTTCTAAGGAACCTCCATACTGTTCTCCATAGTGGCTGTACCAATTCACATTCCCACCAGCAGTGCAAGAGGGTTCCCTTTTCTCCACACCCTCTCCAGCATTTATTGTTTCTAGATTTTTTGATGATGGCCATTCTGAATGGTGTGAGAAGATATCTCACTGTAGTTTTGATTTGCATTTCTCTAATGATTAATGATGTTGAGCATTCTTTCATGTGCTTGTTGGCAATCTGTATATCTTCTTTGGAGAAATGCCTATTTAGGTCTTCTGCCCATTTCCGGATTGGGTTGCTGTTTTTTTGATATTGAGCTGCTTGTAAATTTTGGAGATTAATCCTTTGTCAGTTGCTTCATTTGCTAATATTTTCTCCCATTCTGAGGGTTGTCTTTTCGGCTTGTTTATGGTTTCCTTTGCTGTGCAAAAGCTTTTAAGCTTCATTAGGTCCCATTTGTATATTTTTGTTTTTATTTCCATTTCTCTAGGAGGTGGGTCAAAAAGGATCTTGCTGTGATTTATGTCATAGAGTGCTTGGCCTAGGTTTTCCTCTAAGAGTATGATAGTGTCTGGCCTTATATTTAGGTCTTTAAACAATTTTCACTTTATTTTTGTGTACAGTGTTAGGGAGTGTTCTAATTTCATTCTTTTACATGTAGCTGTCCAGTTTTCCCAGCACCACTTATTGAAGAGGCTGTCTTTTCTCCACTGTATATTCTTGTCTCCTTTATCAAAGATAAGGTGACCATATGTGCATGGGTTTACCTCAGGGCTTTCTATCCTGTTCCATTGACCTATATTTCTGTTTTTGTGCCAGTACCACACTGGCTTGATTACGGTAGCTTTGTAGTATAGTGTGAACTCAGGGAGCCTGATTCCTCCAGCTCCGTTTTTCTTTAGCAAGATTGCTTTGGCTATTCAGGGTGTTTTGTTTTTCCACACAAATTGTGAAATGTTTTGTTCTAGTTCTGTGAAAAATGCCAGTGGTAGTTTGATAGGGACTGCATTGAATCTGTAGATTGCTTTGGGTAGTAGAGTCAGTTTCACAATGTTGATTCTTCCAATCCAATAACATGGTATATCTCTCCATCTATGTGTATCATCTTTAATTTCTTTCATCAGTGTCTTATAATTTTCTGCATACATGTCTTTTGTCTCGTTAGGTAGGTTTATTCCTGCATATTCTATTCTTTTTGTTGCAGTGGTAAAGGGGAGTGTTTTCTTAATTTCACTTTCAGATTTTTCATCATTAGTGTATAGGAATGCAAGAGATTTCTGTGCATTAATTTTGTATCCTGCTACTTTACCAAATGCATTGAATAGCACTAGTAGTTTTCTGGTAGCATCTTTAGGATTCTCTATGTATAGGATCATGTCATCTGCAAACAGTGACAGCTTTACTTCTTCTTTTCTGATTTGGATTCCTTTCATTTCTTTTTCTTCTCTGATTGCTGGGGCTAAACCTTCCAAAACTATGTTGAATACTGGTGGTGACAGTGGTAAACCTTGTCTTCTTCCTGATCTTAGTGGAAATGGTTTCAGTTTTTCACCGTTGTGGATGATGTTGGGTGTGGGTTGGTCATATATGGCCTTTATTATGTTGAGGAAATTTCCCTCTATGCCTATTTTCTGGAGGGTTTTTATCATAAATGGGTGTTGAATTTTGTTGAGAGCTTTCTCTGCATCTAGTGAGATGATCATACGGTTTTTCTCCTTCAATTTGGTATATCACATTGATTGATTTGTGTAAATTGAACAATCCTTGAATCCCTGGGATAAACCCCACATGATCATGGTGTATGATCCATTTAATGTGCTGTTGGATTCTGTTTGCTAGTATTTTGTTGAGGATTTTTGAAACTATGCTCATCAGTGATATTGGCCTGTAATTTTCTTTCTTTGTGACAACTTTGTCTGGTTTTGGTATTGGGGTGTTGGTGGCCTAGTAGAATGAGTTTGGGAGTGTTCCTCCCTCTACTATATTTTGGAAGAGTTTGAGAAGGATAGGTGTTACCTCTTCTCTAAATGTTTGATAGAATTCACCTGTGAAGCCATCTGGTCCTTGGCTTTTGTTTGTTAGAATATTTTTAATCACAGTTTCAATTTTAGTGCTTGTGATTGATCTGTTCATATTTTCTAATTCTTCCTGGTTCAGTCTCAGAAGGTTGTGCATTTCTAAGAATTTGTCCTTTTCTTTTAGGTTGTCCATTTTATTGGCATATAGTTGCTTGTAGTAATCTCTCATGATCCTTTGTATATCTGCCATGTCAGTTGTTACTTCTTTTTCATTTCTAATTCTATTGATTTCAGTATTCTCCCTTTTATTCCTGGTGAGTCTGGCTAATGGTTTATCAATTTTGTTTATCTTCTCAAAGAAACCGCTTTTAGTTTTATTGATCATTGTTATTGTTTCCTTCTTTTCTTTTTCATTTTCTTCTGATCTTATCTTCATGATTTCTTCCCTTCTGCTAACTTTGGGGTTTTCTTTGTTCTACCTTCTCTAATTGCTTTAGGTGTCAGGTTAGCTTGTGTATTTGCGGTGTTTCTTGTTGCTTAAGGTAAGATTGTACTGCTATAAACTTCCATCTGAGAACTGTTTTTGCTGCATCCCATAGGTTTTGGGTCGTCGTGTTTTCATTGTCATTTGTTTCTAGGTATTTTTTTATTTCCTCTTTGTTTTCTTCAGTGATCTCTTGGTTATTAAGTAGTGTATTGTTTAGCCTCCATGTGTTTGTAATTTTTACAGATTTTTTCCTGTAATTGATATCTAATCTCACAGCATTGTGGTCAGAAAAGGTACTAGATATGATTTCAATTTTCTTATATTTGCAAAGGCTTGATTTGTGACCCAAGATGTGATCTATCCTGGAGAATGTTCCATGAGCACTTGAGAAAAATGTGTATTCTGTTGTCTTTGTCTATAAATATCAATTAAGTCCATCTTGTTTAATGTATCATTTAAAGCTGTGTTTCCTTATTTATTTTCATTTTGGATGATCTGTCCATTGGTGAAAGTGGGGTGTTAAAGTCCCCTACTATGATTGTGTTACGGTCAATTTCCCCTTTTATGGCTGTTAGTATTTGCCTTATGTATTGAGGTGCTCCTATGTTGGGTCCATAAATATTTACAATTGTTATATCTTCTTCTTGGATTGATCCCTTGATCATTATGTAGAGCCTTCTTTGTCTCTTGTAATAGTCTTTGTTTGAAAGTCTATTTTGTCTGATATGAAAATGACTACTCCAGCTTTCTTTTGGTTTCCATTTGCATGGAATATCTTTTTTGCATCCTCTCACTTTCAGTCTGTATGTGTCCCTAGGTCTGAAGTGGGTCCCTTGTAGACAACATATATACGAGCCTTATTTTTGTATCCATTCAGCCAATCTATGTCTTTTGGTTGGAGCGTTTAATCCATTTACATTTAAGGTAATTATCAATATGTATGTTCCTATTACAATTCTCTTAACTGTTTTGGGTTTGTGATTGTGGGTCTTTTCCTTGGCTTTTGTTTCCTGCCTAGAGAAGTTCCTTTAGCATTTGTTGTAAAGTTGGTCTGGTGGTGCTGAATTCTCTTAGCTTTTGCTTGTCTGTAAAGGTTTTAATTTCTCTGACAAATCTCAATGAGATCTTTGATGGGTAGGGTAATCTTGGTTGTAGATTTTTCTCCTACATCACTTTAAATATGTCCTGCCACTACCTTCTGGCTTGCAGAGTTTCTGCTGAAAGGTCAGCCGTTAACCTTATGTGGATTCCCTTGTGTGTGATTTGTTGTTTTTCCCTTGCTGTTTTTAATATTTTTTCTTTGTATTTAATATTTGATAGTTTGATTAATATGTGTCTTGGCGTGTTTATCCATGGATTTATCCTGTATGGGACTCTCTGTGCTTCCTAGACTTAACTATTTCCTTTACCATATTAGTGAAGTTTTCAACTATAATCTCTTCTAATATTTTCTCAGTCCCTTTCTTTTTCTCTTCTTCTTCTGGGACCCCTATAATTCGAATGTTGGTGCATTTAATGTTGTCCCAGGTGTCTCTGAGTGTGTCCTCAGTTCTTTTCATTCTTTTTTCCTTATTCTGCTCTGCAGTAGTTATTTCCATTATTTTATCTTCCAGGTCACTTATCCATTCTTTTGCATCAGTCATTCTGCTATTGATCCCTTCTAGAGAATTTTTAGTTTCATTTACTGTGTTTTTCATCATTGTTTGTTTTCTCTTTAGTTCTTCTAGGTCCTGGTTAAACGTTTCTTGTATTTTCTCCATTCTACGTCCAAGATTTTGGATCATCTTTACTATCATTATTCTGAATACTTTTTCAGGTAGATTGCCTATTTCCTCTTCATTTGTTAGTTCTGGTTGGTTTTTGCCTTGCGCCTTCATCTGCTATGTGTTTCTCTGTCTTCTCATTTCCCTTAACTTACTGTGTTTGGGGTCTCCTTTTTGCAGACTGCAGGTTCGTAGTTCCCGTTGTTTTTGGTGTCTGTCCCCAGTGGCTAAGATTGGTTCAGTGGGTTGTGTCGGCTTCTTGGTGGAGGGGACTAGTGCCTGTGTTCTGCTGGATGAGGCTGGATCTTGTCTTTCTGGTGGGCAGGTCCACGTCCGGTGGTGTGTTTTGCACTGTCTGTGCCCTTATTATGATTTTAGGCAGCCTCTCTGCTAATGGATTGGTTTGTGTTCCTGTCTTGCTAGTTCTTTGTCATATGGTGTCCAGCACTGTAGCTTGCTGGTCGTTGAGTGGAGCTGGGTCTTGGCGTTGATATGGAGATCTCTGGGAGATTTTCGCCATTTGATATTATGTGGAGCTGGGAGGTCTCTTGTGGACCAGTGTCCTGAACTTGGCTCTCGCACCTCAGAGGCACAGCCCTGATGCCTGGCTGGAGCACCAGGAGCCGTCATCCACATGGCTCAGAATAAAATGGAGAAAAAAAAGAAAGAAAGAATGAAAGAAAGAAAGAAGAAAATAAAATAAAGTTATTAAAATAATTAAGAAAAAATTTTAAAAAGTAATAAAAAAGAAAAACTGAGAGACACAACCCTAGGACAAATGGTAAAAGCAAAGCTATACAGATAAAATCACACACAGAAGCATACACATGCACACTCAGTAAAAGAGAAAAAGGGAAAAAAATATATATATCATTGCCCCCAAAATCCACCTCCTCAATTTGGGATGTTTCATTGTCTATTCAGGTATTCCACCAATTCAAGTTACATCAAGTTGATTTTGGAGATTTTATCCGCTGCTCCTGAGGCTGCTCGGAGAGGTTTCCCTTTCTCTTCTTTGTTCGCACATCTCCAGGGGTTCAGCTTTGGATTTGGACCCGCCTGTGAGTGTAGGTCACCTGAGGGCGTCTGTTCTTCACTGAGACAGGACGGGGTTAAAGGGGCAGCTGATTCGGTGGCTCTGGCTCACTCAGGTCAGGGGGAGGGAGGGGTACGGAGTGCGGGGTGCACCTCCGGCGGCAGAGGTCGGCGTGACTTTGCACCAGCCTGAGGCGCACTGTGTTTTCTCACTGGGAAGTTGTCCCTGGATCACAGGACCCTGTCAGTGGTGGGCTGCACAGGCTCCCAGGAGGGGAGGTGTGGATAGTGACCTGTGCTTGCACATAGGCTTCTTGGTGGCTGCAGCAGCAGCCTTAGCATCTCATGCCCGCCTCTGGGGCCCGCACAGATGGCCGTGGCTCACGCCCTTCTCTGGAGCTCCTTTAAGAGGCGCTCTTAATCCCCTCTTCTCTCGCAGCAGGAATCAGAGGCAAGAAAAAGTCTCTTGTCTCTTCGGCAGCTCCAGACTTTTTCCCGGATTCCTTCCTGGCTAGCTGTGGCACACTAGCCCCTTCAGGCTGTGTTCATGCAGCCAACCCTAGTCCTCTCCCTGTTATCCGACCTCCAAAGACCGAGCCTCAGCTCCAGCCCCCACCCGCCCTGGCGGGTGAGCAGACAAGCCTCTCGGGCTGGTGAGTGCTGTTTGGCACCGATCCTCTTTGCGGGAATCTCTCTGCTTTGCCCTCCACACCCCTGTTGCTGCGCTCTCCTCCGTGGCTCAGAAGCTTCCCCCCTCCGCCACCCGCAGTCTCCGCCCACAAAGTATCTTCCTAGTGTGTGGAAATCTTATCCAAGTACGTGGGGATTTTCTTGCCTTTTGGAAGGTCTGTGGTCTTCTGCCACCGTTCAGTAGGTATTCTGTAGGAGTTATTCCCCATGTAGATGTATTTCTGATGTATTTGTGGCGAGGAAGGTGATCTCCGTGTCTTACTTTTCCTCCACCTTGAAGCTCCTCCCATTCTATAACCATTCTGTTTTTCACTTTCAGTACAGTATTCAATAAAGTACATGAGATATTCAACACTTTATTATAAAATAGGCTTTGTGTTAGATGATTTTACCCATCTGTATTCTAAAGTAACTGTTCTGATCACATTTAAGGTAAGCTAGGTTAAGCTATAATGTTCAGTAAGTTGGGTATATTAAATTCATTTTCAAAGTAACGATATTTTCAACTTACACTGGGTTTACTGGGACATAATATGTTCGTGGCTATCGCTACAAATTACCAAACGGTTCTCCTAAGGCATTATACCAAACTTTTCTGCCACTAGAGACAGCAAGTGTGTCATTTTCAACAGAAACTCATCAGCAATGTTAACATTTTTTTAAAAAAACAAATGCCAATTGAGTTAGCTCACAATAGTCCCTGAAGAGAAGCTATGGATTTAAATACACATGCTCCCTGGGGATCTTTTTCTTCCTCCAGGTACTTCCTTTAGTATCTAAGATGATGCTATCAGATCCTGAAGGTCAGAGTTAAAATGGGACACGTATATGTTTGAATAGTCCTCCTAGAGCTAAAGGCAGGAGAAGGCTTTTCCACTGAGGTTTAAGTTTTCTCTGTGGGATAACCTGGCTCTTATGTTCTATGAGAAGGAAGGAGAAGGGGTGAACAGGTTATTTTACCAATCCTTACTATCTCCTCCTCCCTAACTCTGAGAGGCAGCACACTTCTCCTCAGGAGCTGGCTCTCTCCTCTCCCTCACTGGTCCCTCCACAGCCTTCTCCATGCCCTCAGTAGCCCCCACTCCCAGCCCAGACACTTCCTCCTTAGCCAGGTCTTCCCTTACTCCTGCCTAGAAGATAGAACTTCCCCCACCTCCCTCCTTGCTGGGGCAGGCCTCACCTTAGGCCCTTTGCTCTAGGAATGGTGAACTTGCCTCTTCACCTAGACTTTCCCTCTCAGATTGTGGAGGCCAGGACCTGCCCTTGACTTCCTACTGTCCCCAGCAGTGACACATGCCTGGCTCATGATAGATGCTCAACAGATACCTGCATGGTCCAATAAGGCAGAAGAGTCAGAAAGTGGATAAATACTCTGGAAGATTGATAATCAATTAGAAGTCATGGTCACCAGCTTGATGTTATCCTTGGCAGTCTGGCCCTTCAGGAATCCCTGATGAATTCAAGATTCCTGATTTCCCTTCTTGCAGAACGTGAGAGACATTAGCAACTGTTGTATATTTTTCCCACATAATCCTAATCACTCTTTTGTTTTTATTTTCAGTTATCCTTAATTCAGACCCTGCTGCTGCTCACTAAAGCTCTTCAAGTTCTCATGTTATTTTGACCCATTTTTTAACCCTACCTGAACTCCCATTTCAGAACACAAAAAAGCATATCATATTGCTCCTGTGTCAAAATGAAAAAAAATTTTTTTAATCTCATATGTCATGAACGCCTTACAGTAATACCTTCTTCTCAACCCTTAAACACCACCCTGAGCAGTGGGTGTGCTGTTATCCCATTTCACAGGTAGGGAATTGAACCTCAGAGAGGTTAAACTATCTGCCTGGAATCTCAGCCAGGAGATGGCAGGCAGAAGTGAAACCCAGGCAGGCTCTGAGTGGTGGGCTCTTTCCTTTGTACTCTTGCTAAGGTCAACAGCAAATGCTTGACAAATGTCAGAAAACTGAGTTCTTCTCCTACGTTGGCCACTTTTTTCCATGAGAATATTCATAGCCATTGCCTTCTTGTGGCATGCTGCTTAGCAAATGTGAGTAAATGCTAATGCTGTCCCGATGTCACAGGACTATAAAAACGAGAACCACGGGCCCAAAAGCTAAGCAGGAAAGCTGGAGTCTTTGATGTGTCCTTGTGCAGACGTAGAGAATGGACTTGAGGACATGGGGAGGGGGAAGGGTAAGCTGGGACGAAGTGAGAGAGTGGCATGGACATATATATACTACCAAATGTAAAACAGATAGCTAGTGGGAGGCAGCCACATGGCACAGGGAGATCAGCTCGGTGCTAGAGTGGTGGGATAGGGAGGGTGGGAGGGAGACTCAGGAGGGACGGGAAATGGGGATATATGTATACACATAGCTGATTCACTTTGTTATACAGCAGAAACTAAAACACCATTGTAAAGCAATTATACTCCAATAAAGATGTTTAACAACAAGATGTTAAATAAAATCCCATATATATATATAGACTGCTGTACTAAAACTTCATAGTAACCATAAACCAAAAATCTATAATAGACATACACACAAAAAAGAAAAAGGAATCCAAGCATAACACTAAAGATAGTCATCAAATCACAAGAGAAGAGAACAAAAGAAGAAAGGGGAACAAAAGACCTACGAAAACAAATCCACAACAATTAACAAAATGTCAATAAGAACATAAATATCAATAATTACATTAAATGTAAATGAACTAAATGCTCCAGCCAAAAGACGCAGACTGGCTGAATGGATATAAAATCATAGAAAGAAGACCTGTATATCTGCTGCCTACAAGAGGCTCACTTCAGATCTATAGACACATACAGACTGAAAGTGAGTGGATGGAAAAAAGGTTTTCCACGCAAATGGAAATCAAAAGAAAGCTGGAATAGGAATACTCATATCCAACAAAATAGACTTTAAAATAAAGACTGTTACAAGAGACGAAGTAGGACTCTACATAATGATCAAGGGATCAATCCAAGAAGAAGGTATAAAAATTATAAATATATGTGCATCCAACATAGGAGCACCTCAATATATAAGGCAAATATTAAAAGACATAAAAGGAAAAATCGACAGTAACACAATAATAGTAGGGGACTTTAACACCCCACTTACATCAATGGACAGATCATCCAGGCAGAAAATCAATAAGGAAACACAAGCCTTAAATAACACATTAAACCAAATGGACTAAATTGATATTTATAGAGCATTCCATCCGAAAGCAGTAGAATACACATTCCTTTCAAATGCACATGGATCATTCCTTGGTTTTTTTTTCAAGTGTTTGTTTGTTTGTCTGTTTATACATTCTTCTCTATATCCACAGTAGATCTGTCTCCTGAAATACTTCCAAATGAACTAAAATTAAATGTGTGCTTTTACATTTCCTGTGGAAATCAAGTGGAGAAGTCTTTGGAAATAGCCCAAATTTCACCAATTCCCTAAAAGCCTTCCCAAGGATCAAAGAAACTGCAGGGAAAAATAAACACAAACAAACAAATAATTTTTTTAAGTGGCAAATAGTTTCATTCTAACCACTCACTCAGATTCCATAGGTCTCTTCTCTAAATGGGCTAATCATAACACAAATACCAATAACCACAACACCTAAAACAAAGACCCAAGATAGTTCATTCCTAAGGGAGTGGAGACAACAGTTTGCTTGCATCTGTATTTGCTCTAGAACTAGCAGCTAGATAAGAGAGCAGGCACCACAGTCATAGTGGTTCTATGCATTTCTACTTGAAGAACTATAACATTATGTCACTTATAGTTTCCAGGCAAATGCGACAGCTGTGGCAAGTACCTCCACCCCCACCTTCCTCAATAAACATTTTCCTGCAAATTAGGTGAAAATCACATTGAACTGTGTTTTAAACACGTTAGAGGAACTTGATAAGACAGGAGAAATGCTTTAGAAAGCAAGAACGGGGCAAGCACAGATTCAAGGGGACCACTTCCCAGGAAGTTACAGCTTAATCTCCAGAACTTAGGCAGTGGTTGGGAGTCCCCTTCAGATGCAGAATGACCTCAGAGAAGAAATGTCCAGCGAAGAAAGGAGGGCGCTGCCTACACAGAGGTTTCTGCCAGGTTCTAAATTCAGTGCCTAGAAGTAACACAAATGTGTGAATTGGGCCAGGTTAAAGGGAAAAAGGAGTAGAAAGGGGTGTGGAAAATGTACCCTTTTTAACGGTACTTAAAAATATGTATTTTTAAAAGTACCTGTGAATGAAAACTTTGCCTGCCATAACAGTAAACAAAGGATGTTGCAGCCATCAAGCCACTACAGCCACTGCCCCTAATGGTGAGCCCTGAGGGAACTCAGGATGGAGAAAAACTGGGCTGCCCACTGCCAAGCCCTCAGTCGCTGCAGCCACCTTCAACGGTGCACCCAATGGTTAGGGAACTCTGGATGCGAAAGAACTGGATACTGGCCCTAAATAGCTAAGGTGCATATCAAAGGAATGGTTTCAGTGAGCCCAGACTGTTGCATCTTCCCATACATAGAAAAGCGCTAAATTCATTAACTTGAGATATCTGGTTTTCTTCAATTAATGGTAATCTTTTGATTGTCCGGTATTTGTTGCAAAACTCCATATATATCCTGGCTCCTCCCTTACCTCTTCAGAACAGTCCCTCAGAGCTATCTGAGAGGTTGTCTTCCGGGCTTGAAGTCCTCAGAAAGACCACCAAATAAAACATACTTTTCTCAACTTTTAGGTTGTGCAGTTTTTTTTCAGTTGACATACACTATGCAGAAACTGCTAGTTTTCTACCCCATATCCAAACTCCCTTCCTTAGCAATAGAACCCAATTTTTATTAAGGGCAGAAATGGCCCACTTAGGCTGGAAGACTACTTCCCAGGCTTCCTTGCAACTAACTATGGTCATCTGACTACATTCTGGGCAATAAGACTTACTGGCAGAGAAGAGGAAAAGAGTGGCTGATGGGAGAACCAAAAGTATCTGCCCCCTTCACTAGCCTCAAGGAACCCACACACAGTGAGAGATGGGTGCATAACACAAGTCATGGTGTGTGTTATATTCTATTGTGTACAAAACGCTATAGGGATACAAAGTGGGAATTATTCACTCTAATGTTGAAGGTGTTTTCCTAATGTTACATAAGCAAATGGATTTCAGAGCAATGCCTAGTGACCAGCTGTGTGACTTTCAGCAAATACACCACCTCTCTGAGCCTGAGTTTTCTCATGTTTTAATGGAAAAATAAATCCCACCTTGCAGAACTACTGTGGGGATTCAGTGAGGTTACCTGTTTAAAGCAAACAGTAGGGAGCCAATCATATGGCAAATAATCCAAATCTGGCATCCCCCTTTCCAGTTGTTTCTCTTAGAGAACTAAAGCCTGTGGTGCAGAGCCAAAGAGATTGCTGCTGAGAAGGATGGGGTCTGATAACCTGTTTAAGTGCTTTCACTCCCAGAACAATTTGATAAACCATTCGCTTGCACAGGGATCTTAGTTTCTGCCCTCTGACTGAAAGCAGATCTTATTTGGAAAAGTGGGAATTTCTTAACCATGAATAGAATAGTCATTTATTAATATGATGTTGCTCATGCCCACTGAGATACTGGAGATGTTCCCTCCCCACCACCATGCCAACCACACCCAGTGGGGACCAGGGAGTGGGGAGCTAGGAAGAAGGGCATTTAAGAGCTCTTAGTCTGTTTTTATGTGTTTGGCAAGTGTCCCACACACTTTATTGTCTTGGTTTATGAGGCAAACTTGGCCAGGAAGATAACCCATGACCTTCAGGAAACTGGATGATAAGGGAATAAAAACAGATTGTTCAGCATGGAGTAAGGTCTCTTTATCTGTAGTTCTCCTCCTCCACCAACAAATTATAGGCATGTTCTCCTAGAAAAAAAATACACAGGACCTTCCTCCAGGACTGCCCAGTATGAGATTGAAGAATCCAGCAGGGACCAATCAGGCCTCAAGTGAACAACAACCCATTTTTATACATAACACTGTAACCATCCTAAACCAACTTTCAACTGCCAATTTCAGGCTCTTATATATCAGATCAAAAACATTATCATGGGGACTTCCCTGGTGGCACAGTGGTTAAGAATCTGCCTGCCAATGCAGGGGACACGGGTTTGATCCCTGGTCCGGGAAGATCCCACATGCCATGGAGCAACTAAGCCCGTGCAGCACAACTACTGAGCCTGTGCTCTAGAGCCCACAAGCCACAACTACTGAAGCCCACGCGCCTAGAGCCTGTGCTCCGCAACAAGAGAAGCTACCAAAACGAGAAGCCTGCGTACCGCAACGAATAGTAGCCCCCACTCGCCGCCAACTAGAGAAAGCCCGCACATAGCAACAAAGACCCAACGCAGCCAAATAAATAAATTAAATAAGTAAATTTAAAAAAAAACATCCTGGTACCACCTAGACAGTGCAAAAAAGTGAAAATATTAATTCTATTGACAAGAGGTGTGGGATTTATAAATTTAATATATTTATATTAAATATTTAAATTAAATTTATAAATTTAATATATTTGAGAAAAACAAAGGCACTTATTAGGGGTGTTAAAAGTGGCAGATCTTTAGTCTTAGTGGTATGTTTAGCTCGTTAACTGTATTTCCAACTGTGAATACAACTACAAAATTAAAGAGCATATATGAAATGTTGGAAAGATAACATCAGAGATTGTGGATAAATGACAAGGTATTATTTGAGACTATAATATATTTCAGCTGTTGGGTTTATAGTCCTCACCTTATAGCAGATATGTCTATTTGGGGGTGTGCTAAACTTTCACACAAGCTTTAAGGAATGTCTGTGTGGATTACCTGCAATCCAGCTTCTTCCATAGCCACGTCCAATCGTGTCCTACACGGTGGGATTTAGCCAAGGCAGCACAGATCCAGGTGGAGTCTCACCAGCAAGTGCCAAAACCAAGCATGCGTGGAGTCAAATAGAATCAGCCCGGAAGTCAGGTCAAAATGGGGCCCAAGTCCACAAGCCCAGGAAGCCTTGAGGGTGGCAAGAAGAGTTAGGAAGTCACTCCTGCCAGACTGGCTGCTGGGACTGAGAACAGAGGGAGGACGCCTCCTCACAATAGATCTGAACAAACCTCCATGAGCAAACACAAGAGTCTCCACTAATTTAAAGAAGCAGAAATAAGTCAGTGCCTAATGTACAGAATAGGTTGCTCCAGAAATTCCTTATTTGAAAAAATTGAGAAATTTGAACTACGATTTAGACTGGTCTGATCTGGAAATCCCTAGTTAAGAAAACACAAATTTTCTTCATAGCTAATTCTAGAGCAGTGTTGTCCAAGAGAAATATCATGCAAGCCACATGTAAAACCAAATGAAATTAATTTTAATAATAAATTTCTCCTAACCCAAGATATCTGAAGTATTATCATTTCAAAATGTAATCAATATAAAAATTATTAGTGACATAGTTTATATTACATTTGTCATACGAAGTCTTCAAACTCCAGCGTACTTTTTACACTTACAGCACATCTGAATATGAATGCGAAATTTTCATTGCAAATACTTAACTGTATTTAGATCATACAATTTATAGCTTAAAAAACTGATTCACATACACAAATTGTTTCTAATATACTTAAAAGTTTCCCAGTAAATGAACTGAGTATTAGTTCCTAGCACTGCAGGAAAAAAACCAACAATAAATGGCCTTACTTTCCAGAAAAAGCACAGGGGCAACAAATGCATGACCTCTACCTCATGCTTTTGCCTTCCAGATCTTATGTAGGTGCAAGTGATTGGTGGAATCTAAATTACATCTAGAACTTGAACTGCAAGGCAGGCTGGGGAAGTTTTAGTCTTCTCGGTATAGGAAGATCCTAAAAAAGAGGTTGGAATATATATTGAGGCCAATGCACCATGTGCCCATGATGTTCATTGCAACAGCATTTACGACAGCAATCACTAAATAGAAAATAGACTAAATGCACAAAAGTAAAGGGCTAGTAAAATAAAGCGTACTCTATCCAGGTAATGAAATAACATGGTCATTTTGGGGTTTGTTTTAAATATTTATTTTATTTATTTATTTGGTTGTGCCAGGTCTTAGTTGCGGCAGGCGGGCTCCTTAGTTGTGGCATGCATGTGGGATCTAGGTCCTTGACCAGGGATCGAACCCATGCCCCCTGCATTGGGAGCGCAGAGGCTTAACCATTGCGCCACGAGGGAAGTCCCACATGGTCATTTTTGAAGGACATTTTATCAATGAAGTGAAAAATCTTACAATATGTCACTTACCAAAATAAAGTCTGAACAAAGAGCAGTACATTCAATCTGATCCCACTTTTAGGGACAACTAGGGAAATTTAAATATGACCTATGTATTATTTTTGCAGGTATGATAATGGTACTGTGATTATGTCGGAGAATGTCTTTGTTCTTAAGAAATGAATGCTTTAGTGTTGTGAATTTTTTAAATTACTTTCAAATAATTCAGAATAAAAGCAGAGAGAGAATGTTAACTAGGAAATGATGCATGATGGAAATCTAGGAAAATGATATATGGGCATTCATTGTACTACTCTTTTAACTTTTCTGCTAGCTAAAAATTACTCAAAATAAGAACTGGGAGAGAAAAATGCTGGGGAACAGTGGCTAGTTTTATTTATTTGCAAGGCTGTTCAGAGTTCAGGCTATTTCCTTTGCCAGCACCACATCTTTAAAAATGTGTGCTCTCAGAATGCATGTATACAATGTTGTCATCTCCAGTAACCCAATATGGCTTTAGGCTGCTCTTTCTTTATTTTCCCATTCTTTTAATGTGTTTTGAGAAACTACAACTGTTCCAGAGAACATCTGTATCTCTCTTTCTCTCTCTCCCCCTCCCTCCCTCTCCCTCTCCCCTCCCTCTCCCTCTCCCTCTCCCTCTCCCTCTCCCTCTCCCTCTCCCTCTCCCTCTCCCTCTCCCTCTCTCTCTCTCTCTCTCTCTCACACACACACACACACACACACACACACGAAATAATTAAATCAGTGATGTCAAATGCATGGCACATATGCCACCAGAATCCCTACCAAGCAATGGCAGTCATCACTAACTGATCAACGTACTCTTTCCTGCCAAACCTCATTATACATCAGAATCCTGCTAAACACAGCTCTCCAGGTAACTTTGATTAATGCATGGGAGCTGGCATGTGAGATTAAACCTTTGCCACACATTTATTAAATAGTCTACTTTAGCAAAACCTTAAAAAGCTATGATTGTCCTGAGTGTCTCTGAGGTGGCTACGAAAGAAAGAGCTCAAAACCTGGAGCCAAAGACCTGAACTCAAATCCATCTTCTGCCTCTTACTCCTTGAACCTTGGGAAAATCTATTAAAGTTCTTTGGCCCTCAGTTTCCCCATCTGTAATGAAACCTTCCTCACAGGGGTATAAGGTAGTTGAAATGAAATAACGGACACTTTGTAAATGCCAAAGACATTTACATATGAAGAGTGGCATCAGGAAAAATGGAAAACTCACTATTGGAAAAGCCATTGCTGGAGTATTGATTGTAATTCAGAATGGAGGATGAGTTCTAAGGGCCTAAAGTGTTTCTTTTCTTTTTTTTAAGCCAATCCAGAAACAGGGCAAATTCTGAGTGCTCCTTCTCAGTATCCTTTGCTGGTTCTTCATTTCTAACTTATGAAAGGGCTCAGTCGTCAGATATTTTTTGCCGTTCGCACCATAGGTGACGTCCTCTAATCTCATGACTTTTAAGCACAATTCATATGCCGTTGACTCTCAAATTTTAAAAGTGTACCAAGATGTTAAAAAGGGAGTTTAGGGCTTCCCTGGTGGCGCAGTGGTTGAGAGTTCGCCTGCCGATGCAGGGGACACAGGTTCGTGCCCCGGTCCGGGAAGATCCCACATGCCGCGGAGCGGCTAGGCCCGTGAGCCATGGCCACTGAGCTTGCGTGTCTGGAGCCTGTGTTCCGCGACGGGAGAGGCCACAACAGTGAGAGGCCCATGTATCGCAAAACAAAAAAAGCGGGGGGGAGTTTAGACCACGGTTTCAACACAATAGATATCAAATACTAAAGTAAGGGGCTGATGCAAATCAATATTTTCAAAGTGGTTATCTAAGAACAGTTTAACTTGGACCCCTCACTGTAATCAATGCCATAAAATGGTCCCATTACCGGAGATTGAAGGGAGGGAGAATTTGTAAAAGGTTTTCTTTGAAGAAAGCTGTGCTGTGAATAGCTCCTCTCCCTGGAGAATGGAAAGGACGGGGGAAGACCCCTCAGCTCAGACCTAGTGATAGGAGATAACTCAGAGAGCTGATATGCGTTCCCTGTAGTTTGAAGAAAGGGCGTGGGGAGAGCTGCTTAATTAACTGGAGTCTGACCCCCCACCCCAACTGGGGAATCTAAAGGTGAGAGGTTGCTAAAGCAGTGGGTTGCAGCAGAGAAGAGATTCCCCTGGGAATAGCCAAGGCACAGGGTATATACTTCCTGTGGACAGGAGGTGAGCCACACAGGAGAGTCAGCAAGAGCCTTATCATCCTAGCTCAAGTGTTTTGCCTGGTGGGGTGATGGGACTGTAAATGAGAAAGCTTGCGTGGAATGAGCTGCGGGAAAACCCACGGCAGCTGGAGGAATAGGATGCATCACCCACACCAGTGGAGTTGCCAAAAGAGAAGCCACAGCAGTGGAGCCTCCACAGAATCTACAAAAGAACCAAGGAAGACACAGCATTAAATATTAGTCAGCCCCAGAGAAAGTTAAAATCATGTTAGGACAGTCCCAGTCAAGTAAGAACTTTCTGATCTCTTTCCCCTCTACCCTCCTAGTGGAGTGTTGACACCAACTCTGGAGCAGCTGAAACCATAGCTAATGAGATGATGAGCAAGAAAGGGAAAAAAGCCAGCCATAACTTCTTCCCCAGTGGGGGTAACTAACCTGCTAAGGTAGAGGAAGTTGGAAGCAGAAGAAACATGACCTTTTAATGAAGATGTAAGTATTAAGTAACAAACTGAACTGGACATTCTTGTTTCTGAATCAAGTGTCTGGGTTCCTACTTAAGGAGAACCATGGGACTTTCTGATACCTAAGAGTGACCAGAAAAATCATGATGCCTGCCAGAGTTTTCACCCAATGGCAGGGAAAACTGTTCCTCCACTGAATCAATGTTAAAGGGACATTAGGAAACAAAATTAAAATTGCATTCCAATTGATTCCCAGAGCTGTGCTTCTTCGCAATACTTGTTATAGCAGTATAATATGCATCTCAGAATTATCATATCCAAATACAAATTCTTGATTTGTATTCCATCTCCCAGACCTATTCTTCCTACAGTCTTTCCATCTCGTTAAAACAGAACTCCATCATTCCTCTTGATCAGGCCAAAATCCTTGAAGTCATCCTTGAATCCTTTCTTTCTTTAACATCCTAGATCCGAACTATCGGCAAATCCTACAAGATCTACTTTCAGAAGTTATTCTGAATCCAACCACTTTTTACCACCACCTGACCTAAACCACAATTGTGTCTCCCTTTGCTGTTTATTCTCATCTCCCTACATTCTACTCTCAACACAGCAGCCCAAAGTGACCCTTGTAAATCATGTAAGATCTTCTCAAAAGCCTTCAAAGCCTTCATTTTTAACTTAGAATAAAAGCCAGTGTTCTTAGAATGCCTACATGATCTAGCCCTTAATCTTTTTCAAACCTCATCTCCTACCACGCCCTCTTTGCTTGCCACGATCTGACCACACTGAGATCCTTGCTTTTCCTCAAACTTGCTAAACACTCCTCCACCTCAAGACCTTTACACTTGCTGTTCTTTCTGCCGGAAATTCTCTTCCCCTTGTAGATTTCTGCTCAAATATCACCTTATCAGAAAGGCCTCTCTTGATTGCCTAATATAAATAGCAACTCCATCTTCCCCTTCTCCCCCACTCCCTTCTCTCCTACTCCTGATCTCCCTATCCTCCTCCTTTACTATAGTTATGCCCATGTCACTTAGAGCCACCTGAAATACTATGCATTTATTTGCTTGTTTATTGTCTGCCTTCCTCTACCAGCATGTCAACAACCCAAGGCTAGGACTTAGCTTGGTCCACAGTTGTGAGCACTCAATATATTTTGAGTAAATGAATAATTTATATTGAAGTACTTATAAGAGATCCTAAGTTATAATCATTTTATATTTAAAAAACTCTTCCATGGTCCCTTATAATATTTGGAAACAAATTCTGAAAATGGAGGAGAGCTGGGTCCCCTCAGCCTCCTCCTGACTCCTTTCAGGCCTACCCTCCCCTGATCCCATCTCTCAACAAGAACACATCCCCGGTTCTCACATTAGAGGACCTTCCAGGAAGTCAGACAGGGGTGGACGGAGCCCATGGGGTCTCTCCTTGGCAACCATGGTTGCACATCAAGTCTTCACTCTGACACATGCAGGTACCAGGGCCAGATCTGGGGTTCTCCAGGCCTCTGTTCTGACCGCCAGACAAGAATGTCTGTCTCTTTTAATTTGACTTAACCTCTGTTTAATTACTAACTTGGCAGTTTCTGCTCTCTCTGCTTAGCTGCTTGTCAAGTATATGGCACTTTTGATAATTTAAGGGTTAGAATTTAGTCTGTTTTTGTAAATGAAAATCAGCCTGGAGCCAGAGTTTCCCTTTTATTCAGCAAGACGAAACAGACAGCACATGAAAGGCAGGCACACTATAATTTTGTCTTTTCTGATACATTAAAAGCAGGCCTTTGCATACTGCCTGCTTGCTGTCATCTGGAAACCTCTACTGGGCCTGTAACTATGAAGTCTAGTGCTTTCATATGATTAGTTGTTTTTTTTCTTTCTTTCCGTGTCCAGCTTGGTTGGAAAAATTACACAGCAATGCCAGGAGACCACAATGAGAGGCAGCCTGGGGGATGCCCAGAGAGCTTGGGGACTAGGAGCTGGAGCCTAGGTTTCAGGACTGTCTCCACAGCCTCTGGGTTCAGTAACTTGAATGCTTATCTAACATAGTTTTAGGTGGATTGATGAATTCTATAACACTTGTTCATTCAAACCAACATTTATTTGGCACATCACAGATATCAGGGACAGGAGTTATACAAGTGAGAAGATATGATCCCTTTCCCCAGGGAGCACTCAGTCTAATGAATAGATAAATTAGGAAAAGAGACAATCTCAGTCTTGTTATAATCAAGGTGTGCAGAAAGCAACCTGGGAGCCTGGTGATAAAAGGGAGTCAGTCTACTTGAAGGATGAGTAGGTATTTACCAGGATTCAGTATGTGGGCTCAGGACAGACATGACAGCCCATGCAAAGGCCTGAGATAGCCTGTGCTGAACAGAAAAAGGAAAACTGGGCTTCCCTGGTGGCACAGTAGTTTAGAATCCGCCTGCCAATGCAGGAGACGTGGGTTCCAGCCCTGGTCCGGGAAGATCCCACATGCCACGGAGCAACAAAGCCCGTGCACCACAACCATTGAGCCTGTGCTGTAGAGCCCACGAGCCACAACTACTGAAGCCTATGTGCCTAGAGCCCGTGCTCCGCAACAAGAGAAGCCACCACAGTGAGAAACCCGCACACCAGAAAGAAGAGCAGCCCCCACTCGACACAACTAGAGAAAGCCCGCACACAGCAACGAAGACCCAACGCAGCCAAAAATAAATAAATAAATTAATTAATTAATTAAGTTTATCAAAAAGAAAAAGGAAAGTTCACTGTAGGCTATGTGTGAGGGGGGAGCAAAGCTGAGGAGAGTGTGGAGGCAGGGGGATAAGAGGAAAAGCAAAGAAAGTGAGGTTTGACCCTTTAGGTTAAGGACCAATGGTGAGGTTACAGAAAAACTTGAGGTCATGTGGTAAAATGGGCATGATAGAAGTAATAGTTAACAATTATTGGGCACTTATGACCATGTTCTGAGTACTTTCCACTTAAACCTACAGCGTTCAGAGATGCTAAGTTACTTGCCCAAGATGATTCGGCTGAGAAAAGGTGAAGATCGGAATTTAAAAGCAATCTGCAGATTCCAGAGCCTAACCCTTAACCATCACACTACCTTGCCAGAAGTTTGCAACTATTAAATGAGCTAATGGATAGGAAAGTACATGGCACACTGTAAAGTTCTGTCCAAATGTAGCACTGGTGTTTTGGGGGTTTGTTTTTTTAATAAATTTATTTATTTATTTTTGGCTGTGTTGGGTCTTTGTTGCTGCACGCAGGATTTCTCTAGCTGCGGCGAGCGGGGGCTACTCTTCGTTGTGGTGTGCGGACTTCTCATTGCGGTGCCTTCTCTTGTTGTGGAGCACGGGCCCTAGGTGCGTGGTCTTCAGTAATTGTGGCACGTGGGCTCAGTAGTTGTGGCTCACGGGCTCTAGAGCACAGGCTCAGTAGTTGCGGTGCATGGGCTTAGTTGCTCCGCGGCATGTGGGATCTTCCCGGACCAGGGCTCAAACCCGTGACCCCTGCATTGGCAGGCAGATTCTTAACCACTGAGCCACGAGGGAAGTCCCTACACTGGTGTTTATTAGTTTTGTTACAAGGATGCCCAACATAGGAGGTCTTTCTTCATTGATATTTGACAGTGTAACCCTGAGCATTTTCTCCCAGGCTCAGAATGGCAAGCAAGAAAGGCTGTGAGAGTCAGAGATCACTCCGGATGAAAGGAAAGGAAGTCTGGGCTTTCATGAGTCACACTGGGGGGATGGAAGAATGATAAAAATCAAATGAAGGAGCCCTTCTGAAAGCTTAGCCTTTGCTGGCACCTACTAGTGCCCATGACAGATGTGCCAGCTTCATGGAGAATTATCCCCTGGAGGATAAATGCCCCAGGGCAGTTGTACATGTGAAGGGGATGGTGGGGGGAGGAGGGGAAGAGTTGCAACTGGTCTAACAGGCTGGGAGACCTGAGAGGCTGCCGTGCATCTGTGGAAAAATAAAACTTCAGCCTGGAATTCACTAATCATAACCATTACTTAGCACCACCTATGGGCATGCACTGCACTGCACTGAGGGTGTCACACACCTTCTCCGGAAACAGCAGGAGCCCCAACCCCACCAGCTCAGCAAAATGTAATTCTCTTTGTTTTAGAGATGCAGATAGCTCTAGGAGATTACTTGATTGGACCAGGGTCGCATAACTAACTAGTAGCTAGCAATCCTAATTTAGGATCAAAGTTGAATTTAATTCATACTCTTTTTTTTACAGCACCAGGACTCTTCCAAAAGACATACATTCAAGGCTTAATTCTCCCAATTATTATGTCTGTGATCCTGGCCCTCTCAATTCATTACTGGGAGTTTTGTGTTGACTGATTGAAGAGTTGATTTTCCTGCCTCATTCCAGAAGAGGTTTACACCTTAAATCCTTACCTGCAATACGGGGAGAAACCCCTCCCAGTGTGTTTGTAGAGATTCGGAAAAAGGGATTAGGTCTGGAACACCAATAACAACATAACTATCTTTAAAACCTGAAGACCTGCTACCTCATAAAATGTATCTTTGAACTTCATGACTCCAAATAGAAAGGGGAATTCTAAGTTGCCCCCCCGAAATGTTTCCAAACTTATTGATATGGAAACCACTGTCCTAAGGTCACGTGTCAGTTAACATTCACATCCTGAAAAATTCTCTTCACCCTGTGTGCCCAAAGAAAGATCTAGAAAACTCATTGTCTAGAGCTCAGTTGAAATTTAAAGGAAACAAAGATACTAGATTGAACCATGTGAAATTACCATTACCAAAGGGGTTCGACATAATGCAGGTCTTCGACATAATTAATGCAGGTCTTCAAAAAGACAGTACCATTATCACTGCAGAATGATTGGGCAAGCCCATCCTGGGCCAAATGTCAGCAGGCAGGCATAACAATCATCTGGGTGACTGTTTAATATGCAGATTATGGGCCCACCCACAGATCCAGTACTGGAGTTGGGGTGAGGTACTTCAGGAATCTGGCTTTTTAAAAGGCATCCCAAGTACCCCAAGACAGAAAGACTGCTCTAGGGGACTTCCCCTCGAGCATCTCCAAACCGGAAGAATATTCTGTTCCCAATAACTCTAAAGACAGCATCTCAAGATGCTGCACTTCTCAAAGGGCATCCTTCGTCAGCTTAAGGGCAGGTCAGTTTGAGGACCTCTACTGTAAAAGTAGGCAAGCACCTGGTGACAGTTTCAAATCCATCCTCCACAACTTTCTAGCTGTGAGAAGTCTCTTTTGAGTGCCCAGCTTTTTTGTTTTAATGACCCACCCCTCCTTTTGTTGTTTTCTTTATTTTATTTTGTTTTGTTGCCTGAAATTAATGATTATTGCAAGGGAATCTAGACCACTTTTTGAATAGCTGCATTTGGGTAATGTACCCATTGCTCTACCCTCCAGGAAAGAATTACTGTGGCTCCACTAGATGGTTTAGCGACTATTTATGCCCATCTTCCACATCGCAGACCCAGACCAAAGCCTAATTATTTCTACCATGTTTGTTTTGCTGCAGAATGGTAACATTTACAAGGACATGGGTTTTTCCTCTATCCTATAATTTGGATTGTTTAGTTTTCCTTTTTGGACTTCTTTGATGCTGCTGAAGAAAGAAGTCCACAAAAATCTGGAGAAAGGAAGAGAGTGGGCTGCAGGGGGCAGAGTAGGTGGAAATGTTGTTTGCTTCTCTGTCTCCTCGGCCCCCCACCACCACTTCCCCTAGCTGGACTAAGCTATCTCCTTCCTATTTCTGCTTTTCTGCCTCTTACAGCTGGGCTGAAATATGTCAGCAGTATCACTGACTTACTATGAAACCTTGAGCGGGTCTCTTTCCCTCTCCAGGCCTTGCTTCCTATGTAAACAGTGAAGGTATACAACCAGACAATCTCTAAATTTAGTAACTTTCTTTAGCCCACTGGACTGTCGCTCATTCCTCTGTGACAGCCATGTGACTTGGGTCAACTTATTTGACCCATCTGATAGACCGTCAAGATGAGTCACAGCCTTCTCTTTTCTATCTCTGATGAATAAAAATAAGTTGCTTCTTTATACCCAAGGCATGAAAATAGTAACCAATCCATGTTCCCTCAGAAGTCCCTGAGTTCCAAAGATGAGACCATTACTCTATTAAATTCTCCAAAGTGTTTCCAAGGCTTTAAATCATCTATCACATCCCTGACACACCCACCACACCCATTACCACACCCACTAGCCCCAATGCAACCTTAAAACCTTCTTGGGTTAATTTCTGCCTCTCCTCTCCCCTTTATTTCTTGCTGGAGGTTTCTATGAGAAATGTAATTCCACTTCTAGGTATGTACTCTAGAAAAGCATTTCCAAATGTCCACAATAAGACATACAGAAGGATATTCACTGGGGCCTTATTTACCATAATGAATAATCAGGAAAAAAATGTCCATCAACTAAAATAATAATAAAACTCTGAGAAATCCATTTAACAGAATACTGTGCAGCACTTCAAAAGAATGAGGCAGATCCAAAAGTACTAATATGGGTAGACTGATAAGACATATTGTTGAGTAAAAGAAGCATGCCAAAGAATGGTATGCATAGTATAACTTTTATGGAAAACAAATAAACTGTACATATTCTAAGTGTGTGTGTGTGTGTGTGTGTGTGTGTGTGTGTGTGTATATGTACCTACACATACACATACATACACACACATATACATAGCAGACATCTGGAAGGATGTGTAACAAACTGGTAACATTGTTTACCTCCAAGGAAGGGATGGTCAAGGGGACTTTGTGTGAAATATTTTAATATTTTTACTCAAAGGTTATAATCATAAATTACTTAAGAAATTTAAATTAATTTGAAATAATACAGCCCCTAAGTATATAACAATAGCACAAGAAATGGGGGGAAGGAAAAGTTCTTACTCTATACATGAACTGGTATAACATAATTTGAAGATGACTGTTCAAAAATGTGATAAAGATGAATATTAAATAACATAAAGATAAAATTTTATTAGAAAAAAGAAATTTAACAAATAAGACAAGAGTGAAGAGAAAACAGAACCATAAAAAAATAATGCACATGCAGGTTAGCAAAGAGAAGGGAAAGGAAGAAAGAACTGATGGAACAAATATAAAATGACTAGCCAGATGGTAGATTTAAATATAACCATATCAATAGTAGAAATGTAAGTAATCTACACACCCCAATTAAAAGGCAGAGACTGTCAGACTGGATAAAAAACAAGACAACACATTATGCTGTCTACAGGAAACTCACCTTCAATATAAAGACATAAAAAAGTAAAAGGTTAAAATGATGCAAAAAGACAGACCATGCACACACTAATCAGAGAGCTGAGTGCCCTTATGAATACTACACAAAGTAGACTTCAGGACAGGAATATTACCAGAGATAAAGAGAGTCGTTACATAATGATAAAGGGGACAATTCACCACCAAGACATAAGAATCCTAAATGTATATACACCTAAGATTGGAGCTTCAAAATGGCATGAAGCAAAAACTGCTAGAACTCAGAAGAGAAACAGACAATTCCATGATTATAGTCAGACACATCAACAACCCTCTTAGTAATAAAAGAACACAAAAGAAATTAGTAAGGACACAGAAGACCTGAACAACACTGTAAACCAACTTGACCTAATTGATATTTATAGAGAATTCTAGTCAACAAACAGCAGAATACACATTCTTTTCAAGTACAGCTGACCACTGAAAAGCACGGGTTTGAACTGCACAGATCCACTCATAGGCAGATTTTTTTTCAAAAGTAAATACTAGAGTACTACACAATCCCTGATTGGTTGAATCCATGGATGTGGAACCTTGGATACAGAAGAACCTTGGATACGAAGGGCTGGCTATAAGTGAGTCATATGTAAATATGAAATAGTCACCAAGAGTATACTGGGTCATAAGTCAAATCTCGACAAAGTTTAAAAAACTGAAATTGTACAAAGTATGTTCTCAATACTTTGAATTAATACTTTGAATTCACAACATAATTAAATTAGAAATCAAGAATAGAAAGATATTTGGAAAATTTCCCACACTTCTAAATCACTCAAAGTCAAATGATAAATTATAAAAACTTGAATTGAAAATGAAAACACATGAAAAGTTGTGGGATATAAATAAATCAGTGTTTACACGGAAATTCAAAGCATTAAAAATTTATAGGGATAGTACCCTGGTAAACATGGTAAACATTCCTAAGACCCACTAGACTTTCTATAAGAAGTGTGACTAGCACAACCCAACAAAATGACATGGTACAAGAAGGGCAAGGATTCTGGCCTGTCCCAGGAAAGCAGTGTTACCACAGGAAGTAGAGTGGCTATGGTGAGCAGGCTAAGTGGATTTTCCGGCAAAGGCTAAAACTACAAAGAAAATTGTGCTAAGGCTTGAATGCTTAAGCCCTATTATACATCTAAAAGAATGCCAGCTATTGATAGATGCATGCATTATGAACTGGGAAGAGACAACAAGAGAAGAGGCCAAATCATCCCGTTCTGGGCTTCACCTTTTGTTTTATTATAAGGGAAATAAAATCTTGAGGTTATGTTAGCTTCAAAAAAATAAGTTTACATTAAGAAGAAAAGAATGGTCTCAAATCAATGCTCTAATGAGAATTCACCTTAAGAAACTAGAAAAAGAAAGGCAATATAAACTCAGAGCAAAGAGAAGGACATAAAAACCTGAGCAGAAATCTATGAAATAAAGCCAGAAAAACAAAGAAAGAAAATCAATGAAACCAAAAGTTGTTTCTTTGGGAAAAAAATAGGCAATTGATAAACCTCTACTCAGACTGATCAAGAAAGTGAAGGTACAAATTACCAACACCAAAAATGAAAAAGGGGAAATCACCAGATCTACTAACATTAGAAGAATAAGAAAATATTATGAACTAAGCCACTAAATTCACCAACTTGGATGAAATGGACAAATTCCCTGAAGAAAAAACACAGCCCTGACCTACTGTAGTAGACTGGGAGAACTCTAGTATTTATCTGCCTAAGGAACTCCAGGTAGAGAAATCAAAATGAGTAAGGAGAAAAAAGAACCCTCCTACACTGTTGTCAGGAATGTAAATTGGTGCGGGCACTATGGAAAACAGTACTGAGGTTCCTTTAAAAACTAAAAATAGAGTCGCCATGTGATCCAGCAATCCAAATCCTGGGCATATATCCAGAGAAAACTCTAATTGGAAATGATGCATGCACCCAAATTTTCATAACAGCACTATTTACAATAGCCAAGACCTGGAAGCAGCCTAAATGTCCACTGACAGATGAATGGATAAAGAAGAGGTGTGTGTGTGTGTGTGTGTGTGTGTGTGTGTGTGTGTGTGTGTGTGTGTATGTATTTAATATATATATATATGTATATATATATATATATAATGCAATATTAGCCATAAAAAAAGAATGAAATAATGCCACTTGAAGCAACATGGATGGACCTAGAGATTATCATACTAAGTGAAGTCAGACAGAGGAAGACAAATATTATATGATATCACTTATATGTGGAATCTAAAAAAATGATACAAATGAACTTACAAAACAGAAATAGACTCATGTAGAAAACAAACTATGGTTAACAAAGGGGAAAGGCGGGGAAGGATAAATTAGGACTTTGGTATTAACAGATACACACTACTATATATAAAATACTGATATATAAACAACAAGGACCTACTGTACAGCACGGGGAATGACATTCAATATCTTGTGATAACCTATAGTGCAAAAGAATCTGAAAAAGAATGTGTGGGCATAATACATATATATACATATATATACACACACACACAATCTGAATCACTTTGCTGTATACCTGAAACTAACACAACAATGTAAATCAACTATACTTCAATTAAAAAAACAATGAGTAGGGACGTGGAAGCACTGAACAAAACAAGTGTTTCTACTGGAGTAGAAAAACAGAGTTTAGAATAGCAGAAGCTAAAGAAGTAGAAATCAGCAAGTAGAGGATTGGTTAAGATCAGAGATTAGTTAAGAAGCCATGGCATAATTCGGTGAATGATGATGAGGGTCTGAACTACCAAGGTAGTAGTAAGAATGAAGAGAAGATTAAAATTTGAGAAATAGGTAACCAATAAAATAAGCAGAATTGGTGACTGACTGACTATGGGAAGGATGAAGGAGGAGGAGGAGCACAGAAGGGCTCTTATGCATTGGGCTTGGGGACCAGGTGCTACTAATTCATACTGGGACTAGGCAAGCAATGGTGGTTGATGGCAGAGGAAGATCATGGTCTACATTTATGGAAATCAAGGTTGGGAATGTTTACCAAGCATCCGGATTTATAAATGTGACGCAAACGGGAGAAGTCAGCAGTGAAATAACTTACTGCATGGGTGTAAGTCTCTTGCCTAAGAGACTTACAGAAAGAGAAGAGATGTGAATCAAGGGTAGAACCATGATGAGAAAATAAAGTTCAAGAAAAGCTTTATGATTGGGAATAAGGCAGTTCTAAGCAAGTGCAATCATGCACAAACATGTTAAGTAACGTCTTACAATATCAAAAAGTTGCAACAAACCTACATATCATAGAAAAACAGAATGGTTAAAAAGGAAGACACTAAAAATGATATTTAAGAAGAGCATACAATAATTCAGACATTGCATACGTGTTTTCCTACCTTTTAAAAACTATTACGGGGTTTTCCTGGTGGTGCAGTGGTTGAGAGTCTGCCTGCCGATGCAGGGGACATGGATTCCTGACCCGGTCCAGGAAGATCCCACATGCCGTGGAGTGGCTGGGCGCGTGAGCCATGGCCGCTGAGCCTGTGCATCCGGAGCCTGGGCTCCACAACGGGAGAGGCCACAACAGTGAGAGGCCCGCGTACCGCCAAAAAAAAAAAATATATATATATGTATATATTTGTATATATATATATATATACACATATATATATATTATGTATTTATATTATTTAAACACTGAAAACATGCACAGCAAAGCTGGGAAAAAATACATCATTACGAAAATTGAAATCATATCAGGTATCTTTTCCAACCACAATGAGACAAGATATCAATTACTGGAAAAAATCTAAAAAATACAAATACATGGAGGCTAAACAATATTTTATGTATTTATATTATTTAAACACTGAAAACATGCACAGCAAAGCTGGGAAAAAATACATCATTACGAAAATTGAAATCATATCAGGTACCTTTTCCAACCACAATGAGACAAGATATCAATTACTAGAAAAAATCTGTAAAAATTACAAATACATGGAGGCTAAACAATACCCTACGTAATTACCAAGAAATCACTGAAGAAATCAAAGAGGAAATAAAATATACCTAGAAAAAAATGACAATGAAAACACGATGACCCAAAACCCATGGGATTCAGCAAAAGCAGTTCTAAGAGGGAACTTTATAGCAATAAAATCCTACCTTAAGAAACAAGAAACATCTCAAATAAACAACCTAAGCTTACAGATAAAGCAATTAGAGAAAGAAGAACAAAAAAACCCCAAAGTCAGCAGAAGGAAAGAAATCATAGAGATCAGAACAGAAATAAATGAAAAAGAAATGAAGGAAATGATAGCAAAGACCAATAAAACTAAAAGCTGGTTCTTTGAGAAGATAAATAAAATTGATGAACGGTTAGCCAGACTCAACGAGAACAAAAGGGGCAAGGCTCAAATCAATAGAATTAGAAATGAAAAAGGAGAAGTAACAACTGACACTGCAGAAATACAAAGGATCATGAGAGATTACTACAAGCAACTCTATGCCAATAAAATGGACAACCTGGAAAAAATGGACAAATTCTTAGAAATGCACAACCGTCCAAGACTGAACCAGGAAGGAACAGAAAATATTAACAGACCAATCAAAAGCACTGAGATTGAAACAGTGATTGAAAATCTTCCAACACACAAAAGCCCAGGACCAGATGGCTTCACAGGCGAATTCTACCCAACATTTAGAGAAGAGCTAACACCTATCTTTCTCAAACTCTTCCAAAATATAGCAGAGGGAGGAACACTCACAAACCCATTCTATGAGGCCACCATCACCCTGATACCAAAACCAGACAAAGATGTCACAAAGAAAGAAAACTACAGGACAATATCACTGATGAACATAGATGTAAAAATCCTCAACAAAATGCTGGTAAACAGAATCCAACAGCACATTAAAAGGATCATACACCATGATCAAGCAGGTTTTATCCAAGGAATTCAAGGATTCTTCAATATAGGCAAATCAATCAATGTGATACTCCATATTAACAAATTGAAAGAGAAAAACCATATGATCATCTCAATAGATGCAGAGAAAGCTTTCGACAAAATTCAACACCCATTTATGATAGAAACCCTCCAGAAAGTAGGCATAGAGAGAACCTTCCTTAACAAAATAAAGGCCATATACGACAAACCCACAGCCAACATCATCCTCAATGGTGAAAAACTGAAACCATTTCCTCTAAGATCAGGAACAAGACAAGGTTGCCCACTCTCACCACTCTTATTCAACATAGTTTTGGAAGTTTTAGCCACAGCAATCAGAGAAGAAAAGGAAATAAAAGGAATCCAAATCGGAAAAGGAGAAGTAAAGCTGTCACTGTTTGCAGATGACATGATACTATACATGGAGAATCCTAAAGATGCTACTAGAAAACTACTAGAGCTAATCAATGAATTTGGTAAAGTAGCAGGATACAAAATTAATGCACAGAAATCTCTTGCATTCCTATACACTAATGATGAAAAATCTGAATGTGAAATTAAGAAAACACTCCCATTTACCATTGCAACAAAAAGAATAAAATATATAGGAATGAACCTACTTAAGGAGACAAAATACCTGTATGCAGAGAGTTATAAGACACTGATGAAAGAAATTGAAGATGATACAAAGAGATGGAGAGATATACCCTGCTCTTGGATTGGAAGAATCAACATTGTGAAAATGTCTACATTACCCAAAGCAATCTACAGATTCAATGCAATCCCTATCAAACTACCACTGGCATTTTTCACAGAACTAGAACAAAAAATTTTGCAATTTGTATGGAAACACAAAAGACCCCGATAAGCCAAAGCAATCTTGAGAAAGAAAAATGGAGCTGGAGAAATCAGGCCCCCAGACTTCAGACTATACTACAAAGCTACAGTAATCAAGACAGTATGGTTCTAGCACAAAAACAGAAATGTCGATCAATGGAACAGGATAGAAAGCCCAGAGATAAACTCACACACATATGGTCACTTTATCTTTGATAAAGGAGGCAAGAATATACAGTGGAGAAGAGACAGCCTCTTCAATAAGTGGTGCTGGAAAAACTGGATAGCTACATATAAAAGCATGAAATTAGAACACTCCCTAACACCATTACAAAAAAATAAACTCAAAATCGCTGAAAGAACTAAATGTAAGGTGAGACACTATCAAACGCTTAGAGTAAAAGATAGGCAGAAATCTCTATGACATAAATCACAGCAAGATCCTTTTTGACCCACCTCCTAGAGAAGTGGAAATAAAAAGAAAAATTAACAAATGGGACCTCATGGAACTTCAAATCTTTTGCACAGCAAAGGAAACCATAAACAAGACGAAAAGACAACCCTCTGAATGGGAGAAAATATTTGCAAGTGAAGCAACTGACAAAGGATTAATCTGCAAAATTTACAAGCAGCTCATGCAGCTCAATATCAAAAAAACAAACAATCCAATCCAAAAATGGGCAGAAGACATAAATAGACATTTCTCCGAGGAAGATATACAGATCACCAACAAACACATGAAAGAACGCTCAACATCACTGATCACTAGAGAAATGCAAATCAAAACTACAATGAGGGGCTTCCCTGGTGGCGCAGTGGTTGAGAGTCCGCCTGTGGATGCAGGGGACACGGGTTCGTGCCCCGGTCCGGGAGGATCCCACATGCCGCGGAGCGGCTGGGCCCGTGAGCCATGGCTGCTGAGAATGCGCGTCCAGAGCCTGTGCTCCGCAATGGGAGAGGACACAACAGTGAGAGGCCCGCGTACCGCAAAAAAAAAAAAAAAAAAAAAAACTACAATGAGATATCATCTCACACCGGTCAGAATGGCCATCATCAACAAAATTTACAAACAATAAATGCTGGAGACAGTTTGGAGAAAAGGGAACAATCTTGCATGCTTGGTGGGAATGTAAATTGATACAGCCACTATGGAGAACAGTATGGAGGTTCCTTAAACACTAAAAATAGAACTACCATACGACCCAGCCATCCCACTACTGGGCATATACCCTGAGAAAACCATAATTCAAAAAGAGTCATGTTCCACAATGTTCACTGCAGCTCTATTTACAATAGCCAATACATGGAAGCAACCTAAGTGTCCATCAACAGATGAATGGATAAAGAAGATATGGCTCATATATACAAAGGAATATTACTCAGCCATAAAAAGAAACGAAATTGAGTTATTTGTAGTGAGGTGGATGGACCTAGAGTCTGTCATACAGAGTGAAGTACGTCAAAAAGAGAAAAACCAATACCGCATGCTAACACATATATATTGAATCTAAAAAACAAACAAAAAAATGGTCATGAAGAACCTAGGGGCAAGACGGGAATAAAGACGCAGACCAACTAGAGAATGGACTTGAGGATACAGAGAGGAGCAAGGGTAAGCTGGGACAAAGTGAGAGAGTGGCATGGACATATATACACTACAAAACTTAGATACCTGGTGGGACGCAGCCGCATAGCACAGGCAGATCAGCTCGGTGGTTTGTGACCACCTAGAGGGGTGGGATAGGGAGGGTGGGAGGGAGGGAGACGCAAGAGGAAAGAGATATGGGTACGTATGTATATGTATAACTGATTCACTTTGTTGTAAAGCAGAAACTAAAACTCCATTGTAAAGCAATCATACTCCAGTAAAGATGTTACAAAAATACATCAAAATATTAGTATTAGATGTTTTGAGTTTAGGGGTCCATGGGGTACTGCCATCTACTATTCTGTATCTTGCAAATTCGCTATAAAACACTTATGCACGAGTAAGACAACCTGTCCCCCCAGAAAGAAGAACCATGATATTTCCTTCCATCTCTAGTGACCACCCCCACGCCACGCCAGAGTTCTTGTGTAACACAGGACCTGGCGCTGAGGGCCCGCAATGGCTGTGTCAGTACCTGTTGTGAAGGCAGCTGGGAGCCTCTGTGCCCTCGGCCCCACCACGTCACCTGGAGACCTCAGCCCAGTCCAGGGAGGTGAGATCCCTGCATCCGTCTGTACAGGGTCCTGCGTGTGCCCCTCCGGCGTGGTCTCATCTCCGCAGTCACACTGCCCTTTTCTGTCACGGGCCTTTCCCTCGGGGCCTCACCAGCCCTGCCTCCTGGCCTGGCTGGCAGGGCCTTCCCGGCAGCTCCTCAGAAAACAACTCCCAGTGGGAGGCAAGCACCCTGCACGGTGTGGATACTGGTCCTGCCGGGAGCGTGCCAGCTGCGACCTTGCCAGCCCAGGTGGCAACCGCAGCAGAGCCTCTGGGCCAGCCTTGGGCCCTGGTGCTGAACAAAGGCTCACGGTTCCTTCCACTCCTCTCGGCCACCTCACTAGGTTGGTGTACCGTCCTGTTCCTGGCCTGTGGCAGGGTGACATCTGGGCTGGGAGCCCAAGGACTTGCCCAGAGCCCACCAGACAGCAGTCGGCGTTACAGTGATGGTGACGAAGATGTTCTCTTTAAGTTCAGGCAGAGAGGGCAGGTCCCGTGCTCAGGGCCTCCGGGGCCTTTCAGGGTCTTGGGAGGCCGCAGCCTGGATGGTGTGGCCCCAGTGGGCTGAGGTGAAGCGATAGCGAGTGGAACGCCGCAGGCAGAAGTGGTGGAAGGGCCCCTCAGTCAGCCAGTAAGCCCCGTCACAACCTCATCCGTGAGGGGAATCCTGAGCTGTGACTTCTGGATTCAGGATTCCGAGGAGAAACTGTTGCCGCCTCTAAAAGCCGGCCATGCGCCCAGGTCTTGGCCCCTGTCCCGGATGTGGCCCCGCCCCAGATATGGCCCCACCCCCAGGGGTAGTCCCGCCGGATGTAGTCCCCCTCCAGGCCTCGGCCGGGCCCGCAAAGCACGCTGGGTGGGGCTCTCCCTGCGGAGGTTCTGTGCAAGGCTCGCTAGTTAGTTCGTCTAAAGGGTTATTGACTTACCGTTAACTAGATGCGATACACCAGGCCACTAGTGAGGGTGATAGAGAAGGTCCTGGTACTTTGGGGACCTAGAGAGTAGCCCAAAATTACAAATAGAGCTGTGATGGTGAAAGTGAGGTCACCATTCGTGTCTTGGGAGGGTCAAGGAAGGCCTCCCAGAAAGACCCCCGCTTTACATAGCAGTAAGGAAGAGGGAAAGGAGGGTGCTATGCAACCGTTTTTGAAGATCTGATGATGAAAAGTTCCCATCTGAAGGCTTATGGTTCCTTCAAAAGTGGGCCAAACAGCAAATCTGTTGAGGGGGAGGGAGGGGCAGGAGCTTGAGGAAAGTGAAGGAGGTTTGATATCATTTTGAGTATGATGAGAAGGAGCTGACTCAAGGACCAACACTGTAAGCTCCACAAGGGGAGGGAGCTTTGTTTTTCTTGCTCATGTGTCCCAAATGCTTGAAACAATGACTAGGATACTTCAGCCAAAGACTCCTCTGGTTTCAGCTGGATGTGGACCGTGCACAGTTGATGTAGTTTCTTGTAAGTGACCTCCTTGCCCTTAGCCTCGTGTCCTGGGACAAAGCCACTGAACAAGAAACTCATCCTTTTTCTCCAGGTGACTATTTGTCGAAGTCTATTTTACATCTGGGGCAAAAACTAGGGAGGGGTCTTGTTCACTAGAGTGTCAGCTGAATCTGGAAGGGGGTGACTGGCTTCGAAGATCCTTAATCCTACCTCCCCTCCTTGATGTATTTAAACTTTGGATCTCCTTAAGGTCCTCTCATCCTTTGGGGCTAAATTCTTTTTCTGGCTTTTCCTTGGGGCCTGAAGCTTAGGAACACAGGGCTTCTGCTGACCTAGGCTGCTTCAGAGCTGGGGAATTCCTTGGCCTTGACTATCTCCCTGGACTGTTTAATCTTTGAAAGAATACCTAAATTCACCTCCATCATCATATTCCTAAAGTGGAAACTCAACTTAGAGAAGATACTGTCCTCTGGTGAGCTCCTTCCCTCTAGAATTTTTCCCGAAGGACTGGGGCTAGGCTTTAAGGTGGGGGCAGGGTCTGGGGCTGAGGAAGCAATGGGGGATTGGTTAAGTGTATTTGGACTGGGGGAGGGGGACGCTAGAGATTGAATAAGAGAAAGGGAGACTAGTGTGGGA
Organism: Stenella coeruleoalba; assembly: GCF_951394435.1. Classification (NCBI taxonomy): domain Eukaryota; kingdom Metazoa; phylum Chordata; class Mammalia; order Artiodactyla; family Delphinidae; genus Stenella; species Stenella coeruleoalba. The sequence goes on along the minus strand of NC_137152.1, from coordinate 46,419,672 downwards.
CTGCTATCAAAGAACATAAGGGTAGCCAGCAGGGACTCACTGTGCGAAGAGGGGGGCCTCTGAAGAGCTAGCTACATTTATGCTGCAGAGTCTCCCAAGATTTTGGAATTCGGAGACTCCTATGGGCTATGCAGTTACCATGGTTGGCCTTCACATCTCTAGAAGGGTTGGAGGGCTGTGGAGTAGTGCTCAATAGCAAGTGATGCTAAAGAAGGTGCAGAAGAACTGAGTTGGTAGTATGCCCTCCGTTGTTTTAGAATGATCCCTTCTTCTTTGTCCTCCCAAATCTGGAAATCCACACTCTTTGTGACATATCTTCAGGAGCTTCTGGACAGCAGAGCTAAGGAAAGAGTGTCTACTTGCTTCCACATGCCTGATTGCAGGGTCTCCCCAGAGACAGAACTCACTGGATGAAAGGAGAAAGCTCCTCCTGCTGGAAATCACAGTATGAGAAGGTAGGGAAAAGCAAGTCCTTAACAGACAGCTGCCCCCAGGAGGAAGTTGAAATGGACAAGGTTTTTGAGCAGTCAACGCCTACGTTTTTTGCAATAGAAGTCAGTCAAAGGGGGTTTTCTGAAGATGAGGTCTCTGGAACAGTGTTCAGTAGGATTTAAATCAAGCCAAATTGAGTCAGTATTAAAGGAGAGTCTGGCAGTGGTGGGGTAGAGACTGTTGGTGATGATGGGGTGACAGGCAAATGAATCAGTGGGATTCATGGAGTGAATGGGATGTTGTGAGTGATAAGAGGTTGAGTTCCTGACAACAAGGGTAGGATCATGCAAGAGGAGGGATCTGGTTGGGGAAGAGAGTCTAGTATCTGAGTGTGTTCTAGGGGAAAGGAGGAAGGGTAGATGATGGGGGCAGAAGATGGTCCCTTAAGATTGTAGCTCCGGAGGCAGAAAGGGATCTGCAGTGTTGAGATTGAATAAGGGGACCTGGGGGGCAGAGTGGAGGCAGAGAGGACCTTCGTGGAAAAGATGAGAAAGCTGGTAATGGGGCGAAATAAGGATAAATGAAATGTTAGGAGAGATCAAGGCAAGGAGGACTCCCAGGGAGAGGGGAGAAGGCCATCATGGGAGTGGAAAAAAAGATGAGCGAGAATGTGGGAGCCAATGACAGAGCCTCTGGTGGCAGAGAGGCCAGTATAGAGATGAAAGGAGTGATGAGGGAGGGGGACCAATTATGAAGAACAGGGCAGAGAAGAAAACAGAGCAAGGCACGAGAAGAAAACAGATTATGCAGGAGCAGAGTCAGATACAAAATTGGGAGCAGCAGGGGAAGATGAGACTCTGTAGGGTCCTGGAAGGAAAGGCTGATAAATAGGCCAGAAGTGAAAGGGCTCAGACAGAGGGGCTGATAATTGATCTGCTGGAAGGTCTGGTGAAAGGGTGGAGGCCAGAGTTAAAGAAGGCTCAACAGAACAGAAGGGGACACAGAGGAAGCAGCATCTTTCACAGGATTCCCCAAAGCAGAAGGTCAGCCACCACAGTGATGCTTTCCCAACCCTCCCTGCACAGATCTTGACCCAGCAGTTACCAAAACCGCAAGAGGCTGCAAGCTGCTGCCAGGAACAGAGTAGAAACAAGAGGGTCTGGCAAGAGTAAGGGCACCTGAAGCATGCTGCCCCTTCCCATGCCCCACATCTGAGACTTCATTATACTCCTTTATACCTCACCCCAAGGCTTGCTTTCTCATTCTGGTTTCTGCGGGTTCCTCCTTCAGGGGAAATGCCAGGCTGCACTGGGGCCCTAAAATTATATAGCCCATGCTAGGAAGTGGGAAACAGGAAAAAAGGAAAGAGATTAATCACTTCCAGAAAAGGTCCCATGCCACCACAGCTTCTTTCCGGCAAGTTCAACAAGTCACTAAAACAAGAGAAAAAGTGAAAGTTAGTTTGACCGAAAAAATGAAAATCTGCCATGCCATTCATCAAAATGGGAAAACAGACACAGATCACAGATAAAGCCAGGTGCAAAGTTAGCAGAAAATTATAGTTCTCCCAAGGAAACACTACAGCTTGTAAAGTGTCTGAATGACACTCAGTAGCATAACTATTACTTCGTTACTGAGAAATCCTGTTTTCTAAAATTACAGTTTATCAGAAACTTTGCTTTTGAAGTAAGAACAAAACATCCCACTCTTGCCTGAAGGATCTAATTCACACTGACACAGAGCACCTGCCTTAATTTTCAACCCTGGTGCAGATTCAGATAAGGGGGTTTGGGATATTAACATTTCACATCTATCTTAATTTGTAGTTTCTAAGGAAAGGAAACCTAGTGTCCGCTTTGCCATCCAGACATGATGTTGGCCCTTTATGCACAGCCCTGCTTTGCTTTAACATATCAAAATACTATTTCATATAAATTTCACCTAATGCCACCCTTCTCCAAAATCGTATCATAACTTTTCTCTTTCTTGGTGACACACCCCATGGTTCCTCCAATGTGTGACCTCCTTTGTTGAAATGAGCCAATAACCCTGACTTTGTCAGACTACAGATTTGCTCTGGGTGTCCTGATTAGCACATTTGGAGATTCTCTTGATAGTCGGTCAAATCCCCCCGCTACGAAGGATTGGCCTCCAAGATAGTAATAATGTGCATATCTGAGATTCCTTGAGTCTCAAGACGTTCAAGATTTGTTTGTCTTTGATTGCATGGTTTTACATTGAATTTAGATTCTGGTTGTCTTCTTTGGTCCTTCAATATCAGTTTATTTGTCTCCTGGAATTTTTGGTTTCCCATCAGACTCGTCTTCCCTGGTGAAATTTGGCTTTTAACACCCTGTCCTGCCTTCTGTTTATCTATTGTCTTCTATTTGTCTATGAGAACTTTCCCCAGTGTTTTCTGGGTATGAGAACTTGGCTTTGGCAAAGAGCTCGCCACACTTTCTGAGAGCCAGGTGGCTGCTGATTTCTCAGGTCAGTAAGTAGAGGCAGCTTAACCTTGGGGTTGAGGACTCACAACACAAGTGATGTTTTACCTTTGATCAACAGTCAAGCAATCTCTCATGGGCTTGTCTGCTAACAAGCTTGTGCTACCTCCTGGCATAACTTCACTGAGGATAAATTAAAATTATAGTGGCCACTTGGGGAGCTTTGACATGAACAAGGATGTTCATTCGAGAAATGCCTGAGGCATAAAGGGAAAAGAAACTCTCAAGAGGAGATTGTATAACTGGTCTGCCTAAAAAAGAGAGAACACTGTGATTAATGTAGGAGATTTCCCTCTATTCCCATTCTTTAGGAATTAATAAGGATTGGCTTTTAATTGTATGGCTTCATAATATTGTCAGGGACTTGAGTTACTGTTTAAAGCAGCTGTAATGACTTTCTCTTTTGTGTCTCTGTATGTGTGAAAAAGGTTTTCCTGCATCTAAACTTTCTCCCTTCTCCTTACAGAAAAAAGACAAACTCTGACAGTGATGATTTCATATTTGTCTAAAGCTATCTCTCTCTCACTATTTGTTTTGTTTTGTTTTGTTATTGTTCTATCCTTCTCTTTTCCCCTTACTTGGGACATTTTTTAAAGATTAATTACTCAGAGGACTTCCCTGGTGGCGCAATGGTTAAGAATTCACCTGCCAATGCAGGGAACGTGGGTTCGAGCCCTGGTCCAGGAAGATCCCACCCACATGCCACAGAGCAACTAAGCCCATGCACCACAACTGAGCCTGTGCTCTAGAGGACTCGAGCCACAGCTACTGAGCCCGTGTGCCACAATTACTGAGCCTGCGCTCTAAAGCCCTCGAGCCACAACTACTGAGCTTGTGTGACACAACTACTGAAGCCCACATGCCTAAAGCCCGTGCTCTGCAACAAGAGAAGCCACCGCAATGAGAAGCCTGCTCACCACAACGAAGAGGAGCCCCCTCATGCCGCAACTAGAGAAAGCCCACGCACAGCAACGGAGACCGAACGCAGCCAAAAAATAAATAAAATTACAAAAAGACATCTATCCTATGATTTAACTTAGAAACAATTTTATATTTTGTAAGCTTAAAATATTTGTTTCAACAATGATCCTTTTCTTGCCCCATAAAACCAATATACAAAATTTAGAAATTTTAAGTCTTGAAGTTTTAATACTAGTCATGTGCACTAGAATATTGTCTTAGCATTAATTTTATATAGTAAAACCAGGGCAGTATAGACATAGGGTTGTCTTTCATCAATATGATTAACTCATTCCAATTTGTCCAAATTTAACAGAAATATTACAGGATACTTTAAAAAATATACTTTATAAACTTGTATTCATGAGACAAAATTTAAAAAATGTTAAAATGTAAAAAGCTCTTATATTGAAAGTAAGATCTCTCATAGCTATAGTAATGAAGGCTATTCTTTAAATACATTTGTCTACATTTTATAATGCAAAATAAACTGTTTATTGGCATTTTTCTTGTCTCTTAGGTATTTTTACTATTTAGTATGCAAAATAGTGACAGTTTTCTTTCTGAGCAATTAATCTTTTTTTTAATTAATTAATTAATTTATTTATTTTTGGCCTAGTTGTTCCACGACATGTGAGATCTTCCCGCACCAGGGCTCGAAGCCATGTCCCCTGCATTGGCAGGCAAATTCTTAACCACTGCGCCAGGGGAATTCCAGGATAGATGTCTTTTAAAGGGTTTTGATTTTCTAAAATTCTTAAAATACTACAAATCATGAGGACTTAATGTTTTAGCTAAAATTGTAATTTCTAAATACTTAGTTAAAATGTTAAGACTAGAAAATGTTGAATTACTTGCTATATAATATGTCGATACCTGAACAGTTTCTAAGCTAAACTATATATATGTGTGTGTGTCTGTGTGTGTGTGTGTATATATATATATATATATATATATATATATATACACACACACACATACATATAGTTTTAATTTACCCATATTCATATACAGTATATAAGGGTCATAAATTAATAGAGTATGTAAGCACCTTTGGCTGATGTGTTTATTCTGTTTCCTGAAAATGTAAAAGGTAATCTAAAATGTGTACCCATAAAAATTTAGTTAAGCAGTTCTTGGTTTCTTGCCTTTTAGTTTTCCCTGTGTCTGGAGAAAACAAAAATTGGTTACCTTGGCTAAATGTGGTAATCAATAAAAATTATAAAGACTATATTTATATAATAATTACAGAAAATGTGAATATGTATATAAGATAATGAATATGGTTTGTTAAGGAATTATTCGTTTATTAAATGATAATTCAGTGTAATATATAAACTTGTTTTAATATGCTGAGATAAAGTATATCATAAAAACTAAAATTTCATTATATATGCATTATGTATTTATGTATGTCTACATATACATACAAAGGCATATTAATTTAGTTCTATACATGACAAAAAGGAAAATTCAAAGGTATATTCCATGTTAATAGATTTATTCACAGAAAAAGGCTTATAAATCTTTTACTGCAAATTGTAATACGCACAAAAAGAGTAATATTAGGGTTTTCTTTCGATAAAATGACCAAGTTATTTTGTGCCTAGATAAGAGTTTTCTTTTTATTATTATTATTTATTTAATTTATATTTGGCTGCATCAGGTCTTAGTTGCTGCCCTCGGGATCTTCGTTGAGGCACGCGGGATCTTTCAGTTGCAGCATGCCAGATCTTTTGTTGTGGCACACGAGCTTCTCTCTAGTTGTGGCGTGTGGGTTTTCTCTTCTCTACTTGTGGTGTGTGGGCTCTGTAGTTTGCGTCATGCAGTCTCTCTAGTTGAGGTGCGTGAGCTCAGTAGTTGTAGCACATGGGCTTAGTTGCCCCGTGGCATGTGGGATCTTAGTTCCCTGCCCAGGGATCGAACCCACGTCCCTTGCATTTTAAGGCGGATTCTTTACCACTGGACCACCAGGGAAGTCCCAAGAGTTTTCTTTTGAATTACCAAAATATCCTGTTAACTCTCTGTCCTTCTCTTGAATAACACAAATTTCTTCTTTTTTTAAGTTACTAGGTAAGATATCAGAGGAAGACTGTGGTCAAACTTCAATGAAAAGGACCTTACCAGGTACTGTAAACAAGTAACACAGCGGTAATTCCAGGCCTCCAAAGTCAACAGACACGGGAAGACTGTCCTGGGACCTCAAACAGAGGAATCGGAGGAATCATTCCAAAGTACATAACTGCAGGAAGGGTCACCCTCCCCCAAAACCCACCAGACAAGACCACCAGAGCCACAAATTGCTATGATTTAATTTGCATGTGCTTTTGCTCTTTTTCTTTACTCTTTCCTCTCCGCCAAGTTAAGGTTTAAATTATTGACACTTCTTATCTATGAACTATGATAACTCAAAGGTCTTTATCCTTAATACTATTTTATTTTCTACCTTAGTGACTCCTCAGTGTGAGTCCAATACGAGGCAGCATGCAATTACCCCGTCTGTTGGGTGTGTACGTACTTTCCTTTGGGTGCCACCCAACTTCCTTTGCTATCAATTTCGTGGAATTAATCAGCTGATTTCCATCTTTGGTTGGTAAGACTCAACCAAAAAGTGATCTGGGGATGAAAAATAGTGTTATAATAGGCCAAACAACGAGAATTCTAAAACCCCCTATCACGTCATACATAGAAAGGAAGGTTTCAGTCCTAAACAAAACAATGCTCAGAAACGTTTTGTGAAAATTTAGCTATTCCAAACAAATTTTCACTAAAGCCAGTGATGGAGATGAAAGGAGTGACAAGGGGGTACTTTGAGAAAACAGAACACAGAGAATTCCCTGGCAGTTCAGTGGTTAGGACTCCATGCCTTCACTGCCAAGGGCACAGATTCAATCCCTGGTCAGGGAATTAAGACCCAGAAGACCTGTGCGGTGCAGCCAAAAAAAGAAAAAAAAGAAAAGAAAAGAGAACACAGTGAGAGGAAAGGAGAGAGTTAAGAGTTCAGTGAGGGTAGATGGGCCCCAAAGGATACTCAGGCAAAAAGACAACAGAAGTAAATATGCCTCTGCAGAGTCCCCAGAGAAGATGGAAGCCAGTGCTATGGAGTCTGTAAATGGTCTGGAACATGGGCCTCTGTGGAATCCAGTAAGAAGGTAGAAGCCACAGGTACAAGGGCTGAGAGAGGGCCTGGTTATAGGTCCTCTGAGGGTCACTGAGAGGTTGAAGGCAGAGACTGAACTGAACCCCTCAGAGGAATGGTGGGAGGGATGGGACTATGAGGCGGCAGCATCTTCCATAGACTCCCCAAACAGCAGAATGTCAGCTTCCATGACCACTCCTCCCCACTCACAGTGGGGATCTTGATGAAGCAGTGGCCACAGACTTCCTGCAACAGGGAGCTTGGCCATGTGTCTGCAGAAGACAAGAGGAATAAGCTAAAATCAAGAGGGCTGGGATGGGGGCCTCACAGAGCTAGAAACACATTACATCCCCCCACATCCCAGACTTCACAATGCTTCTCTTATTCCTCATGCCAAGGCTTTCTTTCACATTCCCTTCCCTACAGGTTTTCCCTCCAACGTCAACCCCAGGCTGCACTGGGCCCTGGAACTGCATAAGTCATCCTAGGAAGAGGGATACAGGAGAGAGGGGGAGAGATTAATCTCCTGTTCATTAGGAAAGCTTGTTCTGTGCTACAGTGGATTCTTTTCAGTCAGCCTCTCCACTGTGAGAATCCAAAAATCTGGGTTACTTGTGGTGAAGAGAGGAGCAAAGTGTTATTTTAGGAGGCTGAGTGGAATGATCCTTTGGGGGAGACGTTTGGGAGACTAGGACTCTGAAAGCACCAAATTTAGTATACAGAATTGTCCATGACAATAATAGTAAGCCTTTCACGGACATTAACTCATGTGATCCTCATGTGTACCTACTAATACGAACTCATGGTTAATTTTTGTTTTAACTTTTTCTGTTCACTGAGAGGACCTAAAAGCAATGGTATCCCAGTAGCAATGTTAACTGAGAATCTATCCCTCATTCTTGGAAGATAGTTGTGCTGCCAGTTCCAGCAAAGCCTCATCATCTGGGTGGGAAAGGACTGAGTGCCCTGGGCTAGGACTGTTTCAGGGAAGGAAATAGTTCAGTGCTTAATTCAGCAGTTAGAAACTTTAAAGTTGTTTGCCAGGAGTGAGGTGTGCCTGTAGCACTCTTAATCATCCTCACAGTATCTTTTGTAAAGGCTACATTGCTCACTAATACTTTTATGTGAAAGTGAACTCTCCTGCGTGAACGTGAAGGTGGAGTCATGTCCTGTGTCTAGCTTGATGTGAGGTGGGAAGTTGGAGATGAGAGCACAGGAAACCCTGAGACTGCAAATATCTAGGAGTTAGCAAAAATTTCTGGAAGAGCTCCAGATTTTCAAAGGCTGTATAATTGGTAGGATTGAAGCACAGGTGACCAAGGGGGTAATGGACAACCCAGCTACTATCTGTGCTATAGGAGGAATAAATAGAAAATAACACCACAGTGTATCTATGATATGATAAAAGGATGGAATTGGAAAAATACTATGGCTCAGAGAAGGATGGAGGGATCTAGGAGACCCAGGAAAGGTTGGAGGGATCTACCAGGCTGGATGCTGTGAAAAGGAATTGTGAGTTCATCTTGCTCTTTAAGGGCCCTCTCCATAGCTCCACGAAGTGGTCATATTCTCAGTGCTTAGTTGTTTTAGCCTGAGGTGTACTTCAGATAAACTCTGCTTTCAGATGCATCTCAGTGTGTCTTGAGGCACTAGTTGCATTTCATACTTTCTGTATAGTATGGGGTTCATTTTTTCATTCCTGTACTATTTACAGAGAAATAAAAAACTAACATTTAGGAAAAATAGACACATCAATTTGGCAAAGGAACTCTAAGGTCAGCCACCAGCAGAGAATAACCTTTTCCTCCTCCTCTTCCTACTTTTCTAAATCAATTATGTTGGCACAGAGAGCCACCTAAGACGGAAACTCTCAGGGAGGGTTAGAATGTGGGGAACAGGGGAGGGCTTGAAGCTCACAGACCATCTATCTGTCTGTGATAGAGGGCTCCATGGTAAAATCCTGAACACAGTGAGTCACTGGCCAGGGATTGGATTATTAATAGAGTTCAGGATTCTTATAGGAGGACCGAGTCCCTCAACTCTTATTCACCAGTCATGGTTCCACCTCAGGTATCTCTGGGCCATGGCTTCCCTTTGTGTTAGGGCTGATGTGGGGAACAATGCTCCGAGCCTTTGAAAGCTGTGAATCAGATGCTGAGCCCGAGCTCTGTTAGCAGGGGAAAGTCTTATGTGAAGGCATACACATGCGCCTGAAGTTCTGGAAATTAGTGCCCTTCATCTGCAAAGGATAGGACTGAAAAAATCAATTGAGCATGACATACGGAAAATACTTCTTGAAATTTTCAAAGAAGGAAAAATAGAACATATTTTTATCCACTTTAAAGTGACTAACAGGGATGGATCACAGAGCTCTATTAATTTAATATGGAAAATCAGATTATTCTATGAATAAATGAATGTCTATGGCTTGCCCAGAGAGAAAAAAGTGAAACTTCAATCCTAGCCTCTCACTCTAGTCTCTCAAGATCAGTGCAGAGTCAAAAAGAGGAACAAAGGTATAGAATTAAAAGGTAAGGCTTTGTCTAGTCAACCCTGGGCTACTCAAAGTTTAACCTTAATCTCACCTTTCCATGAGGGCCCAGTCCACAATCTCTGAGGATGTGCTCAGTTGTTTGAGCCTGAGTTGCACTTCAGAGCACGTCTCTACTAGGAAACAGAGCTCTCAGAGAGGAGGCTCACAAGAAGGATTCATATTCCCTGTTCTGCCCACCCACCCAAATGAAAGAATGATGGAGCTGGGCCATGGGTCTTGGCCACTGGTGGTGGTGTGAGATATATTGGAACCACTGGTTGGCTTTGGAGGCAGAACTCCTGGATCCTGATTTTGGACAAGCTATTTCACTTCCCCAAGTTTCAAGTTCCTCCTCAGAGGTAATACCTGGCCTCCATACCTCACAGCATTGTCGTGAGGATCACATGAGTTCTGTGAACTAAGCACCGAACTATTTCCTTCCCTGAAACAGTCCTAGTCCAGGGCACTCGGTCCTTTCCCACCCAGATGATGAGGCTTTGCTGAAACTGGCAGCACAACTATCTTCCAAGAATGAGGGATAGATTCTCAGTTAACATTGCTACTGGGATATCAAAAAAAACTGGCTCTGAAGAACCTAGGGGCAGGACAGGAATAAAGACGCAGACGTAGAGAACGGACTTTAGGACACGGGGAGTTGGAAGGGTAATCTGGGGCGAAGTGAGAGAGTGGCATGGACATGTATACACCACCAAATGTAAAATAGATAATTAGTGGGAAGAAGCCTCATAGCACAGGGAGATCAGCTCGGTGTTTTGTGACCACCTGGAGGGGTGGGATAGGGAGGGTCGGAGGGAGACGCAAGAGGGAGGAGATATGGGGATGTATGTATATGTATAGCTGATTCAGTTTGTTATACAGCAGAAACTAACACACCATTGTAAAGCAATTACACTCCAATAAAGATGTTAAAAAAAATCCTTAGCAAATGAAAAACTCAAATTGAGTTCAAAAATGAAACCACGTACTATGTTATCTATAAAACTACGTGCTTAAAACAGAGAGTTAAGAAAATTAGAAAGGTCAAGAGAATTAACTGATAAGATTATAAAATAATAAAGTAGCTAAGTAAAAAGTAAGTACACAGAATTCACAAGTTCCTAAAATTCTACCTAGAGACTTAAAAGAAGGCTGGAGAGAAAATTTGTTTTAGGAGAGTAAGATACCTTTTGTTAGGATTGAAAGATACATTATAATAAAGATGTCAATTTTCTCGAAATCTATACATCACTGCAGTTTTAACAAAGTTAGGGCATCTGGCCTAGGCATCTGGGAGGAAAAACCGGGTATAACTCATTCCATAAATAAGCACATCTTTTGAAAATCACCATAAAAAGCTCTAGAAGATTATCATCTTGGAGTAGGAAAAGCATTTCTATATTTTAAAATTATTTTAGAAGTATAATAGTAGAGCATGTTTTTAATAATTCAAACAACACATAAATGTATAAATCACAAAATGTAAACACTCTTTCCATCTCTCTATACTCCCACTGCCTGAAGTGGTAAGGTAAGCACAGTTAACAATTTGATGTGTATGGAAAGGCATTTTAAAGCATAACCTGAAACCTACAAATCTTAAAGGGAATTGACAAATTAGTAGGACAATATAGACATCTCTGTATTAAAATAATAGGTAAAAACAAAGTCAAAAGCAAATGACAAACTGGGAAAAATTAGAACTCAATTGATAAGGAATTAATGCCCTTTTTATGCAACATTCTTACAGATGAGTCAGAAAAAATGATTAATTCACAGGAGTTCTCACATAGCTATACATGAAAAGCTGTTCAACTCATTTATGAAACAAAAAGTTAAACAATGAAGGTATCTTTTTCCCCCTATTAGAATGGCAAAATAATGAGAATTTAAACTAACATATTTTTCTGTATCTGTATTAAATAATACTAGGACCTGAATATTTTTCCATCATTATGCTAAGCAACACTGAGAACAAGCAAAAATAATTTAGCTTTTGTTCCAGGAAATGCTTTACTCCTGGAAGATTAAAATGCAAAACAACTAAAATTATTTACTCACCAGGACTAATAATTTCTTATCAATGCTTGCTTCAAGATCTTTGCTTATCAAGGCTTGCTTCAAGATCTTTGCTTTGTTTCATGCACCAATCCAAACCTATTATGCCATAAACTCTAAACCATCCCAATCAATTCCCCTCCTTTCAAGACCTCCTTAAAATCATCTGGCCATGTTTACTCCTTCTTTGATACTTTCTCTCAGCCTTAGAGGTAGTAGCTGCTCCCTACAGTTTCTATTCCTATATTCCTTAGAGTTCTCTTACTCTTTTTATTTGTTAATCACCTTTTACTAGTTGATAATTCTTTATAATAAATTTGTTCAAATCGCTAGTGTGATTTAAGCTCCTGACTGGACCCTGACTGATGTGCCTACCAACCATGCATGTGAGGGCCTGTATTCAGTTGTTATGCTTCCCCAACAAATTACCCCCAATGTAGTAACAAAACAAAACAAACGTTATTATCTTACAGGTTCTGTGGACCAATATTCACCCATTCCCCAAGTGCTGAGAACCATTCCCAGCTTCTAGAGGTTACTACATTCCTTGACTTGTGGCCCCCTTCCTACATCTTCAAAGCCAGCAATGAAAGTTTGAGCCCTTCTTTTTTTTTTTTAACATCTCTCTATTTTGACTAACTCTTATGATCCTCCAGGAAGCCTTCTCTGACCCAACCTGGGCCCTCCAGGTAAAGGGCTGATGCTCCTCCAAGGTTCTCCCATTGCACCCTACACTTCTACTTACCCGACTGTCTGTTACTTTTCTGTCTTTCCTGTTAAGCTGTAAGCTCCAAGAGAGAGAAGTATTATATTTTGTTCAACACTACACCCCAAGTGCCTAGCTCATTACCTGGCATATTATAGCATATAATACATGTTTGTGCGTTTGGATGAATGTTTGGATGAATGGATGGATATATGGATGGACAGACAAATGGCCAAACAGATGGGTGGATGGATAAATGTGTTGCATTTGTGGTGACTGCTGGGCATCCAGGTGAAGCCATTCAGTAAATAGATATGTGGATATGGAGTTCAGGAGAGAGGTCTGGACTGGAGAAGCCAAGTTCAGCCAAGCACATATCAGCATCTTTCTCCTTGGAAAAGTACACTTTGTAAAGCCCTTGAGTTGTTAAGGGTACTGTGCCAGACCGTAGTTTCAAGTGAATTTATCTGGGATAAAGTGAAATACCCTCTGGGATAATCTTTCCTACTACATCCTAATCCCAGCCCTCTGGTATTCATGGTCCTGAATGTATTGCTAATCATAAACTGTTTCCCAGCTACTTTATTGTAACATTACCCTTGGAAGTAGTTATCCTCATTTTACAGGTGCAGAAATAGAGGCCATGAGGGTTATCCTCCACAGTGATTTGCAAGGATTATAATCAGTGTTAAGGATACTATGGGTTGGCTCATTCAACCTCCCTTCCGCCCTCCTTCTGGAGTTACACTAATCAATACCTTAGCTACTAGCCATAGGTGGCAATTCAAAATTAAATAATTAATTTAATTTAAATAAAATTTAAAAATGTACTCCCTCAGTTGTGCTAGCCACATTTCAAGTATTCAGATGCCACATCTGGGTAGAGACTACTGTACTGGGCCGTGCAGAGAGAGAACATTTCCCTCATCACAGAGAATTCTATTGGACAGGGTAGATCTAGAGGGCCTTGCTGTATGGCAGAGGTTAGAAAGCTAAAACTACACTTCCCGCACTCCTCTGCAGGTTCTGGATGCAAATTTTGTTTGCATGCAACTAGATATGCTTGTCTGAGTTTGGTGAGGTAAAAAATAAGATAAGCATGACCATGAAGATGGCAGACTTTTCTGCAGCAGACACCAGCGCCTGTTCAGCTTCCTGTGTGTCAAAGGTAGGTGTGGCACTGGCACTGGCCTTGATACAGTGGCCGCAGCTTCATGATTCCCACTTCCTTTTCCAAGGTCAAAGCTACAGTGATGGGTTCTTGAACTCAATAGTCTCAATAGTGGCCTAAGAGATGGGTGTTTTCCTAGTGGGTCACTTCTGTAGTGTTCTGCATACCCAGAGGCCCAGAACCAGAGCCAGTTGTGCCAACACTCACCACCATTTTGGTAAGCAAAAGTTGGTAAGATTTCATGCATTAAAATCTCTTCCTGCTAAAAAAATATATTCAGGATGAATTCTGTCTCCTGAACCAAATTCTGACTGATATGGAACAAAGAAGACTTACCACAGAGCTCTTGTGTTCCCAGATAATTCGTTTGCTTTCCAAACTCCATGAATGCCATCCAGTCTTCTAGCAATTGTACCAGGTAGCTATATATCTGATTGCCCTCTGAAATTGATTCCCCACCTCACTCTGCTTTAAGATACTACCTATACCTTTCCATATGAAGCTTAGTCTGTTTGCAAGAATTAAAAGTGATCAATAAAATAACAATTCCCCGGCCTGGTCCAAGTATGTTTGTAGACCACAATAGCACTGTAATTAAATACACTAAATTGAAAGCAAATTTTTCTAAGTCTACCATACTGAATGGCATAAGATTTTCTTAGATAACAATCATGTTAGTGTAAATTTGATCAACCACGTTGCTTTCTTATTTATTCCTACATGAAATGAGCTAGACTAAGGAGTTGGGAGATTCAGTTGAAATATAGGGGAAGTGGCAGTGTGGAGGCAAGGCAGGCCAGAAGCATAGGGCAGAACGGGCCTGAGGCATCTGGTCATTGGAGAATCATTATCCCTACCATGACTCTCTTTCCTTGCTCCCTAGACCCAGACCTAGGCTATGAGTGATAGAGGTATCTGGGAGCTAGCCTGGGCGTGTGTCACCATGAATCACATTGATTCTATGGAAAAACATGGTCTGATTTCCATAGAACAGGAATGTAAATGAACTGTCAGAGCACTGGTAATTTACAACTTGGGTACTTCCTGAAATTACAGCTTCCTGCCAGCCTCTACCTCAATGAAACAACCAAGCCCCTTCTACTTATGATCTTAAGCCTTTAAAACCACCAAGACATAGTGTGCAACTATATTCAGAAACACATTCTGGCTTATTGGGAGGGGCGGCATCCCACAGAGGAGAGAGCCTGGACTGTGGAATCACAGAGACCTGAGTTTATATCATATTCCTATCATTTATTAATTGTGTGATCTTGGGGAAATTACCTCCCCATTCTGAGTCTCAGTTTCCTCAACTATAAAATGGAAGAAAACCCTGTTCGCAGGATTATTATAAGGGTCATAGGAGAAAGCTGATTTGCTCAATTAGGAAACTGTCAGAAAAGGAAAAGAGATGGGGAATAGTTCTACAGAGAAACTCTGTGCCCAATCCAGTAATTTTCCAAAAGGGGTTTTGCTCAAAATATCACTCACTTCCTATTATGCTCTGCCCATTGAAGTCAAAGTAAAGGATAAGCTTCTATATCCAAAAGACCCCCAAAATATTGTAGTTGAAAGGAGATGGAGATTTGTTTTTCTGTCACTGATGGCCCTGCGGTCTAGATTAGTGAGTGGTTTCCCTCCATGTAACCCTTCAGGAATCCAGGTTCCTTCCATCCTATTGCTCTGCCATCATCAAGGGCATTATTCTTGTCTGCATGGTCAAGGCTAGGTCACAGCACATTCACGTTCTGGCTCAAGGAAAGAGGAAAGGGAAAGCTATTCCAGAACATTTTCTTTTAAACTGAAGATGACCCAGAAGTTGCACACAGCATTTCCATTCACACCTCATTGGCCTGAATTTAGTTCCATGGCCACACCACACTTAGCTGCAAAGGAGGCTGGTAAATGCAGGCTCCAACTGGGCAGCCATGTGTCCAGCTAAAAATCCTATCGAAGAAGAGGAATGTTTTGCTAAATGACTTATTATTCTCTGCCATGACCTTCTTCCTGCTTTACCCATCTTCACCAAGAAGGCTTGGCTTGTTCTTGATCTAGCTGTGAGCCTATGCCATTTGTGGGAAGTGTGTTTAATGCCATCACACCTCTTGGTGAGATACAATTGGCCATGTGAGCTCCCTAACACTGATGGAAAAGCTGGGACCCAAAGAGGGTGCCTGGGAACTCAGGCCAGAGCACCACCACACTGTCTTCTGAAGATATGGTTTTGATGTGTGGAGTCTTTTCCCCCAGTATTGTGAGAGAAACTGGCTTGGCTGTTACTGGAGGTGACTCATTCCTGCTCTCCGCAGAGGGAGCACAATCACATTGTTCCTGCAAAGAGTGCACTCCTGTCAGGTCACTTGAACTTGCAGACAAATCTGTTGCTTAAGTGATTCTTAAAGGATTAGAAAGCAGTGCAAAGGCTTTGGATGTGCCAAGCTGCATATAGCTGCACCAGAATCTCCAATGCTGTAGAGAGAGTGCAGGACCAGACCCTGGGGAATCTCACAATGGTCCCAGCTCCTCCATTTGCCAGTCATGTGTCCTTGGGCAAGCTGCTTCCCAACCCAGAGCCTGTTTTTTCATCTAAAAATCATCTGACCAGGTCATTTATGTTTCAGTTCCCCAGTTGTTCATGACCTTTCCTTATCTATTTCTTGCTTGGAACACTTCAGCAGTAACTACAGGAGAAAGGCAAATTTTTCCTTCTCATCTGTTTCTCCTATGTCCATTACCAGACTTGGGAAAGTCCAAGGTTCCCAAAGTGACTCACCCCTGTGCACTTCCTGGGGACCAGGACCTTGGGCTGGCACTTTGGGCCAGTCTCAAACAGGTGTCAAATGAATTTTAATACAGTGTTCACTATTGGTCCCCACAATCCAAGTCTACAGAGAGACTGATGTAGACAGCAGGCACTGAGAGAAATGAAAAATGTGTGCAATGGTTAGAACAATATTTTCTCCTTAAGCTAAGACTGTATGGACACACCCAAGGCATGACACATCCTGAGGCATAAATCTTTGTTTCTAAGGGTGAAAGTGACCAAAACCATAGATCTCCACAAAACCCACTCCAAGATGACTAAAGAAAGAATGAAATGTAAATGAGAGCACTTTTTTCAGGCTCTTACACTATGTTACCAAAATTTCTAGTGTTTTCTCCTTTTCTTAAAAATAAATTTCATTCAAATAGCACTTTTACTTGGAGGAAAAATAAAAGGGCATAAAAGGATATAAATTAAAAAGTAAGTTTTCCTCCCACCATTTCCAGGTCTCTTAGTTCTCATCAGAGCCTGCCTTTCAGAGACGGCCCATGTCCACACATCCATAAGTGCAGGTCTATAACTTTGGGGGACCTCCATGGTTGCCTTGTTTTTTATGAAACTGCCTTACTGAGTGTAAACTACATTAAATACTAAGAATAGCTATGAGTTGCAAGCAGAACATTGGCAAGGTAGGACTTTAGCATTCTTATTCACTTCTCATTCAGTCCTTGGGTGATTTCATTCATGCCCTGGCTTTCCTCACCTCCAATCTTAAGCCTCCCAAACCTCTACCCCCGGCCCTGCTTTCTTTCCTGATTCCAGCCACATCTCTCCACCTGGAGCGGGCACCCCAAACTCAGGTGCCAATGGAATTGGTCACTTTCCCCCAAACCAGCTCCTCTTCACCTCTTGCCAGGCTCCAGCTTTTCCCACTCACCCCTGTTAGGAATGTGTGTCACTTCTCTTCCCCTCCACCTTCTGCCTCACTCCTCTGCTCCCCCGGTCAGTTGAGTCCAGTAACGTGACCCTCTGGAAAATCCCTTCCTCTTCCTCAGCTTTTCCCTTCCTTAGTTAATTTCACTGTCACCTCTCACTGGAGGAGATACATACATAGTGCTTACTCTGTGCCAGGCACTTTCCTAAGTGCCTCACACATATAAACTCATTTTATCCTCACAAAAATCCTACAACAGGCATGCTATTATTACCCCCATTTTACGGATGAGGAAACTGAGACCGAAATGATAAATAACCCCATTCCCTAAGCTCGCTGGACTCTATTGTGCCTCCTTTGACTACATTTTCTATGGCCTCTACTGCCTTCAAGACCCAACTCAACTGTTACTTATTCCAGGAAATCCTCCCAGAATACCCACTATTTGTCACAATAGTTTCAGACTTTTAGTCTACTTTCCTCCATGTAAAATACTGCCAGATAAAATTGGATGGGACATGTTTATACTGAAAATTACTTCTTATTTATTGAAATTCCAATTTAACTGGGTATCATTATCATTATTTGCTAAATCTGACAACCCTACCCCGACAAACCATAAATAACTTGACAGCAAGGCTACTCCATCTGTCCCACCCACCCACCCTCACGGGCTAGAACAGAGCCTGGACCAGGTGGGTGCTCAGTTCAGTTTACTGTATTGAATTAAAGTCAGATGCTCAGCGAATGGTGATTGTCTGCCCTCTTAGGTTTTACTATGCTTTGCATGGGGAATGGTATGTCCCTTATGTCCCCCCAGCGCAGCAGACACAGTGCTATGTGCACAATAATTAAATTCAATGTATCTTGGAGCCTCACCTTTCTCATCTATAAAATGAGAATACTGTTCAACACCCACTCCCCCACACTTTCTTCTAGGCTACTTATAAGTATCAAATGCCACAGGTGAAGTGCAATGGTGCTTTGAAACTGAGAAAAGCTGCAGTTTGTGAAAGATGACTACGATTACCAATATTAGCATTTCTAACATAATAAAAGGGAAATATACAGCCTATATCTAATCTGATTTTTCAATAGTTTTAAATATTGAAAGCTACTAATTGCTTGCTAAGAAACAGCATGGCAAAGGAATTGAGACAGTGAGAAAATCCAGGGGTTCCCTGATAGCTAGGAAGAGGGCAAAAAGAAGAGCAGAGGGGAAGTACCCATTGGAGACAGAAGCAGATACTGTCCTGACAGGTGCCTCACCAGAAACCCCAATGCCCAGTGACCCAGGCCAATGCCAAGAAGATCCCCGAGATTGCCAAATGGTTTTCCATACCATGTTTCTTATTACCATCTCACAAGTTTAGGAAAATAAGACCAAGAATGGTAAAATTCCATGTCCAACTACTTCAAGTCTTAGATGTCCTCAAGTTAGGACTGAATCCGGCCACTTCCCCCAAGACCTGGGTCAGTAGGAAGGTTGCTTCTTGGTTTCAAAAGGAAAAAAGGAAAAGGAATAAGCTGCAAAAATAGACTCCTCATGTCTTTACCTTCCTCTTCCCCCATCTCTTAAAATTCATCCCATGAGTTGCTGCCAATTCACTGAGCTAAAACTTTAAGGATCTAATTTACTTGGGAATCTGTACCAGAGATTATAGTGGATGGAAAAATATCATTCAGAGGTGGAAAGATGGTGGCTAGTTCGTGCAAAGCTCCAAATTCTTGGAAGATCATTAGAGAAACGTTGCCAGGTGGCCAACATTGAGGCTGATCCCTTGTTCCAACTCCATCTGGGAGGTAGAAGACCTTGAATTACTTGGTCTCTATTTGCACACACATGGCTGGTCAATAAAGTAATTGTCTTAATTCAAAAAGCATACCAGTGACCAAGATATTTTCAGCTACATATGTGGACTTTTTAACATATAATTGTCTCAGTTCTCGGATCTATTTGGAACTGATCCCTCTTAGACTTTATTTTTACAAATGTTCCAGTAATTAATTTAATTTATAACAGAAGCACATAAAAAGGTGAGAGCTTCCTTCTCTCCTCTACATTGGCACTTATTTTGTAGAAGTCTGATGCCAGCCAGAATCACCTTTTCCATACTTAAGGCATTTTTAACTTCCTTCCTAATCAAACAAGGGCATAAAGAGGGATTTAACACTTGCTAATGGCACACCACAAGCCCTAACTCGTTCTTACCCCAGGTGGCCTCTCTTCTGGCTTCATGCTGGGAATAAATCATTTGGAAACCAGGTGCTTTCTTATTCTCAATTGTTTTTCTGTTTTCCTCACTTATACCTAGCTTCATCTGTATAGGCAAATGAAGTGAAGAATTCAGACTATTACTCAGATAATTCAACAGAAATTACCCTTACAGGAATTTTATTTGTTTGTGTGTCTTAGAAGTGAAAGTAGGGGCTTATCTTTAAACCTAAATGACTTGACATCTGCTGCTGTTGGGCAAACCCATGGCCAGTGAGTGGAGTTTTGCTGGACTACAATCTACTTATACTCCTAACACCAGGGGTGTTACTATTTATCTCTATGAGCCTCTTGCTCCTCCTCTCTGTAAAATCAGAATCACAATTCCTACATTGCCAGGTTGTTGATGAAATTAAATGAGATAAATATGAAGATTTCTGCATGCAGTAGGTATTCTGTACATATTTAAAAACACACTTGCACATATATACAGCACACACTGTACATTGATCAGAACATTTATATTGCACTTTACAATTTATAAAACACTCACCTACATTCTCTCTTTGATCTTCAGAAAAACGCTGGGAAGTGTAAGGACAGGTAGTCACCGTTTTTACAAATGAAGAGCCTGAGGTTAAATGAAATTAAATGGCTTTTCCAAGACCACACAGCTGGTCTAAGTTGATATGTACAAGCCCTGAAGCTCTCCACCACCTCTACACTGATGCCACATGCTCCACACAGGTGTCTAAAAAACTGGCTCTTTAATTTGGCTTCACACTGAAACTACATGGAAAACTTAAAAATAAACACTAATACCTGGTCCCACCCCCAGAGATTTCTATTTAACCACTCTAAAGTGTGGCCTGGGCATGAGGATTTTTTCTCAGTCTATCTCTTCATTTTCAATTAAACTTTTATTGTGAGATAGTGGTAGATTCACAGGGAGTTGTAAGAAATAATATACAGAGATCCCATTTCCCCCCAGTAGTAACACCTTGCAAAGCTATAGTATAATGTCACAACCATGATACTGACACTTACACAGTCAAGATGCAGAACACTTTCACCACCACAAAGATCTCTTGAATTTTCCTTTTATAACTACACCTAGCTCTCCCTACCTACCTTTCCCTAACCCCTGGTAACCATTAATCTGTATTTCTTTTTCTTTTCTTTTCTTTCCTTTTTTTTTTTTTTTTGGCTGCATTGGATCTTTGTTGCTGCGTGCGGGCTTTCTCTAGTTGTGGCGAGCAGGGGCTACTCTTCATTGTCGTGCGTGGGCTTCTCATCCCAGTGGCTTCTCTTATTGTGGAGCACAGGCTCCAGGCACGTGGGCTTCGGTAGTTGTGGCTAGCAGGTTTCAGACTCAGTAGTTGTGGCACATGGGCTTAGTTGCTCTGCAGCATGTGGGATCTTCCCAGACCAGGGATCGAACCCGTGCCCCCTGCATTGGCAGGAGGATTCTTAACCACTGCACTACCAGGGAAGTCCCATCTCTATAGTTTTTGTCATTTCAAAAATGTTATATAAATGGAATCATGCAGTCTGTGACGTTTTGGGATTGGCTTTTTCTACTCAGCATAATTCCCTGGAGATTCATCCAAGTTGTGTGTTTCAATAGTTCATTCTTTTTCATTGCTAAGTAGTATTTCCTGGTATGGATGTACCAGCTGATTTAACCACTGAAGGACATCTGAGTTATCTCCAGTTTTTGGTTATTATGAATAAAGCTGTTATGAATATTTGTGTACAGGTTTTTGTGTGAAGAGAACTTTTAGTTTCTCTGGGGTAAGTGTCTGAGTGCATTTGCTGGGTGATACAGTAGTTACATGTTTAGTTCTGTAAGAAACTACCAAATGGATTTCTAGAGTGACTGTATCATTTTACATTCCCATGAGCAATGTGTGAGTGATCTACTTTCTCATCCTCACCAGCTATGGTGCTGTCATCATTTTTTCTTAAAAGCCATTCTGATGTGTGATAGTTCTCATTGTGGTTTTAATCTGCATTTATTTCTCTAATGGCTAATGATGTTGAATACTTTTTCATGTACTTATCTGCCAACTATATATCCTTTATTAAAAATTTTTATTGGAGTGCAGTTGATTTACAATACTGTTTTAGTTTCAGGTGTACAGCAAAGTGAATCAGTTATACATATACATATATCCACTCTTTTTTAGATTCTTTTCCCATATAGGCCATTACAGAGTACTGAGTAGAGTTCCCTGTGCTATACAGTAGGTCCTTATTAGTTATCTATTTTATATATAGTAGTGTGTATATGTCAATCCCAATCTCCCAATTTATCCCTTCCCCCCTCCTTACCCCTCGGTAACCATAAGTTTGTTTTCTACATCTGTGACTCTATTTCTCTTTTGTAGGTAAGTTCATTTGTACCCCTTTTTTAGATTCCACATATAAGTGATATCATATGATATTTGTCATTCTCTGTCTGACTTACTTCACTCAGTATGACAATCTCTGTGTCCATCCATGTTGCTGCAAATGGCATTATTTTGTTCCTTTTTATGGCTGAGTAACATTCCATTGTATGTATGTACCACATCTTCTATATCCATTCCTCAGCTGATGGGCATTGAAGTTGCTTCCATATCTTGGCTATTGTAAATAGTGCTTCTTGAACATTGGGGTACATGCACCTTTTCAAATTATGGTTTCCTCTGGATATATGCCCAGGTGTGGGATTGTTGGATCATATGGTAGCTCTATTTTTAGTTTTTTAAGGAACCTCCATACTGTTCTCCATAGTGGCCGTACCAATTTACATTCCTACCAATAGTGTAGGAGGGTTCCTTTTCTCCACACTTCTTTAGCATTAATTGTTTATAGATTTTTTTTTTGGCGATGGCCACTCTGACCAGTATGGGGTGATACCTCATTGTAGTTTTGATTTGCATTTCTCTAATAATGAGTGATGCTGAGCATCTTTTCATGTGCTTTTCAGCCATCTGTATGATTCAATGACATCCCTATCAAATTACCAATGGCATTTTTTCACAGAATTAGAACAAAAACTTTTACAGTTTGTATGGAAAAACAAAAGACCACGAATAGCCAAAGCAATCCTGAGAAAGAAAAACAGAGCTGGAGGACACAGGCTCCCTGACTTCAGACTATACTACAAAGCTACAGTAATCAAAACAGTGTGGTACTGGCACAAAAACAGAAATATAGATCAATGGAACAGGATAGAAAGTCCAGAGATAAACCCATGCACCTGTGGTCACCTAATCTATGACAAAGGAGGCAAGAATATACAATGGAGAAAAGACAGTCTCTTCAATATGTGGTGCTGGGAAAACTGGACAGCTGCATGTAAACGAATAACATTACAACACTCCCTAACACCGTACACAAAAATAAATTCAAAATGGACTAAAGACCTAAATGTAAGGCCAGATACTATCAAACTCTTAGAGGAAAACATAGACAGAACACTCTATGACATAAATCACAGCAAGATCCTTTCTGACCCACCTCCTAGAGAAATGGAAATAAAAACAAAAATAAACAAATGGGACCTAATGAAACTTCAAAGCTTTTGCACAGCAAAGGAAACCATAAACAAGACCAAAAGACAACCCTCAGAATGGGAGAAAATATTTGCAAATGAAGCAACTGACAAAGGATTAATCTCCAAAATTTACAAGAAGCTCATGCAGCTCAATAACAAAAAAACAAACAACCCAATCCAACAATGAGCAGAGGACCTAAATAGACATTTCTCCAAAGAAGATATACAGACTGCCAACAAACACATGAAAGAATGCTCAACATCATTAATCATTAGAGAAATGCAAATCAGAACTACAATGAGATATCATCTCACACCAGTGAGAATGGCCATCATCAAAAAATCTAGAAACAATTAATGCTGGAGAGGGTGTGGAGAAAAGGGAACACTCTTGCACTGCTGGTGGGATTGTGAATTGGTTCAGCCACTATGGAGAACAGTATGGAGGTTCCTTTAAAAACTACAAATAGGACTACCATATGACCCAGCAATCCCACTACTGGACATATACCCTGAGAAAACCAAAATTCAAAAAGAGTCATGTACCAAAATGTTCTTTGCAGCTCTATTTGCAATAGCCTGGGGATGGAAACAACCTAAGTGTCCATCGTCAGATGAATGGATAAAGAAGATGTGGCACATATATACAATGGAATATCACTCAGCCATAAAAAGAAACGAAATTGAGCTATTTGTAATGAGGTGGATAGACCTAGAGTCTGTCATACAGAGTGAAGTAAGTCAGAAAGAGAAAGACAAATACCGTATGCTAACACATATATATGGAATTTAAGAAAAAAGAATGTCATGAAGAACCTAGGGGTAAGTCAGGAATAAAGACACAGACCTACTGGAGAACGGACTTGAGGATATGGGGAGGGGGAAGGGTGAGCTGTGACAGGGCGAGAGAGAGTCATGGACATATACACACTAACAAACTTAGTAAGGTAGATAGTTAGTGGGAAGCAGCTGCATGGCACAGGGATATTGGCTCGGTGTTTTGTGACCGCCTGGAGGGGTGGGATAGGGAGGGTGTGAGGGAGGGAGACGCAAGAGGGAAGAGATATGGGAACATATGTATATGTATAACTGATTCACTTTGTTATAAAGCAGAAACTAACACACCATTGTAAAGCAATTATATCCCATTAAAGATGTTAAAAAAAAATGACAAATGACAGCTTGGGAAAAATAGCTGCAACACATAAAGATAATAGCTCCCAGAAATTCCTAAGAAAAAGGCAAACAATCCCAGAAAAATGGGCCACTGATAAAAATGAGTAACAGAGGAAGCAATCCAAAAAGCCAGTAAACACACCCCTGCTAGTAGTCATGAAAATAAAAAAAAGAAATAGTAGAAATGAGGTAGCATTTCTCACTGATAAGAATGGAAAAAATTCACACACTTTGTGTGTTACCTTTGGATGGTGGGATTTTAGGTGGTTTCCCATGGATTTCCTTATACTTTTCATTATGGTTTGAATCTGTTTTTACAATGAGCGCACTTTAATTATATAATAAAAAAGACAAAGCTAATTTTTATTTAAAAAGGAAAAAAAAAATAAACAAATGGGACCTAATGAAACTTCAAAACTTTTGCACAGCAAAAGAAACCATATACAAAACAAAAAGACAACCCTCAGAATGGGAAAAAATATTTGCAGATGAAGTAACTGACAAGGGATTAATCTCCAAAATATACAAACAGTTCATGCAACTCAATATCAAAAAAGCAAACAACCCAATCAAAAAATGGGTGGAAGATCTAAATAGACATTTCTCCAAAGAAGACATATACATCCTTTTTAGTGAAATGTCTGTTCACGTCTTACATCCATTTTTTAATTAGATTGTTTTTAACTGTTACGTTTTGAGAATTCTTTACATATTCTAGATACTAGTCCTTTGCTGGATATATGGGTTGCAAATATTTTCTCCCAGGCTATAGATTGCCTTTTGTTTGTTTGTTTAAAAGATTTTATTTTTAAACAGTTTTAAATTTAGAGAAAAATTGAGCAGATAGCATAGAAAGTTTCCATGTACCACCCCCCCACCCATACACATTTTCCCTATTACTGACATCTTGCAGTACTGTAGCACATTTGTAATAATTAGTTAACCAATACTGACATATGATTATTAACTGAAGTCCATAGTTTTTATTCCTGAATAATGTTTCATTGTACAGATGTACCACCATTTATCCATTAACCTATTTAAGGATATCTTAGTTGCTTCCAGTTTTTCGCAACTAGAGTAGAGATGCTATAAACATTCATGTGTAGGTTTTTCTGTGGACATAAGTTTTCAGTTCAATTGAGTAAATATCTAGGAGTGTGATTGTTAGATCATATGGTAAGAATACATATAGCTTGGTTTTTAAAAACTTGCCTTTTAAAGTGGATGTACAATTTTGCATATTTTATATAGGATGAGCATCTCTTCATATGTGTATTTGCCACCTGTATGTCTTCTTTGTTGAAATGTCTGTTTAGATCTTTTGCCCTTTTTTTTTTTGCGGTACGTGGGCTTCTCACTGCCATGGCCTCTCCCGTTGTGGAGCATAGGCTCCGGACGCGCAGGCTCAGCGGCCATGGCTCACGGGCCTAGCCACTCCACGGCATGTGGGATCGTCCTGGACCGGGGCACGAACCCGTGTCCCCTGCAACGGCAGGCGGACTCTCAACCACTGCGTCACCAGGGAAGCCCTCTTTTGCCCATTTTTTAATTGGATTGTTCATTTACTTACTGTTGCATTTTAAGAGTTCTTTGGATACCAATCATTTATCAGATTATTTGTTTTGCAAATATTTTCTCCCGTTCTGTGGCTTGTTTTTTCATTCTCTTAGTGTCTTTCACAGGGCAGTTTTTCCTGTTAATAGAGTTCAACTTATTAGTTCAATTTTTTCATTCATGGATTGTGCTTCTGGTGTTGCAGCTGAAATTTCATCACCAATCCCAAGGTCATCTAGATTTTCTATGTTGTCTTCTGGAAGTTTTATAGGTTTGTGTTTAGGTCTATGATCCATTTTGAGTTGATTTTTGTGAAGGGTGTAAAATCTGTGTCTAGGTTTATTTTTTTGCAAAAGGATTTCCAATTGTTCTATTCTATTAAAAAATTATCTTTTCTTTATTGAATTGTCTTTACTCCATTGTCAACAATCAATTGATTATATTTGTGTGGGTCTATCTTGGAGCTCTCTATACTGTTCATTGATCTACTTGTCTATTCTTTCACCAATCCCACACTGTCTTAATTATTGTACCTTAAGTAAGTTTTTAAGTCAGATAGTGTTAGTCTTCCAAATTTTTTCTTCTTCCTCAGTGTGGTATTGGCTATTCTGGGTCTTTTTCCTTTCCATATAAACTTTATAATCAGTTTCTTGATATCCACAAATTACTTGCCTCCAAGTGGGGGTGTAAAATCAGCTTCCCACTGGGCCCCCTTGTCACCAGAGAATGAAGAGGAGAGAGGTAAGTGCCAACTAGCCTCACCTCTAATCACCTTTTTCTGCCTCATTGTTGCTGCATGAGGTTGGAGGTACAGCAATGCTGGACCCACTGACACTACCCCACTGCATGGCACCCACTTCCATGCCACAGGAAGATGGAGTGGGAGATCAAGTCTGCATTCAGCCCCATTGAAACCCACTCTGTGTTTTCTTTTCTTTTCTTTTGCTCTATTTTTTTTGGTCACGCTGCTTGGCATGTGGGATCTTAGTTCCCTGACCAGGGATCGAACCCACACCCCCTGGAGTGGAAGCACAGCATCTCAGCCACTGGACAGCCAGGGGAGTCCCAAACAGAGTTGTTTTCTTTTTTTTTTCTGGCTATGCCATGCGGCATACAAGATTTGTGTTCCCTGACCAGGGATAGAACCCTTGCCCCCTGCACTGGGAGCAGTGAGTCTTAACCACTGGACAACCAGGGAAGTCCTAACTGTGCTTTCTTAGAGTCTGTGTTTGTCTATTTGGTATCCATTCATCACTGGGCCAATTATATTAAAGATATTTTCTTATTTTTTAAAATTTGTGTTGCTCTGGCATTTGGGGGCGTTACGAAAAATAAGAAAATATAGTTAATATAAGTAATTTCTAAAGATAATAACAACTTGCCTACAAGTACTTCTTTCACTTTTTGGAGTCTTCCTATGTTTATTTGGTGTGTCATATTATCAAAGTTAAACAAAGGTAGACATTAGTTTAAGTGGTAAGAACAGATTTTAACCAATAAAATACTATTACAGGAGAGAAAAGAGTTCCATTTTGATTTACATAGAGGTGACTGCATTTTTTTTTAAAGATGCTCCTATTGCTCTTTTTTAAAAAAATATATTTATTTATTTATTTTTGGCTGTGTTGGGTCTTTGTTGCTGCGCGTGGGCTTTCTCTGGTTGCGGCGAGTGGGGGCTACTCTTTGTTGTGGTGCGTGGGCTTCTCATTGCGGTGGCTTCTCTTGTTGTGGAGCACGGGCTCTAGGAGCGCAGGCTTCAGTAGTTGCAGCACGTGGGCTCAGTAGTTGTGGCTCGTGGGCTCTAGAGCTCAGGCTCAGGAGTTGTGGTGCATGGGCTTAGTTGCTCCGCAGCATGTGGGATCTTCCCAGACCAAGGCTTGAACCTGTGTCCCCTGCATTGGGAGATGGATTCTTAGCCACTGCACCACCAGAGAAGTCCCAAGGTGACTGCATTTTAAAGGGAGAATGAAGGCATAGGGAGGGAGTCAAGCAGGGGCTTAGGAGAGTCAGAGAAGTGAAAAAATACAAAAATGCAGGAAGCAGGGGCTGGTCTCTGTGAAACCCATCTGGGTTTGCCAACTGGCACTTACTGAAATTAGGCTCCTACCCTCTCACAGAGGCTGGGAGACAGGGAACCTATCTTCCTTCGGGTGTTGGCTTGAGCAAACAGTAAATTCTTTGGGCATCCTTGAGTTTTCTCAGACAAACATTCTACGGGGGTATGGGGTCATCCTATGGATGCAGCCTTGAGCTGTTAGAAACTATTTTAGTGTTTTTTCCAGTCTTTATAGGCCAAGGTTGAGGTTTAGTTAAGAAAGGGCTCAGGGGACCCTGGCTAGAGTTTGGTCAAGGAGAGAATCTCTGTCAGTGTCCAGGGGGCTTTAGTTGTAAGAGGGAGGACCTGAGAGAATAAGGTGACTCCATGAGCCAGAAGTTCTCAGCATTAAGTTTTGAAAGCTCCTCAGGTGACTCTAATAAGCAAAAAAATTTGAGAACCACAAGACCAAGACAAGAACTTTGCCCTCCATTTTAATGCCCCCCTTCACAAAGAAATAAATTCCTCTAAGGAGACTGCATGCCCTGTGTACATGCCTGTACATGTATGTATAACGGTTTGTGTATATGCAGGTATGCATGCACACACCAGGGTGAGAGGTGGAGAAGAGGCCTGGTCCTCTCAAACCACAAGAAGATGAAAAAAGTGCTTAGAGCTATGGAAATGTACCAAGCTGCCTTCGTTTTAGCGATGGGGGAGAAAGGGATCCTGGAAGAATTCAACCCCATATCCATTTATTTGGCCATAAAAATGAGGGAGGGGTGCTTCTCAAGGCTGTGGTTGAGGGGTTACATTCATGCTAGCTCTTGCTGATCCAGTTCCTATCCTCACGGTTTTCCCTGCTGGATGCTTCCTTCCTGAGACCACGGAAGTGGCTCTCAGTCTCTGCAATTGCTCAAGGGTCATCCGTAAAGCACTGCTTTCTGGCCTGACTTTCCAAGAACTCACTAAGCATAGTCCTATTGCTTCTTCTATGACTCATTTAGATCCTAATTATTATTCTACATATTTATGCAAATGCAGAAGCCGGGAGGGGTGAAACTCCTTTCAGAAGCCATGCAGTGGTCTCTGGAATGTTAAAGGCTCAGAAAATTGGCAGATTCTCAGGTTCCATCTCAGGAAAAGAACATTTTTCTAGACCGAGTGCTGCCTGAAATGTTTGGCATTTCTGCTCATGAAAATGAAAGACTAAGTGGGGCCTGAGGCTTCCCTAGGGCAGTGGTTCCCACATCAGAATCACTGGGGGCCTGTGAGATCACACTGGTGCTTCCACTCCACCCACACATTCTGATTTAATTGGTACTGAAGTTGGGCGTGGGTCTTTCTTAAAAGCTCCCAAGATGATTCTGACAGGCAGCCAGTTGAAAGCTGAGAACCCTAGAAATTCTGCAGAGTTCTGGGAGGAAAGAGCAAAAGGTCCAGGACTAGCAAATACAAATTAGGGAGCCTCTGAGCAATACATAGAGCATACTTTCCCCAGGGCACCTACTCTGAGCCATGACACAGAGATGGAAAAGGCACAGTCCGTCCTTTCTGCTGAGTTTGGTGGCTGATAAAGCCAAGGCTGGTGTGTAGGCCACAGTGGTGGGAAGTGGCATTGGGCTGGGCCTTGAAGGTAAGTGGAACTGGGACAGGTGGTAAAAGGCGTTCTGACCTTATAGAGCTGTGTCTTTATGAGGAAGCAAACTTTATTTTTAAGGCAGGACAAGAAAAAATTAACATGAAATTTTTATCTGCCGTTTGAGCCACTACCCCCTCCTCTTTAGTGTGCAATGTGCATCTGCATTATACATGAACTAAATCCCCTTAGAAGACACAGGAATGCCTACTTGCAAAAAAAAAAAAAGGCAATACTTCTACCTTGGCCTATTTCAAGCTACCAACATGGTTTAACTGGCTTGCTAAATTCCTGACATTAACAATGGACTGTCACAAGCCATTAAGAGCTAGCTCCAGCATCACCAATACCCCACATTCCCTCTCCTCACTGGTTAAGAACCACTACATTACAAGAAAATGTAGGATTTAAAAAAAAACACTTATCAAATAAAACACCATTAATGGTTTGTATTATAATAAAGTGAATTGCTGAAACCCACCTTTTGCAGCTAATTCTTAGGACAAACTTGGTAATACATTTGAGGGAGAGAGATCAGGCTGCCCAGACAGGCAGTGAGGATAACAGGCCTCTTGTCATGTCTAAATAGTAGGACATTACCACATGATGTCACTCTAATACTTGCTTATTTATGTCTCTGGGAGTCTCAGGCAAGTTGTCTCTCCTTTGCTAAAAGATTGGCATTCTTAACTTTTATACCTTGGGATGATTATGAAAATTACATCATACCTGTTGTTCATTACTTGAAAGGAATCTTTTACACATATTTTTTTTCTTGTAAAAGAGACTGAAAATTTTCAGAAAGGAGATAAGGGCAGAGACGCATTTTGGAATCACAGAACTTTGATTTAGCACAAGACTGTGATTTACCAGGTGGGTAAACTTGGACAAGATTCTTAACTTCTACTAGCTTCAGGGTCCTCACCTGTAAAATATGGAAAGATACTTGTAACTTCTACCTCACTGACTGGGAGTAAGTCACTTCCATTGGCATGTACTAAACACCCACCCCATGCCATTTCTCTGCACTGGGCCCAGAGAAAAACAAGATGAGGAAGTCCGAGTTCCTGCCCTTAAGAAGCTCAAGTTTAACCTCGAGGACAAAAACCTAAACAAGAGAATATAGAACAACGGCCAATTGACACGCTTAGGTTAGCACGCTAAAGTGTGAATGTGTTATCTGACATTCTCTAATACTGTGACAAAAATTCTTCACGTGTAGTAGCTTTTTTGTTGGGAAATAAATGAAGTGTTGGTCTTAATATTTCAATTATAAGAGTCACCAGAGATTAAGTGATTAGTGTTTTTATAACATCTGCCACACAGGGATGCTTTTAGAGGAGAGGACCAGGAGATGAGGGCACTGAAGCTGTGACTGTGGAGACAGGAGGAGTTGCTGAGAATGTGGGGAGTAAGGAAGAACAGATTGTAGAGGCGGGGAGGTAGACATAGGCATGGTTTTCAGAGATAGTCAAGATGAGCACGTGGAAGAACGTGCACATGCAGCACTAATTTACTGCCTGTGTGATTTGGGGCACATCACTTTCCCCTCTATAAGCCTCCATTTCCCTCTCTATAACTCATCAGGTATTTAGGATAAGTATTAAGCAAATGTTCTTGGGTTGCAAGCAGCAGAAATGAATGCTGGCTAATAAAACAAAAGTTATGTTGAAGCAGCAGGTATATATGAAGACATCAGAGTGGTAGAGACTTTGGCAACACAAGAATATAGGCCCCACTGAAAGAATTCACATTCCAGAAAAAAATTTATACACTTTTCTGGCCGAATAAAATGTGTCTACTGGCACCATCAGCCTCCAGTCCTCCAGTCTGCAACTCTCTCTACAGGAAAGAGCCCAGGTTCCTGCATAGCACCAAGGCCCTGTCAGCCCCAGAGGAACTCAAACTCCAGGCTAGAAACCCAGTTCTAGGCAACAGGGAGGGCCTAGATGGCAAGGCGTTAGGTGATAAAGACCATGTCTGGTTCTTTCCCAAAGCTGCAGCTCCCGCACAAGGCCAGGGACAGAGGCAGCCTCACAGATTGTCCCCAAATCCGGACTCTTTGTCTAAGGTAAGAGTTGGCTCACAGATATTTGATAGCCCATCAGATTACGCAGCTCACCAATGTCTGATTTCACAGACAACTGCTCATGGACCCCTGGTCATGGGCTGCATCAGGAGGTGGGGTAGGAGAAGAGGCAGGAACCACCTTCTTCTAGGCAGTCAGTCATTCACCAGCTAAAATCTCACAAAACTCGATGGCTTCTCCCTCAGCCCTAAAGCTACTAAGTGGTCACCACGCCTAGCACTTCTTTCTCCATTTGCAGCTTTCCAATACACCGCCTCCGCCTTCCTACCCCCAGGAACTCTGAGCTCAGCCACCAACGTGACTGTCCACTGGATCCCCCACTAGCTGTGTGTAATCCCAAGGGAAGGGCCATATTCTGGCCATTTCTGTCTCCAGCTCTGGGCCTCACCCATAGTAGATGCTTGGTAAGTGCTTAATGGTTGCTAACCATTAAGAACCATTGCTATAGATTGAGTGTTTGCTTCCACCCTCCCAATCCCCCACCCCTCCCTCCAAATTCATATGTTGAAAACCTAATGCCCAAAGTAATGGTATTAGGGGAGACCTTTGGAAGGTGACCGTTGGGAGGGCAGAGCCTTCATGAATGGCTTTAGTGTCTTTATAGAAGAGGCCCCAGAGATACCCCTCATCTCATCCACCAAGTGAGAGCACAGCCAGATGTCAGGAGTTTGTAACCCAGAAGAAGCCCTTCACCAGAACCTGGCCATGCTGGCACCCTGATCTTGGCCTTCCAGCCTCCAGAACTGTAAGAAATAGATTTCTGTGGTTTATAAGCCACCCCGTCTGTGGTATTTTGCTATAGCATTCCAAACTAAAGTAACCATGTTTGCCCTTCTAGAAATAATCATGACCTGGGTCAGGAGACCTAGGCTCAACCACTGACATGGCCCCCTCTGTCCTGGCCCTCAGTTTCCCCATCTCTACAGGAGGGAGAGAACACATGATTTCTAAATGGCCTTCTGGTTTCTCTAACACCCTCCTGATTCAGTGGTTATTTGTGACTCTGTAAAAATAGCTGCAACTTTGGCAGGTGTCTAAAGGGAGAGGGCCACCGATGGGTAGAAATGGCCCCTCCCACTCAGGAGACACCCATGGACTGTTCCTTTGAAGGGGGCAGGTAGTGAGGGTTGGTTAGTGAGGCAGTCAAGCAGTGATAAAGCTGGGGGCAGGTGACCATCAGGGGCAGAAACAGGTGACGGAAATCAGACACCTAGTTGTGAGTCTCCCACCCACCACTTAACTATGTGACCCAAGCTTGTCCCTTAATCTGAGCCTTTGTTTCCCCCTTGGTCCATGGGTGAGCAAGCAGTATGAGTGTCTGTTGGATTGAATTTTGAACCCTGAAGAGCTAATAGAACAGGAAGCTACATTCTGGGCTCTATGATGATGTTGCCCTCATGGGGAGAGCAGAGGGGGAGGGCCCAGTGAGCCTCCCCAACCCCTGCTGCTCCCCACCCAGCAGAGCAGAAGGTGCTGATATGCCTAAACCCAACTCACCACCACCTTCTGCTACCACACTAGAGCAAGAAATCCAGACCAGACAAGAGGCATTGCATCTTAAAATTTTATGTGAAATTCTGTAAATGTGTATAGAGTGGCCTGTGGCTGTCTGCACACAGGCCTGGACTGTAGGGACACCACTGCTCAGCCCTTGCTGCCCTGCCCCGCTCCTCAAACTCTTCCTTGCTGACCCAAAGCTGCTGGATGGCCTGCAGGGAGGCCAGGATGGAGCCGCCGGTCCACACGGAGGTCTTCCTCTCGGGAGCAGCAGCCACTGTGGGGCTGTCCCCCGGGCAGGGGAAACTCAGCTCCCTCTGGAAGCACTCTGGGAAGCCGTCCAGCATGGTGCAGCTGCCACACAGCAGCAGGTTGGCTGCCATCTCCTCCTTGAAGCCGGCCTCCTGGCAGTGGTTCAGGCAGGCGGCCATGAGCTTGGGGAGACCAGGCTGGTTGCTGCCCACCAAGGTGGGCTTGAAGAGCATCTCAGTGAACAGAAAGCGCTACTGACCGATGGTGATGAGCTTGCCGTTGGGGAGCTCATAATCCACACGCAGATCCTCCAGGCACAGGCCAAGCTCCTCCACTGGCTTGAGTGCCGAGTAGCAGAACTTCTTCTTGATGTGCTCGATGATGTGCAGGTGGTCGTCCGTGAACTTGTGGCCGGCCTCATTGAGCAGCTGCAGCAGGTAGTTGGTGAGGTCACTGCCGGCATAGTCGGCACGACTTGTCAGGCCTGGCAGCACGTCGCCCTTGGAGATGGGCACCACATGTGAGACACCGTGCCCACTCTCCACCACCAGCCCAGAGGTCTTGCCATAGGAGTAGATGGACAGCAACGACTGGGAGGTCACGTGCATGGCAGGGATGCCAAAGGTCTCGAACATGAGCTCTGCATACTTCTCACGGTTGCTGGTGGGGCTGAGCAGGGGGTCGGAGACCAGCACAGCATGCTCCTCGGGGAGGATCTTCATGGCCGTGTGGAAGATGTACTCCCAGATGTTCTGGACACAGTCCCAGTCCACCACGATGCCGTATTTTAGCGGATAAATCAGCTTCAGAGGCACCTCCATGTTGAGCAGCTCGTGGCCCATGTAGGTCTGCTTGTGGGTGTCACAGGCATCAGCTGCCTCAGAGCAGAGCTTGCCCACAGTGGAGGAGATGAAGTAGGTCGGGCTCGGCTCGCCCACATAGCCACACTTACAGTACTGGGAGCCCAGGTCAATGATGAGTGCCTTGATCTTACTCATCTTCTTGGGCTTCATCTTCAGCTGAGTGGATGAACTTGTGTCCCGGATGCCAGCCTCAGGACCTGGCAGCGTGCCTGCCTCTCCAGGGTCCCCCTGAGCCGTGCCCATGGTCTTGGGGCTAGGGCTGTTCCTTGTCTCCATTTGCCTTCCTTGCTCACTTTTCTCACGTCCACATCCTAGAGCTCCGTGGGGAGAAATAAGAGGTCCACCTCCAGCAGTGCCTTGGCAACCCCTCAGGATTGTGATGTCACCACGGGCTAGTCCATTCTGGCAGCCCAGGGAGGGCTTGGCCTTGGCAGGCCCTTGATCTATCACCCCCACCTCCATTGGCATAACTCGACTTTGCTCCCAGACAGAGCAGGTGGCCAGCACAGTTTTAGAAGTCCAACCACACTTGGGTCTCAGAGGTTTCTGCTCCCTCTCCTTATATCCTCACTCCTAATCCCTCGTTCACTAGCTGAACACCTCTTCCTCCTCAGCTTCTTGGCCAAGAGGGTGATAAATACTTGAGCAGTATTGATAAATACTACAGCCAAACACTGTAGCAGGCACCTCACATGACACTTCACAGAATCTTGGGAGGTAGGCAGAGCTAAGGAAATCAAGGCTCAGAATGCAAATGACTTGCCCAAGAGAAAACAGCTCTTGGAGTGTTTGTTTGTACTTTAACCCAAGTTCCTCCAAATCCAATGTACCAGGTCACCTTAAAGAGTGTGTAGGTGGTAACTACAGCTAGAGGGGAAGATGGTAGAAGAGTAAGACGCGGAGATCACCTTCCTCTCCACAGATACACCAGAAATACATCTACACGTGGAACAACTACTACAGAACACCTACTGAACGCTGTCAGAAGACCTCAGACCTCCCAAAAGGCAAGAAACCCCCCATGTACCTGGGTAGGGCAAAAGAAAAAAGAATAAACAGAGACAAAAGGATACGGACGGGACCTGCACCAGTGGGAGGGAGCTGTGAAGGAAGAAAGGTTTCCACACACTAGAAAGCCCTTTCCCGGGCGGAGACTGCGGGTGGCAGAGGGGAGGAGCTTTGAAGCCGCAGAGGAGAGCACAGCAACAGGGGTGCAGAGGGCAAAGCGGAGATTCCCGCACAGAAGATCGGTGCCGACCGGCACTAACCAGCCCGAGAGGCTTGTCTGCTCACCTGCCAGAGCGGGCGGGGCTAGGAGCTGAGGCTCGGGCTTCGGTCGGGGCGCAGGGAGAGGACTGGGGTTGGCGGCGTGAACACAGCCTGCAGGGGGTTAGTGCGCCACGGCTAGTTGGGAGGGAGTCCGGGGAAACGTCTGGACCTGCCGAAGAAGCAAGAGGCTTTTTCTTACCTCTTTGTTTCCTGGTGCGTGAGGAGAGGGGTCTAAGAACGCTGCTTAAAGGAGCTCCAGAGATGGGCGTGAGCCACGGATAAAAGCGCAAACCCCAGAGACAGGCATGAGAGACGCTAAGGCTGCTGCCGCTGCCACCAAGAAGCCTGTGTGCGAACACAGGTCACTATCCACACCCCCCTTCAGGAGAGCCTGTGCAGCCCACCACTGCCAGGGTCCCGGGATCCAGGGACAACTTCCACAGGAGAACGCACGGCACGCCTCAGGCTGGTGCAACATCACGCTGGCCTCTGCCGCCGCAGGCTCGCCCTGCACTCCGTGATCTCCCCTCCCCCCGGCCTGAGTGAGCCAGAGCCCCCGCATCAGTGGCTCCTTTAACCCCGTCCTGTCTGAATGAAGAACAGACGTCCTGCGGCGACCTACACGCAGAGGCGGGGCCAAATCCAAAGCTGAGCCCCTGGGACTTGTGAGAACAAAGAAGAGAAAGGGAAATCTCTCCCAGCAGGCTCAGAAGCAGTGGATTAAAGCTCCACAATCAACTTGATGTACCCTGCATCTGTGGAATACATGAATAGACAATGAATCATCCCAAATTAAGGAGGTGGACTTTGAGAGCAAGATTTATAATTTTTCCTTTTTTTGTGAGTGTGTATGTGTATGCTTCTGGGTGAGATTTTGTCTGTATAGCTTTGCTTCCACCATTTGTCCAAGGGTTCCATCCGTCCGTTTTTTGTTTTTGTTTTTTTAAATTTTTTTCTTAATAATTATTTTTATTTTAATTATTTTATTTTACTTTATCTTCGTTCTTTCTTTCCTTCCTTCCCTCCTTTAGAAAACGAATCATCCCAAATTGAGGAGGTGGACTTTGAGAGCAAGATTTATGATTTTTTCCCCATTTCCTCTTTTTGTGAGTGTGTATGTGTATGCTTCTGTGTGGGATTTTGTCTGTAGAACTTTGCTTCCACCATTTGTCCCAGGGTTCTAACCATCCGTTTTTATGTTTTTTGTTTTTTTTTCCTCTTAATAATTATTTTTTATTTTAATAACTTTATTATATTTTATCTTACTTTATTTTTTTACTTTATCTTCTTTCTTTCTTTTTTTCTTCCTTCCCTCCTTCCTTCCTCCCTCCCATCCTCCCTCCCTTCTTTCTTTCTTTCTACTTCTACTAATTGTCACTTTCTACTTTTTCTCCCTTTTCTTCTGAGCCATGTGGATGAAAGACTCTTGGTGCTGCAGCCAGGAGTTAGTGCTGTGCCTCTGAGGTGGGAGAGCCAACATCAGGACATTGGTCCACAAGAGACCTCCCAGCTGCACATAATATCAAACGGAGAAAATCTCCCAGAGATCTCCATATCAACACCAACACCCAGCTTCACTCAACGACCAGCAAGCTACAGTGCTGGACATCCTATGCCGAAAAACTAACAAGACAGGAACACAACCCCATCCATTAGTAGAGAGGCTGCCCCAAATCATAATAAATCGACAGACACCCGAAAACACACCACCAGATGTGGAACTGCCCACCAGAAAGACAAGATCCAGCCTCATCCACCGGAAAACAGGCACTAGTCCCCTCCACCAGGAAGCCTACACAACCCACTGAACCAATCTTAGCCACTGGGGACAGACACCAAAAACAAATGGAACTACAAACATGCAGCCTGCAAAAAGGAGACCCCAAACACAGTAAGATAAGCAAAATGAGAAGACAGAAGAACACACAGCAGATGAAGGAGCAAGATAAAAACCCACCAGACCTAACAAATGAAGAGGAAATAGGCAGTCTACCTGAAAAAGAATTCAGAACAATCATAGTAAAGATGATCCAAAATCTTGAAAACAGAAAAGGCAAAATGCAAGAAACATTTCACAAGGACCTAGAAGACCTAAAGATGAAACAAACAATGATGAACAACACAATAAATGAAATGAAAGATACTCTAGATGGGATCAATAGCAGAATAACTGAGGCAGAAGAACGGATAAGTGACCTGGAAGATAAAGTAGTGGAAATAACTACTGCAGTGCAGAAAAAAGAAAAAAGAATGAAAAGAACTGAGGACAAGTCTCAGAGACCACTGGGACAACATTAAACGCACCAACATTCGAATTATAGGGGTTCCAGAAGAAGAAGGGAAAAAGAAAGGGACTGAGAAAATATTTGAAGAGTTTATAGTTGAAAACTTCCCTAATATGGGAAAGGAAATAGTTAATCAAGTTCCGGAAGCACAGACAGTCCCATACAGGATAAATCCAAGGAGAAATATGCCAAGACACATATTAATCAAACTGTCAAAAATTAAATACAAAGAAAGCATATTAAAAGCAGCAAGGGAAAAACAACAAATAACACACAAGGGAACCCCCATAAGGTTAACAGCTGATCTTTCAGCAGAAACTCTGCAAGCCACAAGGGAACAGCAGGACATATTGAAAGTGATGAAGGAGGAAAATCTGCAAGCAAGATTACTCTACCCAGCAAGGATCTCATTCAGATTTGATGGAGAAATTAAAACCTTTACAGACAAGCAAAAGCTGAGACAGTTCAGCACCACCAAACCAGCTCTAAAACAACTGCTAAAGGAAATTCTCTAGGCATGAAACACAAGAGAAGAAAACGACCTACAATAACAAACCCAAAACAATTAAGAAAATGGGAATAGGAACATACAGATCGATAATTACTTAAATGTAAATGGACTAAATGCTCCCACCAAAAGACACAGATTGGCTGGATGGATACAAAAACAGGACCCATATATTTGCTGTCTACAAGAGACCCACTTCAGACCTAGAGACACGTACAGACTGAAAGTAAGGGGATGCAAAAAGATATTTCATGCAAATGGAAACCAAAAGAAAGCTGGAGTAGTAATTCTCATATCAGACAAAATAGACTTTAAAATAAAGACTATTAGAAGAGAAAAAGAAGGACACTACATAATGATCAAGGGATCGATCCAAGAAGAAGATATAACAATTGTAAATATTTATGGACAAAACATAGGAGCATCTCAATACATAAGGCAAATACTAACACCGTAAAAGGGGAAATCGACAGTAACACATTCATAGTAGGGGACTTTAACACCCCACTTTCACCAATGGACAGATCATCCAAAATGAAAATAAATAAGGAAACCCAAGCTTTATATGATACATTAAACAAGATGGACTTAATTGATATTTATAGGACACTCCATCCAAAAACAACAGAATACACTTTTTTCTCAAGTGCTCATGGAACATTCTCCACGATAGATCATATCTTGAATCACAAATGATGCCTTGGTAAATTTAAGAAAATTGAAATTGTATCAAGTATCTTTTCCGACCACAACGCTATGAGGCTAGATATCAATTACAGGAAAAGATCTGTAAGAAATACAAACACATGGAGGCTAAACAATACACTACTTAATAACGAAGTGATCACTGAAGAAATCAAAGAGGAAATCAAAAAATACCTAGAAACACATGACAATGGAGACACGACGACACAAAATCTATGGGATGCACCAAAAGCAGTTCTAAGAGGGAAGTTTATAGCAATACAATCCTACCTTAAGAAACAGGAAACATCTCGAATAAACAACCTAACCTTGCACCTAAAGCAACTAGAGAAAGAAGAACAAAAAAACCCCAAAGTTAGCAGAAGGAAAGAAATCATAAAAATCAGATCAGAAATAAATGAAAAAGAAATGAAGGAAACGATAGCAAAGATCAATAAAACTAAAAGCTGGTTCTCTGAGAAGATAAACAAACTTGATAAACCATTAGCCAGATTCAACAAGAGAAAAAGGGAGAAGACTCAAATCAATAGAATTAGAAATGAAAAAGGAGAAGTAACAACTGACACTGCAGAAATACAAAGGATCATGAGAGATTACTACAAGCAACTCTATGCCAATAAAGTGGACAACCTGGAAGAAATGGATGAATTCTTAGAAAGGTACAACCTGCCAAGACTGAATCAGGAAGAAATAGAAAATATGAACAGACCAATCACAAGCACTGAAATTGAAACTGTGATTAAAAATCTTCTGACCAACAAAAGCCCAGGACCAGATGGCTTCACAGGCGAATTCTATCAAACATTTAGATAAGAGCTAACACCTATCCTTCTCAAGCTCTTCCAAAATATAGCAGAGGAGAAACACTCCCAAACTCATTCTACGAGGCCACCATGAACCTGATACCAAAACCAGACAAGGATGTCACAAAGAAAGAAAACTACAGGCCAATATCACTGATGAACATAGATGCAAAAATTCTCAACAAAATACTAGCAAACAGAATCCAACAACACATTAAATGGATCATACACCATGATCAAGTGGGGTTTATTCCAGGAATGCAAGGATTCATCAATATACGCAAATCAATCAACGTGATACATCATATTAACAAATTGAAGGAGAAAAACTATATGATCATCTCAATAGATGCAGAGAAAGCTTTTGACAAAATTCAACACCTATTTATGATAAAAACCCTGCAGAAAGTAGGAATAGAGGGAACTTTCCTCAACATAATAAAGGCCATATATGACAAACCCACAGCCAACATCGTCCTCAATGGTGAAAAACTGAAAGCATTTCCACTAAGACCAGGAACAAGACAAGGCTGCCCAATCTCACCACTCTTATTCAACATAGTTTTGGAAGTTTTAGCCACAGCAATCAGAGAAGAAAAGGAAATAAAAGGAATCCAAATCGGAAAACAAGAAGTAAAGCTGTCACTATTTGCAGATGACATGATACTATACTTAGAGAATCCTAAAGATGCTACCAGAAAACTACTAGAGCTAATCAATGAATTTGGTAAAGTAGCAGGATACAAAATTAATGCACAGATATCTCTAGCATTCCTATACACTAATGATGAAAAATCTGAAAGTGAAATCAAGAAAACACTCCCATTTACCATTGCAACAAAAAGAATAAAATATCTAGGAATAAACCTACCTAAGGAGACAAAAGACCTGTATGCAGAAAATTATAAGACACTGATGAAAGAAATTAAAGATGATACAAATAGATGGAGAGATATACCCTGTTCTTGGATTGGAGGAATCAACATTGTGAAAATAACTCTACTACCCAACGCAATCTATAGATTCAATGCAATCCCTATCAAACTACCACTGGCATTTTTCACAGAACTAGAACAAAAAATTTCACAATTTGTATGGAAACACAGAAGACCCCGAATAGCCAAAGCAATGTTGAGAACGAAAAATGGAGCTGGAGGAATCAGGCTCCCTGACTTCAGACTATACTACAAAGATACAGTAATCAACACAGTATGGTACTGGCACAAAACCAGATATATAGATCAATGGAACAGGATAGAAAGCCCAGAGATAAACCCAGGCACATATGGTCACCTTTTCTTTTTGATAAAGGAGGCCAGAATATACAGTGGAGAAAGGACAGCCTCTTCAATAAGTGGTGCTGGGGAAACTGTACAGCTACATGTAAAAGTCTGAGATTAGATCACTCCCTAACACCATACACAAAAATAAGTTCAAAATGGATTAAAGACCTAAATGTAAGGCCAGAAACTATCAAACTCTTAGAGGAAAACATAGGCAGAAATCTCTATGACATAAATCACAGCAGGATTCTTTTTGAACCACCTCCTAGGGAAATGGAAATAAAAACAAAAATAAACAAATGGGACTAATGAAACTTCAAAGCTTTTGCACAGCAAAAGAAACCATAAACAAGACCAAAAGACAACCCTCAGAATGGGAGAAAATATTTCCAAATGAAGCAACTGACAAAAGATTAATCTCCAAGATTTATAAGCAGCTCATGCAGCTTAATAACAAAAAAACAAAAAACCCAATCCAAAAATGGGCAGAAGACCTACATAGACATTTCTCCAAAGAAGATATACAGACTGCCAACAAACACATGAAAGTATGCTCAACATCACTAATCATTAGAAAAATGCAAATCAAAACTACAATGAGATATCATCTCACACCGGTCAGAAAGGCCATCATCAAGAAATCTAGAAACAATTAATGCCAGAGAGGGTGTGGAGAAAAGGGAACCCTCTTGCACCGTTAGTGGGAATGTAAATTGATACAGCCACTATGGAGAACAGTATGGAGGTTCCTTAAAAAACTACAAATAGAACTACTATATGACCCACCAATCCCACTACTGGGCATATACCCTGAGAAAACCAAAATTCAAAAAGAGTCATGTACCAAAATATTCATTGCGGCTCTATTTACAATAGCCCGGAGATGGAAACAACCTAAATGCCCATCATCAGATGAATGGATAAAGAAGATGTGGCACATATATACAATGGAATATTACTCAGCCATAAAAAGAAACGAAATTGAGCTATTTGTCATGAGGTGGATAGACCTAGAGTCTATCATACAGAGTGAAGTAAGTCAGAAAGAGAGAGACAAATACCGTATGCTAACACATATATATGAAATTTAAGAAAAAAGAATGTCATGAAGAATCTAGGGGTAAGACAGGAATAAAGACACAGACCTACTAGAGAATGGACTTGAGGATATGGGGAGGGGCAAAGGTAAGCTGTGACAAAGCGAGAGAGAGGCATGGACATTTATACACTACCAAACGTAAGGGAGGTAGCTAGTGGGAAGCAGCCGCATAGCACAGGAAGATCAGCTCGGTGCTTTGTGACCACCTGCAGGGGTGGGATAGGGAGAGTGGGAGGGAGGGAGACAGACGCGGGAAGAGATATGGGAACATATGTATATGTATAACTGATTCATTTTGTTGTGAAGCAGAAACTAACACACAATTGTAAAGCAATTATACTCCAATAAAGATGTTAAAAAAAAAAAAAGAGAGTGTGTAGGCCCTGATGAAAGAAACCTGGCCACAAGCAGTGCCCAGTCTAGTTGGGAAGAAGATGAATGGATGCAGAGGAGTTTGCAGGTGTACGTCTATTGGGAGAACAGAGGCGCACAACGGAGGGAGGGAGTCAGAAGGTTCTTCAGAAAGGTGCTGCCTACGTAGAGTACTGCAAGATAGGTGGATATTTGTTAGGTAGCTAAGGGGAGGGAAAGCCATCCAGAACAGAGAGCACAGCCTGAGCAAACACTCGAGGGAGGCATGGTGGAGAGCTTCCAGTAGTTGAAGTGTTTGGAAAAATAGATCAGGATAAGGCAGTCATGGGAGCAACTAGGGAGGACCTCAAATGCTAGAGGTTAGGGCTTGGATTAAACTGACAACAGCTGGGGAGCCAATGAAGCCTTTAAGCAGGTGAGTGGTCAGATTTGGTTTCCAGGACAAAATCTTAGAATGATTCATGTTTAGCTGTAATATGGAGGGACAAGTCTCTGAGATCTAAAAGGAGGATGTTGAAGAAATTCTTGTAAGGCTTGAAGGTGGCCTAAGCTAGGGCTGTGATAGTGTGGGAAAAAAAGGAAGGGGCAGGTTCTAAAGAAATTCAGAAGGTAGGATCTAATCTAATTTGTTGGTTCTCAACTGTCCTCAATTCAATCCAAGCTTTTAGTCTAACATTTGAGACCCTTTCACATAGGCTCCTGTGACATCTCTAGCCTCTAGCATTGCGTTTACATTAGATGATTAGATGTGGGGAGTGAGGAAGAGGGAAGGATGAATCCCTTTCCTCTGCCCAAGCAAAGATGGTCTGTCATCGAGAACAAACAAATTCATTAGGTTCCCATAGGGTCCTCTGTACCAAACTGTCACCGCTCTAAAAAAAAGACAGATTAGGGCTTTGGTAAAGAAACAGGAGGAAGAGGGGAAGAGAAACAACTGGGGCTAAGGAAATTAATAAGGAAATTAATAAGGGCAGAAGTAGTTGAAGGATTAGGTGACGTGGATAGGAAAGAAAAGAGGGATTGTTAAGACATAAGAAATACTGCTGTGGAACATTAATAAATAACTCGTGGGGATTTCTGTTTGCTGAATTGTTTCTTGGAACTGGATTATGTGGGCAACAACTTTATAAGGATTACAGTTATGAGCACCACCAAGTTCCATTGGTGGTGTCTCAAAATCACAGAACCTGAGGATTAAACACTTGATCTGGCATGGACAGCTGTGAGGGACAAACTTTTCCTCACATTGGATTGACATCTGTACCTCTCTGAAGAAGCCATTAATTGGTCTTGGGTCTACTTTTGAGGTTGTGCAAGGCAAGCTAATTCTTCCATGTGACAACACTTAAGCTATTTAAAGGCGATGCTTGTGGACCCCCCTAAGCCTCCTCTTCTTCCACTCCTTATGGAAAGGCAGTACAGAATAGAAAGAGGAGTAAGGAATTGGACTCAGAAGACCCGAGTTCAAATATAGCTTCATTATTATAATCTGAGCTTGGGCAAACTACTCAAAATGTTAGTCGAATCTGATTTTGATAGTGCTATATCCCCTCATCAGCTTGATCCCTATCCACTGCCTCCAGGTTTCAGGCTTGAGCATCTAGGTGGATGGTAGGGCTCCTCGTATATAGACAGAGGATACAGGGGCAAGAGCAGTTATACAGGGGAAGGCAATGAGTTCCATTTGGGGCATGCTGACTTAGAGATGTCCAGAGGCCACTAGGCTGTGGATTATGGAGCTCGGGAAAGAGAAACAACAGAGTATCTCCACCTTCTGAAGACAGCTCCTTTCCCTTCCACCTCGAGGGAACTGGTTAGTCTTAGAATTGGGGTTATCACACTGAGGGCTGAGCTTTGGGAATGAGGCTCACTGTCTGTCTGACAAGGAATTCTTTTCTTTGCTGGGAGCTTGACTCAGTTTCCCAAATGTCAACATATTGAAGAGTTGGATTCCTAGGTCTCAACAGTCCTAGGCTCGAAACATTCAGATTCAGTAAGGTGGGGGTGGGATCTAGGAATCTGCATTCGTGAAAAGAAATGTTGTACACTGGCCTTTTCCTTATTAGATTCTCTTTCTTCCCTCCATAGCTGCTAAAGCTACAGGGCCTGGTTCACCTTTCCTCCAAAGGTCAAGGGTGGGTGGTGTCCCAAAAAACAAAACTAGGAGCAAGGATACCACCTCAGGGAGAAATGTGTTTCTTGGTCTAATTTTTTCACGTTTTCTTTCTCCACGATAGGGGAGAGCCTCAGCGTTGCTTTCCAGAAAGATCATCTCATGTTTTTTTTGGTCTTGGGCCAGAGGAGCAAAAGTAGGTGTTATCCCATGAGAAAATACGGCCCAAGAAAGTATGAGCAACATAGAGTGTCTCTACCTAGAGGGACCTCACCAGAGACCCCAGGAGCCCACATACGCCTTAGATGGCTGGTGACAAGTGTGCAGGGTTGCATGTGCCAGGCAGTGGAGGTTTTGGGTTCAGTGTGCCAACAGTCTTTATATCT
This sequence comes from Stenella coeruleoalba, assembly GCF_951394435.1. Classification (NCBI taxonomy): domain Eukaryota; kingdom Metazoa; phylum Chordata; class Mammalia; order Artiodactyla; family Delphinidae; genus Stenella; species Stenella coeruleoalba. The sequence goes on along the minus strand of NC_137152.1, from coordinate 46,374,784 downwards.
TTCCGTCATTGATACCACTGTGTGCTGACCCAGAGAGAAGGGTCACAAAGGGTGACGTGAAAGCTAAGGGGAAAAGGGTTTCCATCAGGAGACAGCATCCAAGTATGCATAATCCTGAGAGGTGAAGTAAAAGGAGTGAAATGGGTCCATTGGCTTTAGCCTGAAGGATGTGGGGATGGACCCTGACAGTCCCTGTGCCCATGGACCTTACAGATGGAGCAATTGGCCTTAAGCTAGCACATCATTTCTCCCACCTATGATGACAGAAAGCACTAAGGACAGCAAGCATGAGCAGTGGGGGAGGAGCCTGTGAAACAGAGCATGTCATGCTCTGAGTGTCTTAGTGAAGTGGGATGCACAGGTCGAGTGACAGAGGGTGAATAATGGTCCCCCAAAGATGTCCACATCTGAATCCCTGGAACCTGTGAATATGTTACCTTTCATGGTAAAAGGGACTTTGCAGATGTGAGCTAAGAAGTTTGCAATGGGGAGATTAACAACCCTTGATTATCCAGGTGGGCCCAAAGTAATCAGAATTATCTTAAGAAGAGGGAGACAGGAGGGTCAAGTTCAGATAAGGAGATATGACAATGGAAGCAGAAGTCTGAGAGGTCTTTGAAGATGAAGGAAGGGGCCACAAGCCAAGGAAGGTAGGCAGCATCTAGGAGCTGGAAAAGGATTATCCCTTAGAGCCTCCAGAAGGAACGAGGCCCTGCTGAGACCTTGATTTTAGCCCACTAAGACTGACTGTGGGCTTCTAACCTCCAGAATTGCAGGATAATAAATTTGTGTTTTAAGCCATTAAATTTGTGGTAATTTGTCACAGCCTCAATAGGAAACTAGTAGAGCCTCTTACAGGACTCCAGGGCAGTAAAAATGTACCAAGCAGCTGCATATTTCTCAGAAATCAAGAGGTGGGTTGAGGAGAAGGAAAATGGATGATTCTAAACTAAATACAACTTTGGTTGTCATACAAGTTCTCTTGAAATAAAGTCAGACAATCCAAGTTGGCCATGCAAACCCCTGAAAAGCAGAGGTAAGTAAGCTATTTCTCAGGCAGCCAGGCATAGAGAAAAGTACTTTCCTATTCTTCTTTCAAAGTTCAATACCATCTCCTCCTCTACCCATTGAACCAAGAAGCTGCCCCTATCACATAGTCACAAGGCTCATGAAACTAGACTTGGTCCTTTTCTTCTCTCATACCCCAAAAGGAGTAAAGAGCATCCCCAGTAACTTCCTTAAAGGAGAAAGCCCACCATTGTAGTGACTGCCTCCTTATTAAGAGCACAGTGCTACATAACATAAGGATGGATCCTGGGCGCCTTGAGAGCAGCAGGTGTCAGCACCAACAGGCCCAGCTTCAGAGATGGCATGTGATACAGTGGCCAAGCAGCCTCAGAGACACATGTTGGGTCCCATCAAGGGACACCCCTGGGAAGAAGTCGCAGTCAGCAGAACTTGGCACTGCTGGCTGGATATCCTTGGGTGAGCTATGTACCCGAGAGCCTCAGTGTTCTCATCAGTGGGACTGTAGGGTCTAATTTCATTGTCAACCCAATGACCTGGACAAAGGAGGAGTATGTGTGCAAATATGTGTCCAAAAAATAATTCCTCTGCAGGTTGCCCTAAGAAATAGGCGGGACAGAAGTGCTTGGCACGGTCACCATAGCAGCCATTGGTCCTGCTAAAATCTAAATCAAATGGTGTCAACTCTCTGCTCAAAATTCTCTAGTGCTTTCTGACTTCACACAGAGTTAGAGCCAAAGTCCTAGCAAAGGCCTATGAGACCTAACGTGAGCTGCTCTCCATCCCCCACCCCTTCTCCCATCTCTACTTTTCCTTGCTGTCTCCACTGCAGCCACACTGGTCTTCTTGGAATCCTCTAACTTGGGAATAGGCAAACTTTTTCTGCAAAGGGCCAGATAGTCGATACTCATTTTCAGCTTTGCAGGCCATACAGTACTTATTGCAATGACTCAACTCTGATGTTGTAGCACAAAAGCAGACATAGACAACATGTAAACGAATGAGCATGGCTGTGATCCAATAAAACGTTATTAAGAAAAACAGGCTGCAGGCCTGAGTTTACAGACCCTGCTCTAACCCACAGTCGTCTGCACCTGCTGCTCCCCGATATACACATGGCACTCTCCCTCACTTCCTTCAGGTCCTCACTCAAGTGTCACTGTCTCAGGGAGAAAACTACATGGCACATTAACACAGCCACCCTCTCCCCAGCCTTCCCTGCTTCCTTTTCTCTTTTGCCATTAACATCTTCTAACATATATTTATTTTGTTTATTGTCTGCCTCTCCCCAACCCCCACTGATTAGAATGTAAACTCTACAAGGGCAGAGATTTTTGTCTTTTTTTTTTTCACTGCTGCCTGCCTTGCACATAGTAAGCACTCAATGAATATTAATTGATTGGATAAACCAGGTTTACTACAAAATTTAGTAAAAAGTAAGTCCCTTCAGAAACACTATTTCAAATCTACCCTAACACAGGAGGTTAAGTTCCCACACAAACCCACACAAAGGTTCCCAGTATCTAGAAAGCCCTGGGACACTGGATTATGTCATAATCAGTGGTGTCATCACTGGGGAAATTCTCAAGTTGCCCTCTGACTTAAGCCTTTCAGGCCTTGAGGCCAGTGGGATTGAGGAACTTTCTGAGAGCAAAACAGCTCTTGAGAGCGTGTGGGCTCCACAGGCGGCAATCATAGGGGATTGGCCTTCCGAGAGAACGGGTGAACAGGACTCCCTGCAGACACAGGTCCTCCAGACTGCCTTGTTAAAGGACGGCCCAGCGAAGCAGGCAGTGTGGGTTCGCCGCAACCGTTCAGAGCCAGAAGAACCTACAAAATCACCTGTGGTCAATAAGAAGCCCAAGCTAGAGTTGACCAAAGCAGTGGTCGTGGACCTTGGCACGGGCTACTGTAAATGTGGCTTTGCCGGGCTGCCAAAGCCCACCCACATGATCTCACCCACAGTGGGCAAACCCTACATGGAGACGGCCAAAACCGGGGACAATCACAAGGAGACATTTGTGTGGCACGAGCTTATCAACCCAGAAGTTTGTCTCAAGCTAATTAATCTTCTGCGACATGGCATCATCATGGACTGGGATACAGTGCAGGATATCTGGGAATATCTTTTCCATCAAGAGATGAAGATTGCCCCAGAGGAGCACGCCGCCTTGGTTTCAGACCCAACCCTGAGACCACACACAAATAGAGAGAAGTATGCTGAAATGCTGTTTGAGACCTTCAAAACTCCCGCAATGCATATCGCCTACCAGTCCCGCCTGTCCATGTACTCCTACGGAAGGACCTCTGGCCTGGTTGTGGAGGTCGGCCACGGTGTGTCCTATGTAGTTCCCATCTACGAGGGCTATCCTTTGCCCAGCATCACTGGACGGCTGGACTACGCGGGTTCTGACCTGACAACCTACTTAATGGGCCTGATGAACAATTTGGGGAAACACTTCACTGAGGACCAGCTGGGCATTGTGGAGGACATCAAGAAGAAATGCTGCTTTGTGGCCCTGGTCCCCACTGAAGAGAAGAAAGTCCCAGCTACTGAGCATACAATCCAGTACACCCTGCTGGATGGGCAGGAGATATACCTGTGCCAGGAAAGGTTCCTCTGCTCAGAGATGTTCTTCAAGCCTTCTCTGATCAAGTCCATGCAGCTGGGCCTCCACATCCAGACAGTGTCCTGCCTTAACAAGTGTGACATCACCCTCAAACGAGACCTCATGGGGTATATCCTACTCTGTGGGGGGAGCACCATGCTCAGCGGTTTCCCTAACCATCTGCAGAAGGAGCTGAGAAGCATGTGTCCTAATGACACCCCCCAGGTAAACGTGTTGCCCGAAAGAGACACTGCAGTGTGGACGGGTGGCTCCCTCCTACCATCGCTTCAGGGCTTCCAACCACTGTGGGTCCACCGCTTTGAGTATGAGGAACATGGGCCTTTCTTCCTCTACAGAAGGTGCTTCTGAACTCTGATGAAGCATGGTTGCTGTGGTGGCCATGCGTCAGCTTTGCTGGGTGAGCACCCATCCTATACATAGGGAGCTGAGCCAGCCAGTTCACTCCTGCAGTATTAAACAATCCTTGCGTTTCCCTCCACAATGTATTTCTCTATTTCCTCATGCAATGAGAACTTCATACATGCAGCATCTGCCTTAAAATGTCCATTTGCCAAAACAACAGCGGGGGCTGGGTGAAGGAGACGGGCAGTGCGGGGGGTGGGGGGGGAGAAGGGGGGAGTGATTATGGACCAAAAAGACGTAGCTTATAGTTTAATTGCTTACGTATTGGGGGGAGAAACTACCTCTAAAATTATTCTGTCCCTTATTTTGTATATTCCCCACTTTAGGTACTACAGTATTGTTAAACTCTGCTTGGAAGGGGGAGTGTGATAAAGATAGACTAGGTAGATAGAGCAAATGCTGTTGTGGCCTATAAGACGATCCCTTTCAATAAACACCAACAGGAAGTATGCTGTAATGGTTCAGTCGCCCACAAAGCAGCAGAGTGCATTTCACACTTGATCAGTGACTCTGAAGACTTGGAAAGAGCTGATGAAGATGTCTGATGCCTGCTTTAACTGTACTTTCTTTTAGTTCCAGTAGTCATTTATGTCTTGATACCAGTTCTTACCAAGCCATCATGGTGACTGGCTGCTGAAGCCTGGTGTATTATGAGCAAGATATGTGTATCTTAAGGGAAAAACTCTTCAGGGAATAGATGCTATATAGATTTCCCCCTTTAAAAAATTGGGGGCAGATTTGTCTTGGGTTATCAGCACTAAGGTCATGAGGATGCAACCCACAGCCATTCTCCAGACACTTCAAGCAGCAGATGCTCCTCTCCAACCAGACTGGATTCTCCATCAACCTGCAGGGTATACAACTGGAGTCTGGAATGGGTGCGGGATAAAGGCTGCCAGTTCTGCAGTGTGGGTTTATGGGAGGCTGGTCCATGCTGGTCATTCTAACCCAACTAAGGAACTGAAGGAACATAAAGATCTTCATGGTCCGGGAAGCCTTTCCAGAGCCCAGCATGTTCTGTGGCATTTCCTGCGGGGCAGTTTATAATTGGACCTTCCGTTTTTTAGAGGAGTCCCCAGTACATTCTCTGCCCTGTCTCCAACACTGGCAGGCAGCATAAAATAGTGGAAAGAACATGGGCTTTAGACTCTGTGATTTGAAACTGTTTTGCTACCAACTAGCTGTGTGACCTGAGTCTGCTCACCTGTAAAATTGAATTCAAATGCCTACCTCACACAGCTGATGTAAATATCAGAGGTAAACACCTGAATACCAGTGTGTGGCCTCCAGGAGGTGATCCCAAGGGTTGTTAGCTAGTATTATCTTGTAGAATTCTACCTCTTATAAGGACTCCAAATGCCTTACTATGATCCTGAGCCACACGTACACCCAAAGACACACACATTCAATCACTCATAGGAGAGCGATGGCATCTCTACCATTCCCAGGGAGAAGCCCTACAGAACCACCCTCATAGCCTCCAGGTTTACCTAGACAGCCTTGAAAGACCTAAATGCTCCACCCTGGAGGCCTGGTAAGTAAGCACAGCTGGCTGGCACCAGCAAGCTAGAGTAGGGAAGCAAAAATAGCCACAGAAGAGCTTAGTCAGCAAGGACTAAGCCTTACCCTGGAGGATCAGGGAATCAGCTAAGAGTTGGGTACATTGACTTGAGAGAGGTATGCCTTGTTCACCTCAGTTTCTGCCCAAACCACTACTGTCAACACTCTATGAGCATTCACTGATGGGTAGGTTGAAGTTTAGTTAATTCTTAACCTTTGGACCTCTTTGGCAGGGTGGTAAAGCCTATGGACCCCTCAGAATAATAGAATACTATTTTTAACTGTATCAAATAAAATACATAGGATTACAGAAATATTCTATTTTAGATCCCTTAAGGGTCTATGAACCCCCAGTCTATTACCCCGAAAAAGGTGAGGGTCTTGATGAAGGGGAGGCATGAGAGGTGGTTCTGGAGAATGGGAACTCCCAGGCCATCCTAGGACCAAATGCTATACGGCATTTTAAAATGAAAAATACCAATATAAGGGTAAACAACTGTGTAATCTCTTTCAAAGCACATTTATGAATTCTCTCACTTGATCCATATAAATCACCCTTGCAGAAAAAAAGAATCCTCCTCACACATTAAAAAAGATGAATAGTTTTTAGTAAGTATTTGGAAGTCATCTTAGCCCAATGGTTCTCAACTGAGGACAATTTTGAACCCCAAGGGACATTTGACAATGTCTAAAGATATTGGTGGTTATCATAACAGGAGTAGAGGGTATGTAGTACTGGCATCAAATGTGTAGAGGCCAGGGATATTGCTAAACGTCCTATAGGCACAGGACAGCAAAGAATGACGTAACCAAAACTATCAACAGTGCCAAGGCTGAGAAACCCAGGTTATCCCAGTGGGCACACAAGGTTGTAGAAAAGCAAGATTCAGTGAGATTAAATGACTTTGTTCAAGGACACTAAGATGAGTGGACCCATGACTTTGTTCTTTCCGTATACCAAGAGGACATCTGTTGGTCTTGAAGTTCCTGGGACTTCAAAGCTAGTAAGAATAATGGTGGAACAGCCCACTGTAGGCATGAAGCATAGGCAAGGGCTTAGGGAGCACAGAGAAAATAGGAATCAAGAGCAGGCCTTCAGGGTTGCCAAACATCACCAATATAAACTTTGGCTTGTCTACAGATCTCGGATATTTATGGTTACCTAGCTTCTAAGATGTTCATCCTCAACTCAGTTACTACTAAATATGACAGAAAAGGAAGGACAGCCAAAGACTCCCAAGGACTTGTCCAGGTGGTGCTTCTAGTGAAGCAAAGAAGGTTATGGGCCAGCACAGGAGGAGGAAAAAAAGCTAATTTTGCTTCCCAAACTTGTAGTCACCTTAAATTACTAAGAGTTGTCAGTTTTGTTTATTTTTAAAAACATCCTCTCAATTATGGCTATGAAAAATTCCTCAGATGTGTGCACATGTATGTATATACACACATAAATATGTGTGTATATATGTAGATATATGTGAAAAATAAATTTATTTTAAAATATGCAGCAGTGCTAAGAAATAACACCAAGCTGTACTCATAAAGGCATAATAAAAACATTAGCTTCTGCCTCAGTTTTTCAAAAAGTCTAAATATAAAATACACTTTGATTACAGGAGACAATCCTCTGCAAGTTTCCTCTTGATGTCTGGAGCATCTGAACAAAGCTGATTCCATGGAACAAACTAAATAACTGAGGCTTTTAGCTTCCTGCAACATGAATTTGGGAAGAGCCCAAATTTGGGGGAAGAATTATATACTCCTCTTTAGAACTTGATAGACTCTTTCCCCAAAATTAAGCATTCATCACTCCCAGGAGTTTCTCCTTTGCCTATACACAGCATTTCCCCCCATAAATTCACCCTTGACTTTGCCTTCTGCCTTCAATTTGGATGGTCTGCTCCCACCTGCTCCTTCTCCAAATGAATAAAATTCCATCTCGCTCAGAGGAGAGAGTAATTGATAGTAATTTGTATTCACACAAATTCTTTCTTGCTGTTTCCATACAGTATTTCAAGGAAAGTGAACATCCACGCAAAGTCACACCATTATAAACAGGCACATTTACTTCTATTTCCAACCCATCAGCATGGGTCCCTTTACTATTATCCATAGCAAGAGTACTATAATATATTAAAATGTCATATAAGTTACCATGTTCATTAATCCACACCAAAGAGTAGTCAAAAAGCACTTGCAACCTTTCAATGTTGGGCACTTAATTATAGATCTTCTTTTTCTATTATTTTGTGAAAATTTTCAGACACACAGAAAAGTTGAATTATACAGTGAACACACCTAGATTCTATAGTTTACATTTTGCTATATTAGGGAAAGGCTTCTTTAGTTACACAATTCTGGGTATACCTATACTCTGACTTCCTGTTAGTCTACATAGAGTAATAAAGGTCTGGTTCTGGTATTAAAAGCATGAAAGAGATTGTTAACCTTACCCAAGAGTCAGCCACAAAACTGTTGTCAAAACAAACTGAGCTTTTTCTGGACTCACCAAAAAGAGATAAATTCTCATTTGCTTCAAAGAAAATAACTAAAAGACATAGGTCAGTTAAGCACCATAAAGAAAAATAAATGAAATGGCCTAGATACTGACAAAAACACTATGTTAAAAGAAGCAACATTTGGAGAAAAAGGAGTAACTTACTACTGTTCATGCCTATGATGCACACTGCTCACCATCCCAAATGTACGCAATACTGTTTCAGAAATTCTAATCTGTTCCAGCTCTAACACTGCTAACTCTAGCAGAACATTCACAGGCAATGAAAATAGTCCGTATGGACCCTGTAGTGATAGGAGGCTCAAACCAGTTATAACTGGAAGCACATGACCTGGCAAGATACTACAAAATAACCGCTGTCAGCATAGGAAGGCTTAGAATATCAAAGGATAGATTTCGCTTTTCATTCTGCTTTAGTTCAAGGTGAAATCATTTAAATGATGAAATTTGACCAAATGTTAGGAGCACTAATAGCCATGTTGTTTATATATAATGCTTTCCTCAAGGAACATAAAACAGTTTAAAAACATTACTTTACTTTTCTTCACACTTTTGAGGTAGCAGCCACGAAACATTCCCAATTAACTGAGGCACAAATCAATTCTGTGATTTGTCTACAGTTCCAGTATGATTCCAACCTGTAGCTGGGAATGAAACCCAATGTCCTGATTACCATAAATACCAGAAATATGCTCTCAATAAGCACTAAGTAAAAGAACAGTAATTTTTACAAAATGGTGCTATATGGGTTAAAGCTTAAAGTCTTGCTTAATGATTAAAATTATATGCAAAATAAAATAGAATTGGTGTCTGCTGAGGTCTGCTGTACAGAGCAGCTCTTCGTAATGCTAAGGTAGATGGTCTTACTCTTCCCACTTCCCAACAGCCAGGCCTCGAGGAGTGAGGAGTGGAAGGAAAACAGCCTTCTCTGCCAGAGCCCTCCTAACTGGGGTCAGAGTCACTCTAGAAGGCTCAGTTTCCACTGGGTTCTTTTGTTGATCTTTGGTGGTATAAAAAGCTCAGCATCTGAAAGGAAAGAGAAAATGTGACAGACACACTCCTTCATGTTGGTGGGAGCTGAGGCAGTAACTCTAAGCTAAAGCTAGGCGACTGGGCTTTGCACCTACAAGACGACCATCAGAACCAGAGTTAATGTTTCTGTCACCCTAACAACCTCCTGGTCAGAGCAAACACAGCCTGGAGGCCCTGCCCCGAGAAGAGGAATCCCACTTCAACTTTAGGCATGTGGGAGGGTTGAAGAAAAAAATGCCCACTGAGTGATTCAAAGTGGAAGAATGTTCTGTATTTCAAATGGGAGGGGGTGGTGGTTGTGGTGCTTATGAGGCCGTATACATGTATTAAATTTCACCAAACTATACACCAAAGAGCTGTACATTTCACTGTATGTAAAATTTACCTCAATTATAAGAGTGGCGTGTATTCAGTAAGTAAAGTTAATGGACAGAAAACACTTATAATAAAAATTTCTACAAACACACTGATCAATAAAAATGTCCTTACTTGGGCTTCCCTGGTGGCGCAGTGGCTGAGAGTCCGCCTGCTGATGCAGGGGACGCGAGTTCGTGCCCTGATCCGGGAAGATCCCACGTGCCGCGGAGCGGCTGGGCTCGTGAGCCATGGCCCCTGAGCCTGAGCGTCCGGAGCCTGTGCTCCGCAACGGGAGAGGCCACAACAGTGAGAGGCCCCCACACAGCAAAAAAAAAAAAAAAAAAAAAAAATGTCCTTACTTCAAAAATAAATAAATAACTGGAAGAGGAAGGCGATGGTTGGGGGAAATTTGTCACTGTTAGATAACACTCCCAGGCCCTCTTTCAGTTAGATTTATGGAGTCTCTTACTTAAGTAGAAATCATACACAGGAAGTAGAGACATGAGAAAATATGTATATAGAGAGACATTCTTTCTCAGTATTATTCATGGTACACCTATACATATGATCCATACAGACATGAAAAATTCTTTTACGAGAATATTTTAAAATGTGAGAAAAATGCTCCAGATAAAATGTTTTAAAAACATGATTTTCATTATACATATACACATGCATGTACACACGTATGACTACAAATTATCAAGTCTTAATTTTCTTTGACATACTTTTCTGTACAATCCAGATTTTCTCTACTAATCATAACAGTATTATAATTTCACATACAATTACTACTCCCTACACTCCCAAACAAAAATCTATTGTATATAGACAAAAAGACTACAAGAGGTTTTGCTTATTTAACAATATTGGAAAAGGCTACTTAAATTCATGGTTAACAAGCCCCATAACTTCATGTTAAATAGTAACTAAACTTTCAATGACACCTTATCTGCTTTTTAAAAAAGAAACAAGTTTTGAAAATAGTGTATCTTATTTTTAAAAATTAGGCATAAGTACAATTATATTTGATTCTTAGACTTAACTATGTATAAATACCAAGTACTGACTTATTGGCAGGAAAGAAATTATTCTGACAAACTGTATGACAGCAGGACATGACATCTTTCATATTTCCATATTTGAATTTCACAGCACAGAGGGAGTCGTTTCACAAAAATATTTTGAGGGTTTTATCAGTTTTTCCAAAGACTTCTCTTAATCCTTTGATAGTCAAATCATACTCATTTGAAGTAATTTTGTTATCAGTTATAACAAGTCTAATTCAGCCATGATTTAAGCGCTATTCTGGTAAAACGTTAATCCATTTTATGAAATGGATTACATTTTTGCAAGACTTGCAATCAACCTGCATGGTACTACGTTGCATCTTAACGTGAAGCAATCAGAAAATGCCCCATCAAGTCACTGATCCCCCTACTACTGTTATCTGGGAAGGGGCAGGTGAGGAATATTTGAGAGGAACTAATTTTGTGAGTAGCTCATCTGCCTTTTTTAGGATTATGAGAACTTCTCCTTTCCTACACAATCTACACTAGAGTTCCTACACAGGGACACTGATAATACATACTCTGATAATGAGAAGGCTCAAAATTTTAAAGTCTTTAAGGCTCAGCTGGGAAATGGAAGTGCTCTTTGATAAAGCCAACTAGACCACCCTAGAGAAAGCTGTGACTGAACTTGACCTGAAGGTCAACATCAAGCCAGCAGTAAGGAAAACAGGGGACAGAAATCACAACTGGATTAGACACATTACAAACTAAACAATTACCAAACTGCCTCTGGTCTGAGATGAATTGTTAGCATCTCAGAAATAAGTGTACGTTTTGGGGCTGATACCAAAGGCAGCTTGCCAGCCTCCAGGAAGAAGGGGATCTAGGGATACAGCAGTTAACTGTCTGGCTATTTGAGCTTAGCTGGAACGGAAGGTGGTTCATTTATTCCTGGTAGCAACATAAGCCATGAAAGTTAAACTTGACATGGCTCCCACAAAGTCTACTTCAAATGCCGTCAAAATGCTACCAGAGTGGGCTTCCCTGGTGGCGCAGTGATTGAGAGTCCGCCTGCCGATGCAGGGGACACGGGTTCGTGCCCCGGTCTGGGAAGATCCCACATGCCGCGGAGCGACTGGGCCGGTGGGCCCGTGGGCCACGGCCGCTGAGCCTGCGCGTCCGGAGCCTGTGCTCCGCAACGCGAGAGGCCACAATAGCGGGAGGCCACAACAGGGAGAGGCCCGCGTACCGCAAAAAAAAAAAAAAAAATGCTACCAGAGTATAGCATTTAAATGAAAAAATTTCAGAACGTTGCCTCTCACATACCAGGAATGCAAATAGCAGCCGTAAAAATTGCCACCTTTCCAAAGCTAAAAAGAAGTTGCTATGCTTGATTGATCCACATGAAGGGTGAATACTGTGGCACCAAACTGATCTGTCAAAAGTTTTTTAGGGAATTCCCTGGTGGTTCAGTGGTTAGGACTCAGCACTTTCACTGCCAGGGCCCAGGTTCTTGGTCAGGGAACTAAGATCCCCTGCGGCCAAAAAAAAAAAAAAAAAGGAGTTTTTAACCGACTTTCAAAAGAAAGTCTTTAGGGCTTTTAACTTTGTTGAGGAATATGTAACCTAATTGAAGAGAATCCTCTCCCCCCAACAAATAAACAAAACATCCAAATAAACAAAACATTTTCGGTATAATTCAATAGGAAATGCAGGTGAAATGCTAATCTTCTTTGAATTTGTTTTCAAATTATACTGTCAATCCTAAGGATGACTAAAGAGTTCCAGCTCTTAAGCAAGGAATATGAAAATGTCCCCAAGACACAATGCAAAACTGCCAATAGCCAAAAATGATTCAGATGAATCCTTAAAATGTACATGCAAATTAGACTGTTTAGACTCAAACTTCAACTGTAATGTGCCTGTGTGGATGAGTGTATGCCACTGCACTGACAAGTGTGTATGTCAGAACAATTTTTAAAAATTATACCTTTAATGTCATGTTGGATTTCCCAGCCCTCCACCCAGGATCCCAACACTAAAGGCATTAAACTGATTTTAATAAAGATATAGTCTTAGAACTGAGGGAAAATTGTAGCGACTCCGCATTCTCTCCTAATACTACTAACCTTCTCAATACTTACAAAAAGATATTCCTTCTACTTACTAATGTAATAATTTAGAGTGAAAAAAAATACTAACCAAGAACAGGAACTGAAGTCTTCTCTTGATGATAAGAGACCATGATACCATTTGCAGTAGAACTGGGACCTAGAACCCAAGAATTGGGTTGGCCAAAAAGTGCCTTCGGTTTTTAAGTAAAAATAAAAGACTCATTTTCACCAAGAACTTTATTGAGCAACATATTCACTCTTTTGTTCTACTACCTTCTGTCATTTTTCAGGCAACTTCATAATTCCATCTTCCCAAAAGGTTTTATCTTTTTGAGAAAAGAACTGTTCCAGGTGCCTTCTGCAGTCTTCCAGGGAATTGAATTTTTTTCTATTAAGAGAATTTTGTAAAGGCCTAAATAAATGGAAATCTGAAGGTGCAATATCTGGTGAATACAGCGGATGAATCAGAACTTCCCAGTCAAGCTTTTTTGCCTGGTTATCAAAGAAACATGCAGTTTTGCGTTATCCTGTTGGAAGATTATGCACTGACT